>NC_054827.1:129661422-129964452 GCF_018345385.1 Vulpes lagopus | reverse complement strand
CAGCAGCACCAAACATCATGTCTGGGCTTACAACATGAAGGAGAGAAGTACTAGTGCCAGGCAGTGGCTTTCGCATGGCCACCCCTAGCTGCAAGAGAGACTGGGGAAGTGGAAGTTTTGCCTTCCAGCCTCTGATGGGAAGTGGCAACATAGAAGATGTAGAGTAACTTGGTTTTGGCTGCCTCAGAGTCAAGAAATGGCTGGAAGTTTACCAGGTGGCCAAGGCAAGCAAAAGCACTTGGGGCAAAGGGCACATAATATTCAGACACAGAAGCAGAAGACACCATGACCTATTTTGGAAGCAGCGAGCACTTTAGCATGAATTCCATACACATCAAGAAGTGCAGGGAAAGAGGAAGGCGGGTCCAGTTAGTGGGTCTGGCTTGAGCGAACTTCGTAAGCCTGGCCGAGTCTGGTCTTTATGCTGCAGGCAATAGAGGACCTCGGTTTGTGCTGTGGAACGATCCCCTTAGCAGCTGGTGTGAGGAGGCTGGAGAGTGTGAAAACCAAGGGCCGGGACACCCAAACAGAAGCCCTGCATCTGCCTGGATGGGAAATGTTGGGAACTTGAGCCAGGGCAGTGGCTGTAGGGATGGAGAGAAGAGAAAGGAGCAAAAGGCACTGTGTGTTGTCAGGATTTGTTCTAGAGACTCACAGAGGAAGGCAGGGCTTGGCAGAAAGGAAGGCGGGTGGCCTCTGGCACCACACAAGCCTCACAATGACCGTGGCTGGTGGGATGGCGGGGACGCCCCATCCAGGGCACCTGCCTGTTGTCACGGTCAGCTCTCTGCTGCCAGCTACTGTTTCCCGTCAGTCACTGGCTTTTGAGCTTTTTCCTCCTGATTTCATGGGGTGCATGCCCAGCGACTGCAGATTTTGATACCACTCTAAGGCCAAGAAGTTGATACAGTCTGTCTGAAGCTGAAATGGCCACATGTCTGCCAATCAAATTTGATTCTTGCTTTGGGTCCTCTGGACCTCGGTCCCCCTCCAGGTCGGCAGAGAGTTACAAGGAGCTCTGAAGGAAGAAGGGGGTCCCAGAAGGGACAGATGTTTACGGAGCAGCTGCTGTATCCTGGGCACTGTGTGGGCACAGCAGTGAATGGAGGAGTTAATCAGGGAAACAAGAGAGACGGAGATGAGTGACTGCAGCGCGGCTTGTTTTATGTGAGGCTCGTATCCCAGGCTTGTCTCTCAGCTCATCGGATAGAGTCAGAGCTGGTTCCAGAATTTCCCTACCGTGTATTGTTTTTGTACACACCGAGAGGGATGATAGATCTCTTTTCAGCAAGTTCAGTAAAGCCACTCTCCCCATGGGCTCTTGCTTGACCGCTGGTGAGACACTTGGCTTGCGTTTTTAGACGAGCTTGAACAAGAACAGCGGTGCAATAATAGAATCAAGTGGCAACTGATGGTCTGTTGGGACCCAGAGGCCAGACTCAGGGCTCTGTCCCAGGAGGGGGACACGTGTTGGCTCTTCATCTCTGCGCTCCACCCCTGATGTCCCCAGGTCCTGCCTCTGTTCACTTGGGAGTGATCCAGAGGCCAGAAATCGTTGCAGGGTGATGGCCAGGGCGCCCTCAGCCAACTCCATGGACAGCACTTGCAGACCTGCGGTTGATCCCATGGGAGGGCATCTGCTCTGCTCTGGGACCAGTGCAGGCACAGAAGCTGTGGCTTCAGGCCTGTGTGCACATCTGTGTGGGGACAGCAGCAGTGGGCATAGAAGGGTGGAGGGGGGACGATGGAATTTAGGGTGCGGTGGGAACACAGGGGGCTCGGAGGGCCTCTTCTGGGAGAGGGTGGTGGGTGAGGGTAGGGGAAGTCTGGGCAGAAATGACAGGCACAGGGGGATGCAGAGCCAGGCACGACGTGCTGGAAGCGCTCCAGCAGCAGGAAGGGAGACCCACAGGTGAGCAAGGGTGAGCAAGGGAAGGACGCGGGAGAGGCCCCGGGCACACCACGCGGAGCCACGGCCACAGCCAGGACAGAAGACTGAACACAGCAGGAAGCCATCGGAGGGGTTCACGGTAGGGACAGGATCTGATTCGTGCTTCTTTTCTTTTTAATCCAGCTTAATTTTAAATTGTAATAACTAACACATAACATAAAATTTACCATTTTAACCATTTAACGCATACAGTTCTGTAGCGGGCAGTCCTTCTGCACTCTTGTGCAGCCACTGCCCCACCCGTGTCTGAAACCTCTCCACCTTGCAAACTGCAATTGGTAGCCAGGAAACAGCCCCCCGTACCCCCACCCCCCACCCTACCTCCTATCTCCACCCAGCTCACGTAAGTACGATCACAAGGGATTTCTCTTGGTGACCGGCTTATCTCACTCAGCATAATGTCCCCAGGGACAGCCCTGTGGTAGTGTGTGAAGTGGGGGGCGGGGAATGTCTGACTTGAGCTCCTGGGGAGACGCTGACGCCATTCATGGAGAGTGGGGACTCAGACGGGGAGGTAGGCTCAGGGAGGGGCTCAGCATGAAAGGAAGCCCCTGAGTTTAGAACTGGTCGTGTGCATTTGGGAGGTGCCTCTGAGACACCCAGGTGGACGTGGCCAACAGGCCGATGTTTTGGTTTCCCACTGCTGCATGACAAATGACCCCAGATGTAGGACAAAAACAATGGCTGTTTGGGGCACTTGGGTGGCTCAATTGGTTAAGCATCGGGCTCTTGGTTTCAGCTTGGGTCATGATCTCAGGGTCATGGGATTGAGCCCCCATTGGGCTCCATACTGGGTGTGGAGCCTGCTTGGGATTCTCTCTCTCCCTCTCTAGAGAACTACCTTCCATCTCTCTCCTTCTCTAAAGAACTACCCCCCCCCTCCGCAATCTCTCCCTCTCTAAAAAAACAAAACAAAAATAACAACAAAAAACAGCTGTTTGATTAGGTCTTATGACCTTGGGGTTAGAGATGCTGGCAGAGCTTGGCTGGGAAATTCTCCTGTTCCTCACAGTATCAACTGAGGCTGGTGGGAGGACTGGACTGGAGGATCCAAGATCTGGTGACTGGGGTGGGGGTGGCCGGGAGGGCTTGGCAGGACGCTTGGCTGCAGTATCTACACCTGGCCTCTCCAGCATGGAGAGAGGGGGTCTCAGGGCTTCTTATGTGGCAGCTCAGGGGCCTGGAGCCAACCTGCTGGGAGACTGGAAGTGCCAGTCTCTTCCAGCCTGGGTGTGGATGCTGTGTGGCATCAGTTCTGCCCCATTTTATGGGTCATGCAGTGACAGCTTCCCTCAGATTCAAGGGAAGGGGACATAGACCCACCTCCTAATGGGGTGAGGAGCAAGATCTCCAGCCAACTTGACAGCAGACATAAAGATCTGGATTTTAGGAGGGTCGCTCTCTGTCCTTCCTGTCTCTGCCCTATCTTCCCTCCTTTCCTTTCTCCTTCCTTCCTGCCCTCCCTCCCTCTCTGTCCTGAAGATAGATCCACTGGGTGTCTACCAAGAGCCAGCATGGCTATGAGCGATGGGGGGCAATGTGACCGGGGTCTGGCCTTCTTCCCGGTCTTGGGGCTTGCAAGCCATGTGGAAGGGCTGGCAACAAGCAGCCAAGCAGGACACACCTTATAGTGATGTGTGCTCTGTAGAGAATGAGCAGAGAGGCTGTGAGGTAGCGCTTGGCGGCTGTTTCAGGTCTGAAGGCCCAAGTTGGTGGGAGGGGCTTTCTTAGGTGGTGACATCGGGGCTGGGTGCCAACAGGCAGGGAGCAGCTGGCAGTGAGGGTTCCAGAAAACATCCAAGGCCGGCCGCAAGGGAGGAGCTTGTTTCATTTGAGGAAAAGGGTGATGGGCCATGTGACTGGGGCCCTGGGCGTGTGGGACATCCGGGCAGTGGGGTTAGGGGGTTGGTGAGGGATCAGCAGGCAGAAAGAGGGCTTTATCATCTCAGGTAGGGGGTAGATTTCATTTTAAGCACTCTATGAAGACTTGTGGGGACGTGATCTTACTGACATAAGAAACTAGCCTGACAGCTGAGCGGTGAACGGACATGTGCGGGGTGTTGCGTAAGCCAGAAGGCGGGAAGGAGGCTGCTGCGATGGTCCGGGTGGGAGTGGGGAGTGGTGGCCTGGCAGGTGCTCAGGGGCAGAAATGGCTGCACAGCTGCCAGGGCGTCGTGGAGGCTCAGTCCTCCAGCCTCACTGATGGGCTGGGTGGCAGGTGGAGGGTTTTGAGGGTGAGAAGGAAAACAAGGATGACACCTAGAGTTTTGACAGCAACAGGGAGGAAGATGTTGTCAATGGCGAGGGGGGGCAGTTTGAGACACAAGTTGGACACCAAGTTGGCCCAGGGGGTCCTCGAGGGTGGAGCAGGCAGGTGATTCAGGCCGGGGAGTCATCGGCCAATAGTTGGTATTTACAGCCAAGGTTGGGTGAGCTCATCCAGGGGTCACTTGTGGAGGAGAGGAGAGGACCCAAGGATGAGTCCTCCAGCCACCCTGGGAGGCCGAGCCAAGGAGGAGCCAGGAAGACACAGCCAGAGGGGAGGGAGGAGCCCTGAGAGGCAGAGCCTGAGAGTGCAGTGGGGCGGGGATACGAGCTAACACCTGCATGGAGAGCCGGTATCAGTTAGCTCCTGCTGCATAAGAAATTACCCCACGCTCCGGCTTGAACAGCAGGTCTTTGTTCTGTCAAGGTGTCTGTGGTCAGGCGTCCAACGCGGCTTAGCTCGTGCCTCAGCCTGGGTCTCTCACTGGCAGGAAACAGCCCACTGGGGCCGCAGAGCTGATGCGGGGGGATCTTTCCAAACCTGCCTACGTGGCTGGTGGCAGGATTCTGTTCCGGGTGGGTTGTTGGGCCGAGGGTGTGAGTTCCTTGCGGCTGCCGGGCTGAGGCCTCCCTCTGCACCTGGCCATGGGGTAGCACACAATAGGGCGGCCGGCTTCCTCTCCTGCAGGTGGATGTGAACAGGGTGGACTCCACACTCCTTTGGGCACCTAGTCTCAGAAGTGACACCTCATGACTTCTGTCATATTCTGATGTTAGAGGCGAGTCACTAGGCTTAGCCTGGACCACGGGGAGGGGACTCCACAAGGATGTGACTTCCAGAAGGTGGGATTGGTGGTGGGGGATGTCACACGAGAGGCTGCCTGCCACCGTGCAGGGGTGGAGGGAGGAGGACCCGGGACAGGGAGACCAAGGGGTGACCAGTGTGTGGTTTCCACGAGCAGCAGTGACAATAGGTTATGGCTTTTGGTTTTGCAAACATAGGTGGGATTTTATTCTCATCTGAGCCATGGGAAATAGGTGTCAGTGTTCCCATCTTACCTATGGGGAGACTGAGGGCTCGGAGGGGTTAAAGGAGAGTCTGTAAGTGCCACAAGCCCGGGAGTGGCTTCAAAGCTCCTCTCCCCTGATGGGGGGGCGGGGGGGGGGGGAGGTGGGCTGGTCCTGGGCTGTCTCTCTAAGTCAAGCCAGAAAGGAGACTGTGGAACCCACCGGCCCAGGCCCATGTGGCTGGGATCTCTGAGCACCCATGTTGGTGTGTGAAGGCGGTGTGGTGAGATAAACTGGGACCTCTGCTGAGGAGAACACTGGGGGCTGTGGGAACGCATAGGAGTTCCTACCCAGACTAGTTAGATCAAGGAGGGCTTCCTGGAAGGAGTGGTGTCTCAGGACTTGGAAGATGGTAGGATTCCGTCAAAGGGAGACAGGGAGCCCATGATACAGGAAGAGGCTCAAGTGAAGCCTGAAGAGTTGGGGGAGAAAGGAACATCTGGCCTTCAGAGGCTGGAGTGAAGGGCCTGGTGAGGGACGTGGAGACGTGGACAGGTCACTGGGGAATTTGGACTTTCTCCGGAAGGCCAAGGGAGCCGCTGGAGAGTGACAAGCAGGCGAGTGACGGGTCAGATGTGTGCTTTACAAAGATCACTCTCACAGTGGGGTCAGGAGCAGATGGAAGGTGTCTGCTGTTGGCACGGGCCGGGGGCGGGCACGTGGAGGCATGGTGGCAGATCAGGTAGGGGATACTGAGGACCCGACCAAGGTGAGGGCTGTGGGGCTGGAGAGAATCAGGCGGGTGTGAATGGCATTTGCTCAGGATGGGGCCAAGGGGGAGAGAAGGGTCAGGCGGGCTGCGTGGATTTGACGGGCTCCGTGGAGACGTGAAATGCGGAGCAGAGACAGGGGTGACTCTGTGTCCCCAAGTCCAGGCCAGCGCCTGGGAGCTGTGCGGGGCTTCTGAGGCTGCTATTGGCACGAGCTCCTCTTCTCTTGCAGCTTTGGATTCCTCCCGCCTTTGGCTGCCGCCCTGAGTACGACAACGGATTGGAGGAAATTGTCTTTGGCTTTGAACCTTGGATAATTGTGGTCAACCTGGCCATGCCTTTTTCTATTTTCTACCGAATGCATGCAGCTGCCTCTCTCTTTGAGGTCTATGGTAAGATATAGTCTGCGTCCACCTCAAAGCCCGAGGAGTGACCTAACAAGAGAATTCACCGGGGCCACCTGGGAAGGGCCAGGCCTGGCAAACATTGCCTGACAAATGCAAGAGCGCTGCCTTTGTCTGCACCCGATCGTTCTTCGTTCTTCCGATCGTTCTTCGTTCTTCCCGGGAGCTGGGATCGGCTGTCCCGGATGAATGGAAGCAAGTTAGATGCGCATCGTGGAGGCGGCTGAAATCTGGCCTGGCTCTTCGTTCTAATAAAACCCCAATTATTATCTCCTTTCAAATGCGATCCTTTGTCTTAGGAGAATGTGATCTCCGGTCGGGAGAAAAGATTATCCAGTTTGTTTTTCAAAAAATTGTTTTCTGTTATCATGTTACTACCTATAACTTTCTTTTTCTTTCTTTTTTTTTTTTTTACTACTACCTATAACTTTCGCTGACCATCTGAGTTGTACGTTTTATCTTTGCCAGGGCTGATCAATGTAGATACAGTCATGTTTGGTTCACATTGTACTTTCTGAATATGTGTGAGTTTTTGAACAAAGTTATTTTTTATCAACTGGATGGAAATTAGCACATAGGTCAATATGGAGACGTCTTTCTTACTGAAATTTTGGCACATTTTTGTGATCATCTTGAGTTTTTCAACAAATTTTTACTATTCTCTCTCTCACTGTAAATATATACATGCTTATTACAGAAAATGGGGACATTTTAGAAGGGTAGAGAGAAAGACCATCTCGGCTGCCATTGCTCAATGGACAATCACTTTTTCTCACCTCGTATTTCTCTTAGTTGTGTGCCTGCACAGGATTCTTTTTGTTGTTGTTATCATTGTTATACTTGCTAGTGATGATGTGACAAATTTGATTTTATATCCACTTCCCTCCACTTAACAATAGAGTATAAACCTTTTCTACACATTGTTCCAAACTCTTAGTACATATCATTTTGATCTCTACCAAATGGATGTGCCATAGATAGTTTCCTATTGTTGGTTTTAGAAGGTTTATACTTTTTGGTTTTTATAAGGGACTCTGCAAGAATCAACTATCCTTGTAAAGCATTTCCTGTATAATTGCTTCTATAAGACAAATACTTAAAATCAGGATGCTGTTCCAAAGGTTATAAAGATTTTAAAGCCTCTCAAGGAATAGTGACATTTGGAATGCCTTTGTATGTGTTTTGCCATAATTATTGCAAGATCATAATAAAATTAGTTTACTTAACCATAAATGCTAATGTGAACATCTTTTCATCTGAGTGGTTTTGTTTTTGTTATTTTTTGACAGCACAGGCAATGGTGCATTAAGAAGCACCAGATTTTTTACACGACTAAAATACTTGATGTTCTTTCCAGAAAAAAACTAAACACAATGGGCAGATAAACTAAAAGTAAAAGAGTGTCTATCATGCCTTCTTCTTAGGGTGGTGGTTTTCAGCCTGGGGCCTCTCGTCCCCCAGGAGACATTTGGCAAAGTCTGGAGACATTTTTTTTATTGTAACTACTTGGGGTGTTGCAGGCACCTAGTGGGAAGACAGCAGGGATGTTGCCCAATATCCTACAATGCACAGGATGGTACCCACAGCAAAGCATTGGCTGGTCCCAAAGGTTAATAATGCCTTGAAAAACTAATCTAGCAGTAATTGCTGTTTGTTTTTGGTACCTCAGTACCTATTGTACACACACACCCGCACACACACACACATAGGCACATACACATGAATAGGATTGTTTTTATATGTATTGAATTCGCATGTAGCTAGTTTCCTCTTCTCTTAAATACACCAGCATGTTTCTTAACGATTTTAGCACCCCCATGGCATTGATTCTCATCCTTTAGCATGTGGGAGTCTATTAGGATTCCTGCCTTCACAGCCAGAAGTTCAGGTTCTGTCGGGCTGGAGTGGGGCTCAGGATGCTTCCATGAGCATCTCAGGTGATGCCAACTCCTTTCCAGAAGCATCTCCTCGGGAGTCCACGAACCCCAAGTCAAGACCCCTGAACATCATTCCTTGTACGCTTCTGCAATACGACCTTGGCCAACTTCAAAGTAGGTTCTGTGGAGGGATGTACCATTCCTTACCTAGACTCTGATGTTGGACATTTAGAGACATTTGATGGTTTCTTTCTTTTTTTTTCTTTTTCCTTTTGCAATTATAAATGACACTGTGGCAAGCATTTTCATGGCAAAGTCTTTGCACGTGTTGATAAACTACCTTGCGTGAGATGACTGCACATGAATGCAAATTTATCCAAGGGTTGGCATTGATTTTGCCCTACTACAGTCCTAGGGCCTCAGTCTGTGGGGTTATGGCCCTGCCCGGAGATAAAGGGAATCATAGTAACGCTGGGAATGACTGATCCAGGTGTGGTGGCTTCAGGGTGGCCACGGGGTACCACCGTAGCTGGGAAAAGTCAGCAGGCTTGCGGGGCTCAGAACTTGTGAGGGGTGATCTTAAGGATGGATCATCTCTTGGCCCTGAATGTAGAGCCTGCAGCCTCAGGGCTGGCTGTTCCAGCCAGGCAGCTTTGACCTACAAATAGTCAAGCTTCCTCACTCAGCCAGCTTAGGCAGGAAGGAAAATCTGTTACCGTAATAGCAAGGCAACTCACCGATGAGGAAGCAGAGTGTGCAATAAACTAAAGTTAAGCCCTCAGGGCTAGAATAAGAAAAATGCAAATCAAAAAAGTAAGGAGATAGCATTTCCCATTCATCAGAGTGCCAAGGGTTGGCCAGATGTGAGGGAAAGGGGATGCACACACACTTCGAGGAGACGAAATTGATGAAGCCAAATGGGAGAACAACTGGAAATACCGAGGAGGGCTGAAGACACATATTCCTTAAGACCTGGCCATCCCTCTCCTTGGAGTGAGCTCCAGAGATACCCTCACCTGTATGTGGAAGGAGAGGTGTTCAGAAACTTCCCCTGCAGCAGTGCTTGTAATTCAAAGCAGCCGAAGTCAAAACAGCCGAAACATCCATCAGTTAGGAGACTGGATAAACTATGGCCTATTCCCACAACAGAATATTACACAGCAGTGAAAAATGAATGGGTTGGAACTACACGCAGTAACACTACAATGCTATGTTGACAAGTAAGTATCATTGGCATGACACCATCAATACGACATTTTAAAACAGACAAAACAGGGATCCCTGGGTGGCGCAGCGGTTTAGCGCCTGTCTTTGGCCCGGGGCGCGATCCTGGAGACCCGGGATCGAATCCCACGTCGGGCTCCCGGTGCATGGAGCCTGCTTCTCTCTCTGCCTGTGTCTCTGCCTCTCTCTCTCTCTCTCTGTGTGACTATCATAAATAAATGCAATTAAAAAAAAATAAAACAGACAAAACAATCTGATGTTTCTTGGATACATGTGTAGCAAAATTATAAACACATATGAGGGACACCTGGGCGCCTCAATGGTTGAGCGTCTGCCTTTGGCTCAGGTCATGATCCCGGGGTCCTGGGATTGAGTCCCACATCAGGGTCCCTGCAGGGGGGCCTGCTTCTCCCTCTGCCTATGTCTCTGCCTCTCTCTCTCTCTCTCTGTCTGTCATAAATAAATAAATACAATCTTTAAAAAGAAAAACACATATGAAGAAAGAATGCACCCAAAGTTTAGTGTAGCAGTCACCTGTGGGCTGGCGAGGAGGGAGGAGGCAGGACCAGGGTAGGGACAACCAGCTGAGTGCATGCTGTATCTGCGGTGCTTGATCTTTCTGGCAAAGTGACCTGTACAGAGGCATTCACTATATTTTCGGACTTTTCTATATACCTGAGATGTTTCATAATAACAACATGTAAAAGAAAGAGGAATGAAAGTCAACGTAAGGAAGCTCAACTAGGGTCATCAGAGAAGGTGAGTTTCCAACATCCATCCACCGTCGTTGGGAGGAAGGTGTCAAAGGCACCCTGTCTGGTCCCTCAGTGGGCAGACACCCCAGGTGGGGTACCTCGATGCCATTAGCTGTCAAGATCCCCCAACTCTTGCCCCTTGGATGATTCTGTGCTCATCGGGAAACTCAACATCAATGTGCCTTCCTGTGTAGTTTTGCACCGTGGGGAGTGATGCCCTAGGCACCCAGGGCATCCGGAAAATCTCTTACTGTCCTGTTGCAACCTCGTACAGGATGAGCCTGTGCATTTGCCAGCTTGAGCTCATTCAACCAAGGATTTCAACTCATGTTCCAAGAGTATCATTGCTCTTGCTGAGGCCGAGTGGCAGGGCAAGAACTTTGGAGCTGGGCACCGGGGGTCACACCCAGCCCCTGGGGTGCCCAGTGTGCATTAGAAAAGGCACCCCTCCCACAAAACATTTTGCAAACTCTGGAACGAGATGCCACCAGCACCTGCTAGTCACCTGTGCCCGGAGGTCAGATCAGATTCCTTTGACCACGCAAGCGCCAGTCAGGAGCCTTCCAGGCTGCATAACCCTGGCAGCTCGCAGGGAACCTTGGGGATCTGCCCGTGAGGCCGCCCCCCGCCAGGTGAGCGTGACTACTCTACTCAGCATGCTAGGGACCGTGCGAGGCAGGTAGACTGTAGCGGTGGGCTATCATGACTTGGAGAAACCTGTCGCCTTTTCCCGCTAGCCATATAGTCTTCAAAAGAAAGTCAATTTGGTTAAAAAAAAATCCGTCAAACAATTGCTTGAGGATATATGCACAGAATAACCCATCAGCTGAGAGAATAGTTCCCCTTTTACCCAGTTATGAATTGCTGCACTTGGCTTAAAGCAGTGAAGGACAGAAGCTACTGGAAAACTGGTTCTTCTCCGGATGGGAACCCTGCTGCCAAAGAGCACGACCAGCAGGGGGCGCAGGTGCCCCTCCTCCGAGTCCTACCTGGGCCAAGACGGGGCGACCTGGCTGGCCCGCAGCCGCCTCAAGGGTCGCCAGCGAGGGCATGGGTGCAAAGCGCCCCGTCTGTGCCCCATCCACAGCTTTGGACTCCTGCCCTGTCCCCACAGCTGGGGACGGCTGTCCGCACTCCCAGGTGAGGCCTAGGGAAGCTGAGAACGAGTTTCAACAAGATTGTTCCTTTCCCCTGCCCTGCCCACCACCTCCACCTCCTGCCCCCCAAGGGGCATCTTGTCCCCACCAAGAGCCTTTGGTGGAACAAGGTGGCAGGGTGTTCCCTGGCAAGGAGAGTCGCCCAGGGCAGGAGGTTGGGGCGGTGGAGGGTCGGGGACACTAGCTCCTCCAAAGAGCAGACCCTAGGGGGCCCCGGGGAGGGGACGGGAGAGGATGAGGCCGTGTTTTCCTGCTCAGGAGGAGTGACAGTTGTGGTCTGCTGCTTCAGGCACGTCACTAACAACCATGATGGCTCATGGTCTCAGAAACGTAAATGAAATCCAGTCACCTGCTGAAACCCTCCGTTGGCTTCCCGTTGCTTTTAGAAGAAAGGACAATCTCCTGACTGGTCTGGGGGATCTTCACGATCTGGCCTCCCCGACCTCGGCTTCTTCTTAGGCCAGTCCCCTCCTCTGCCCCCTCCCCCAGGCGTCCCCACCTGCAGGCCTGCTGCAGCCACACACAGCTCCCTTCTGCCTTGGACACTGCAAATGCTGCTCCTCTGGCCCTTTGCACGTGCTAATGTCACCCCCAGGAGAGTGCTTCTCTGGCTCCTTGAAATGGATCAGCCTCTTTCCCTCCCTCAGGCCATGTGTGGAGGCCCCTCTGTTGTAAGGGGGTGCCCGGACACCTGTCTAAACAGATTCCCCATGATGCTTCACCTTGGCCCCTTTACCATTAGTTATTTACTTATTCATCTATGCTTATCTGTTCTGGACACAACCATCTGTCTTGTGAGGGTAGAGGCCCAGCCTCCTTCTCCCTCAGGCCTCACCACACAGGTGGCCGCCCTCACACCCTGGACTACTGCAGGGGTGAGGAATTGCGGGGACGCAGGGGTGCTCAGGATAGGGTTGGCTGGCGGTTTCCATGAATAGTTTTTAACGCCTTGGCAGAGATTCTCCGCCTGCTTCTAGGCACAAGGTGGCGCTTTAGGCCTGGATATTAATAAAGAGTCCAGCCTTGGGATGTGCTCCTCGGCTTGCTCTGGCCGGCGGAGGGAGCAGTGGGACCACCTCTACAGACCCTTACAGTGGCTTCTGCTCTTTCTTCCCACTGGGGAAGAAGGTGGAGCTTGGATTCTTCCTGACAACGGGCAAGTGCTGCCTAGGTATCTCTGGCAGATGTTTCTGAACACTGGTTTTGGATGATTGGTCTAAGTCAAACATAATAAGCCCGCTCTGCCTTGGCTGGAGATTGGTTCAGAGCACGGCCTGTGAGTAGCTCTAGGCTAGGAGTCTGCAAACTCCCACCTGTGAGCTACGAATGGCTTTTACATTTTGTTTTTAAAAGATTTTATTTATTTGAGAGAGAGAGAGAGAGAGAGAGAGAGAGAGAGAGCACGACCAGCAGGGAGGGGCAGAGGCAGAGGGAGAGGGAGAAGCAGGCTCCCCACCGAGCAGGGAGCCCAATGTAGGGCTGGATCCCAGGACCCCGGGATCATGACCTGAGCCGAAGGCAGATGCTTCACCAACTGAGCCACTCAGGTGCCCTGGCTTTTATATTTTGAAAGGTGATTTAAAAAAAAAAACACCCAAATACCTACATAAAAAGATTATGCAGCAGAGACGTGGCTCTTAAATATTTACTCCTCGGCTCTTTACAGAAAAAAGTTTGCTGGCCCTTGGTCTTGACAATGAGAGGGAAGGGGTCTCTGCTGGATGGTTCTGGAAGGATTGTGATCCCTGATAGAAACTGATGAGGAAGAGGCCTGCCTTTCTCCCTGCCTGAAGTGGTTGTGGGAGGAGGTGGGACTGGAGCTGCGGGGGCCCTGGGTTCTGGTGGAGGGATAAGCCCGAGAGGGGCGGGGTCTGCAGCACAGGGCCTCACCCCCGGATCCTGCCATTTCCACATGTCCACAGTCATGCTTTCCCACTGCGCCCTCCAGCTCCTCCTCATCTGAATGCTTGTCCTGTGAGCACATCCCCTTAACCAGGCCCATGGTGGAGGGAATACCAGGGAATCACAGGTGTCCCTGCTTCCATGGCGGTCAGGCCTTCACCCTTCCCACCTGGTGGCTGGGCACTAGGCCCACCCACTGTGCAGGACTGAGCCACACAGAGTGACAGGGCGAGGGAGGGTGGCTGTGCCCACGGGTGGCAGAGCAGGAGCAGGACTCCAGGACGATTGGAGGAGCACTCGCCTTCCCTGACTGGGCCAGTCCCCAGAATGCAGCCTCTGCAACAGTGTAAGGTGATGTGTCATGATGATTGTTAAGGCCACAGGCCATCCATGAACCAGAGAAACACATGAGAGCTCCATTCCCAGTGTTAGAATCGGGGGCTCCAGGGAGGCCTGATGGCTCAGTGGTTGAGCATCTGCCTTTGGCTCAGGTCATAATCCTGGGGTCCTGGGATTGAGTCTTGCATCCGGCACCATGGGGAGCCTGCTTCTCCCTTTGCCTCTGTCTCTGCCTCTCTCTGTCTCTCATGAAAAACTAAATAAAATCTTAAAAAAAAGAAAAAAGAAAAAAGAATCGGGGCTCCTTGGCTGCTACACTCAACCCTGAAAGAAGTCAAGTTTCCTGCAAGAGAATGTGGGATTTTCTGGGGAAGGGTCCTGCAGGTACACATAGAGCCAGAGCTGCCCCTGCACCAGGTCCCCAAGGAATGGAGCTTCCAAGGTGTGGGGCAGGGCAAGGGACGAGGCTTGAGGCCAGGTTTGGGTCTCTGCTGTGAGCACCTGGTTTTCTCCTCTGTCAGTGGCAACAGAAGTGCACACCTTGAAGTGTCACTGGATAATGAGCTGAGATGATGCGTGTAGAGCCCACGAGTCTGGCACGCAGCAGGCTCTGTTAAGGCCACACGGATGATCCCAGGTCTCTGCCTCAGGGATTGTTGCTGTGTAGACCAGATGTCTTCCCACAGGAGTGGTGCTGCTCCAGAAAATCTTCAGATCACTGGTCCTCTACATGGCCCCGGGGGAGCCTGGGGGAGAGCAAACCATGTCCCCTAAAGATGTCCATGTCCTAATCCCTGTGTATATGAACCTGGGTATATGTCACATCACACAGTAAAAGTAACGTTGTCATTGTGATTGAGTCAAGGATCCTGAGATGGGACATTATCCTGGATTATTTGGGCAGGTCCAAAATATAATCACACAGGTCTTTATAAGAGGGGGGTGGGAGGAAATTGGGCTCCAGAGGGTGGGCAGAGGCCGAGTGATGCAGCCACAAGCCAAGGTGTGCCGGCAGCAGCCAGCAGCCAGAAGAAGCAGACCTGGGATTGTCCCCCACGGTCTCTGCCGATGGCGCTGCCAAGACTAGATTTTAGTCCAGTGAGGCTCATTTCGGATGTCTGACCTCCTGAACCATAAGATAATAAACTTGTACTGTTTTAGGCCCCTAAGTTTGTAGTGGTCTGTTAGAGCGGCCGCAGAAACTTGCATGGTGCCTTTACCCTGTGTTTCGTGCCTCACATGAGAGCAGGAAATGGAGCTAATGAGACCCTAGGATTGTCATTGCTGTTTGCCCAGGAAAAGCTGGGCGGCCTGGGCACTGATCAAGTGCCTCCATGTTTCGGTCTCCTCGTCTGCAGAGGGGAGGGAGGAGCAGCGGGCACAGGGTCCTGGCTTTGATGACATGCTCCCGTGGGGCTTGTCCTATCTCTCTGACCCCTGTTCTTGGGGTGCAGGCTCCTCACCTTCTCCTTGCGCAGGTGGTGTTGCAGTTTTCAAGGGGCTGCCCTGTGTCCCCTTGGCTTCTCACTCCTCTCTCCTTGGTGGTCCAGCCCATGGCCACTGGCTTACTTACCATCTAGATGCTGCTGACTCTGAAATGTGCATTTTCAGCCTGACCTCCCAGCTCCCTATGGGTTATTTCCGGCAGCTTAGATGTCCCAGAGGCACATTAAACTGAATGAGTCTGACCCCAAACTCAAGAGTTATCAGTCCTCTGGCCAGTTCTCCCTCCTTGTCTTCATCTCCATGGATAGCGCTGGCCTCTACACGCTGGACATACAAGGGCTGTCTTTACATGGTCCTTGTGCTTCATCTCTAAGCCACAGCCACACTTGTCACATCTACTCACAAATCTCTCGGCTCCATGTGCTTCTCTCCACTTGCATCCCCTGCCCACTCCGATGCACCATCATCTCCTCTGGGTCTCCTGAAGTAGCCTCCTCGCTCCCTTGCATGCATCCTTGCATGCAAATGCATCCCTGGCCCTACCAGTCTGCCCTCCCTACTGTGGCTAGAGCAGTGTTTGAAAAGGGCAAATAAGTTTCTATCCTTCCCCTGTGTAACATCTCTGATGGCTTCTCGGTGCTTGAGATGAAAAGCAAAATCCCTGCCTTGGTACCCCAGGGGTCCTTGTGGTCTCTGCTGCCCACATCTCCAGCCTTCCCTTGTGCTTCACTTCTGCTCTGTGCCCCACCACACTGACCAGCTTCTTTAGTTCTTTGGACGTGGCATGTCCCCTCCTGCCTCAGGGCCTTAGCACTTGCTGCTTCCTCTGCCCTTCACTTAGTTAATTCAACTCCTCTGGTAGATCTCCAACCGAACGACAGCTTCTCCGGGAAGTCTTCACTCACCCCTAGATCAGTTCTGGCGTCTGTGTTATTAACGTTCACGACACAAACTAGCTTTTTTTCATCATGACTATTGCACCTGTTAATCCTACAATTACGTGTGGGATTGTCTGACCACTTACTATAAGCCTCAAGAAGAAGGGACAATGCCTGTTTGAGTCCCCAGCTGTGTCTCCTCTGCCAGCAGAGGAGGAGCTTCATAATAATAGTTGAATGGACAAAGAAATGGATGACGATCTTTTTCTAAAAAAATGTTTTATTTATTTGAGAGAGAGAGAGAGAGAGAGAGAGAGTGCAAGAGAGCACAAGCAGGGGGAGGGGCAGGGGGAAGGAGAAGCGGATTCCTCGCTGAGCAGGGAGCCTGATGCGGGGCTCCATCCCAGGACCCAGAGATCATGACCTGAGCCACCCAGGTGCCCCATTGATGATCTTTTGAGATAAAAATAGGAACTGAGGGGATCCCTGTGTGGCTCAGCAGTTTAGTGCCTGCGTTTGGCTCAGGGCGTGATCTCAGGATCGAGTCCCACATCGGGCTCCCTGCATGGAGCCTGCTTCTCCCTCTGCCTATGTCTCTGCCTCTCTCTGTGTCTCTCATGAATAAATAAATAAAATCTTTTTTAAAAAAGGGAGCTGGGAGATAGTTTCAATACGGCAGAAAGCTCAGGAAGAAAAGGCACATATTTATTTGGTATTTGCTTGGGCAGGTAAAAAATTATTTCTGTATTTCCTTTTGGAAAAACCTGAATCAACTCAGTGAGGTCTCCTTTTGCAGCATTCTTTCCTTTTTTTTTTTTTTTTAAGATTTTATTTATTTATTCACGAGAGAGAGAGAGAGAGGCAGAGACATAGGCAGAGACAGAAGCAGGCTCCATGTGGGGAGCCTGATGTGGGACTGGATCCCAGACCTCAGGATTATGACCTGAGCCAAAGGCAGATGCTCAACCACTGAGCCACCCAGGTGACACTGCAGCATCCTTTCCTACTGAGCTCTGAAGGGACTTCCCATGCTCTGGATGGAGAGCTGTGAGGGGGAGTTATGGGGATTGTTCAAGAACACACACTACAAGCTCCCGGGGTTGGGACTGAGTCCTCATTGGTACAATGTTGACTTGAGCAGGAGCTTCACAAATATTAACTGTGGCACACACTGTTAACTGCCCTCTTAGCGACAATCCTTTGCTTGCTAAGAAAACCCTGATTTTGGTGGGGGAAGCCAAGTGCCCAGTCTTTGGTGATGAATTTTGGTTTGTTTAAGCCAAGCATGGGCATTCTGTGTCCCTTGGGCTGGTACTTGAAACAGTTTGCAGTCTGCCTTGTAGTCAGGGGCAGCCATGGGGTTTGCTTCTGGCTAACAAGACAAAGGTCCTTCTAGGGTCTTCTTCACTGGTGATAGCTAAGAGACACATTAAGAAAACACCCCCTGATAGCCTCTCCCCATTTTTCTCCTGGAATTTGAAATTGGTCATGAGGCCCAAAGCTGTAATAGCCATCCTGGGACCTTGAGGCTCCAAGGACACAAAACCACAACACTGAGAAAGGTGGAACATGGGGTAAAAAGAATCTGAGTCCTTGGTTGCGTCACTGAGCTTCTGTGCCAGCACCTTGCCTGTTCCCTCTGAATTTCCCATTTATGTTAGAGGATTAAATGTCTTTATTGCATAAAGCCATGAGTAGGCAGGCTTTCTGTTACTCACCGCTGAAAGCATTTCTAATCAATATGTTTATTTAAATTTTCTTTTTTAAAAAATAATTTCAAACTTACAGGAGAGTTGTTGGATGGTGAACTTTCATATCCTCCACCAGACCCACCGAATGCTCTTGACCACATTGCTCTCTCTCTCCAACATGGACATGATGTGATATGATATGATATGATATGACACACTCATCTCTTCCTGAAGCACTGAAATGCGGTTGCAGGCATCCTGCTCTTTCCCCCCTGGTGTTTCAGCTTGTCTTCTTCAAGAACAAGGTGAATGAATTCAGCAAATTTAGGATCGATGCCATACGGTGGTCTCATTGTCAGTAACTATCAATTGTCAATGGTTTAATTGCCAATAATAGTAGAATATACAGTCCACATGATCATTTTGCTGACTGTCCCAATAACATTCTTCGAGGGTCTGTCCCCTGATCCAACTGGAATGCTTGTGTGTCCCCTCTGACCTGGGACAGTTCCTTGTCTTTCCTTTGTCTGTTGGGACATCAGTACTTTGAAGAGTTCAGGTCAATTGTTGACAGTTCCTCTGTCTGGGCATGTCTGCTGTTTCCTCAGGGCGGCAAGGATACTAGGTAAGGATGCTGTGCCCTGGTGTGTCCCACCAGAGGGTACCTGGTGTCCATCTGTTCTATCCCGGTCATGTTAAGTCTTTACTTGTTAAGGCAGGGCCTGCCAGGTTTCTTGACGATAAAGTTACCACCCTTTCATCCCTTCTGTTCCTCTCTAACCTTGTACTAGGTGATGACTTTTGTCTAAATCAGTTATTACCATATGGTTGCAAAATGTGATTTTAAAAATATATTTAAAAATATTTTAAAAGATTTTATTATTATTTATTTATTTCACACACACACACACACATATATAGAGAGAGAAGAGAGTGCAAAAGCAGGGGCAGTGGCGGGCAGCGGGGGGTTGGGTGGGGAAGCAGACTCCCCATGGAGCAGGGAGCCCGATGTAGGGCTGGATCCTAGAACCCTGGGATCATGACCTGAGCTGAAGGCAGATGCTTCACCAACTGAGCCCCCCAGGTGCCCCTAAAATGTGATTTTTTTGTTATTCCTTTGACAGTAATTGGCATTCTCCTGCCTCTCTCATTCCTTCCTTCCTATTCCTTTTTTATCACCATAGATTCTCATTTTATCAAATAGATTATAATCCATTATTATCGCTTTTAGTTCTGATGCTCATATTGTCCCAAATTTGGCCAGTGAGAGCCCCTTCACATTGGTGGTTGTGTCTTGTCGACACACCTGCATCTCCATGTCTCCTGTGTGTCTGAGCTGGGAGGGAATGGAGACCTAGGGACTGATGCTTGGGTTTGAAGAGGAAGCCTCCAGGTCAGCATCCATGGTCTTGTGCTTGAGGCCACAGGATGGATGTGAGTGGCTCATCTCTACCTTTCTGCTTGAGCTCTGCTGAGCCAAGCTGAGCGCACTGGCAAGGCTGGCCCCTGGGGAGCTCAGGTGTGTCCTGTAACCAAGGACCAAGGCTTGTGTGGTATAAAAGAGTTAAGTCTTTTGATACCAGCTGTGGCAGGAGCACCAAAATCCTGGCTGTCACTCCTGTGGATTTTGCTATTTGTCTCAATGAAGCAAATCCAATTGAAAATAATATCTTCGGAGGAAGGAGGATCAGTGAGTTCAAACAGAAGAATATTTGCTGACTGGCTTAGGGAAACCCCCTTTATGCTAAAATGTTCTAAGCAAATCCTCTTAGTACAATTTTGCAGGAGCCAAATGTAGGGGAGGATCCCTTCCTTGATGCCTTCCTCTGGAGCAGGGCTGTGGCTGGGATGACACAAGAGAGGGAGCTTATCGGCCACCTGCTTGCTTAGAGTCCATGCTGATGAGTCTGGCTTCCCAGGATGATGAGAGATTTCTGGAAAATGTGGGAAAGAGCCCGGGTGAGAGAGGTCAGCCACTGCTCACACGGAACCATCATCCTCAGCAGACAAATGGCTCCAGGAACCCTCCCCGTGAAGACAGGAGAGACACGGGCTATGGCAACCTGGCTGCCTGGCGTTACTTTGCACGCATAGCGTTTTATTGATAGAAAACTCTTGTTTCCAAAAATGATGAGGAACATAGTTTTTTTTGTGTGTAACAGAGGGAAAAGCCCTAGAGTTCTGAAGAATCTGCCCTTTCACACATGAAGCTCTGTGCCTCTGAGCCTTTGCGCACGCTGTTCCTTCTGTTAGGCGTGCCCTCCACCTGGAATGCTGGTGGATTCCATGCACCCTCCAGCTCGGTGTCCTCTCTTCTGTGTGGCCCTTCCCCAAGCTGCCTGCTCAAACGGCCAGACCATCCCCGTGTTCTCAGCCACCACTGAGCCGTGTTTGTTCCTTGCGCTTGGCTGGGCTGTTCCAGTTGCAGGTGACAAGGGAAGTTCAACTCAGGGAAGCGTTCACCAAAGGGTGAGTTACTGGCTTTTGAAACTGCAAAGACTAGGGTACTAATGGATCTAGAGGCTTCTACTCTTCCTCATTCCTTTTCTTCCTCCACCACCTACCTCCTCCTTCTTCCTCCACCTCTCTCTCCCCTCCTTCCCCCTCCCTCCTCCTCCAGTGTCATAACTGGTGCCTTATAAGCCAACCCAGGGGTCTGCTGGAGCAGGACCTGCTCAGTCCAGAAGGTCTAGGCCTCTGTGACCTGGGCTATGACTCTCCACATACTAGGTCCTCAGCAAAGCCCTGCTGAATGAATGAATGAATGAATGAATGAATAGTAGATGAAATTCAGGGAGTCAGAACTGGCTGAAAACAAATGCAATCATGTGTGGTGAGCGTGTGTCCCTTACTGTCACAGTGTTGGGCCTGGAGCCCTCTTTTTCCACTCTTCCATCAGTAAAGATTTGCCGAGCACCCACTCTTTGTGTTGGCCTGGGGAATTCAGACATGGATAAGACATGGTTCCTTGGTTTCAGAAGTTCAGAGTCTAGAGGAGCCGGCAGCCACGTCCATGGCTGGTAACAATACAGCATCATCCTGCTGCATTGCGAGGTATCACAGGGTCCTCTGGAGCTTGGGGGGGCAGGGGGGGCGCCTCAGCCCACAAGCCAGCTAGGCTTCCTGGAGAGCAGCTTCTTAGGTGAGCTGTCAGAGGAGGGAGAGGCCCCGGTGTAGTCCAGCGCTCCAGGCAACTCGCAAAGCCATGATCCATGTGGCCCAGGCTCTCAGCTGTGCTGTGTTCAAGAGAGAATCCCCAAATTCAAATAGTTTTTTTAAGTTCTGTGAAGGCAACAGGCGGTCCTTTAAAATTCCCTTCGCCTTTCCTGTGTTCTCTTTCATGCCTCAGCTCTTCCACAAAGGTTCTTGCAAGGCCTCCCCAGCCCCCTCCATCCTCCACCCCTGCCACCCGTGGGCTCATTGCTTTGAAGACAAACACAGTCTTTTCCTTCTGGGACCAGTCCTTCCTCCTCTAGCCTCTCAGGTCCAATAGTGCATCCACTTTCTGGCTCCATTACAGAAACCCTTGCAGGGCACCCAGGGCACAGCCAGAGGGTGAAGGAAGGGTCTTGCACACCATACGTGTTGGCCTCATCTCCCTTGCCTTCTAACCTACTATTACTAACCTGTGTCGTAGAGGAGGAAACCGATGCACAGAGAGATAAAAAAAAAACTTGCCCAAGTTCCCACAGCTAGCAAGTGCCTGCTCTTCCTGCCTGTTCTTTCCTTCTGTCTTCCCCTCGGTCCACGCAACTGTGGTTTCAACCCAAAAGGGACTTCCCTAAATATCTAGTCTAGGTCACCCCTCATGATTACACTTTTTCCTTCACAGCACCCGTCACCATTGCAATTGTACATTTATTTGGATAATTCTTTTTTTTTAAAAAGATTTTATTTATTTATTCATGAGAGACACAGAGAGAGAGAGAGAGAGAGAGACAGAGAAAGAGAGAGAGAGAGAGGCAGAGACACAGGCAGAGGGAGAAGCAGGCTCCATGCAGGAGCCCGACATGGGACTTGATTCTAGGTCTCCAGGATGAGGCCCTGGACTGAAGGCGGTGCTAAACCGCTGAGCCACCTGGGCTGCCCTATTTGGATAATTCTTGTATTAAAGTCCATCTCCAATACTAGACTATAACCTTGTAGAGGGAAGGGACATTATATTTTTTATCCTCCCTTGTATTCTCAGTGAATAAAACAGCATCTGAGATATAACAGGTGCTCAATAAGCATTTGCCAAATAAAAATATGAGGAATTGAAATTCAAACCTGTTTCTAAAACCCAAGTCCTCTTCTGACATCCTAAGTTGGTGTTCTCTAGGAACACTGGGATGGGATGGAGGTCACTCCAGGGGGAGGGATTGATGTAAGACCCACTAGGGAAATGACAATTAGGATTTTTTCGTTTGCTTGCTTGCTTGTGTTTTGTGGTGGTAGTGGCTTGAGTCCAGGCTGTATGTGGAGGAGGAGGGGCAGGAGAAGATGTGGAACAAGGGGAAGATGGTTAAAGACTTCCAAGAGCTTACCTGACAGTCTAAGGATCAGGGATGGCAAAGAGATACCGGGGGTTTTCCATCTGGGGAATGACATGATCACAATTGCATCTGAGAAGGAGCACTCTGCCTGCCACAGAGGATTGGGACAGAAGCTGGAAGCTAGCATAGTGCCACCATGAAACAGGTTAGAGGAGACACAGTCCTGGATGGGACATCTGGAGAGGAGTGGACCTGCCCCTAGGAGATGGGGAGAGAGAGGATGTAAGTATGACTCTCCAGCTTTAGGTGCAGGACCCTGGACAGATGGTCTTGTTGCCTCCAGCAGCAGAAAGTGCTGAAGGGAGAGAAGATTGGAGGGAGAAGAGGCTGTAGAAGGCCAAGGAGGCTGAGTCTTCAAAGCTGGGACATTTGCAGGTGCAGATGGGGGCTGAGGTGAATGGAGCCTGTAGGTCTGAGTGGGGAGAGAGATTACGGAGGGGATGTGAGAGTCCAGTCCCTGTTTCTGGACCTCAGGGCAGGGTGGCTGGATGCCTCAGCCTGTTCTCTCCCCAGCTATCTTCAGCTGAGCTTAACCCCGGCAGAAACTTGGCCCTTCAGAAGCAGAACTTGTTTGCTGGAGGGAGGAAGCATGTTAAGAGCCCGGAACACTGCTCTCCTCTCCAGGGCTTCCTGCCATTCTTTTCAAAACTTTGGGCCACCGGTTCAAGCCTCAATTTTCACTTCTGTCAAGCACTGAGATATTAATCCATCTTTCTCAAGGTTATAAAAGAGAAAGACTGAAGATGTCCAGCAGGGAGGAGGCTTCCAGCTAGCTGGAGCCTCCCTTCCTCCTCCTTGTCTTCCTGGTTCATCCAAAATTATCCCCAAAGGGAAGAAGATCAGGGGTGATGGTGGGCATAAAGACTCTCCCAAGAGGTCAGGCTGAGCCTGAATTTTTATTTTTATTTTTTAAATTTTTTATTTTTTTAAGATTTATTTATTTATTTATTTATTTATTTATTTATTTATTTATGATAGACATGAGAGAGAGAGAGCGAGAGAGAGAGACCAGAGACAGGAGGAGGGAGAAGCAAACTCCATGCCAGGAGCCCGACGTGGGACTCGATCCCGGGACTCCAGGATCGCACCCTGGGCCAAAGGCAGGCGCTAAACGGCTGAGCCACCCAGGGATCCCCGAGCCTGAATTTTTAGAATGGACGAGTGGGGTGGGGATAGTTTAAGAGAAGTGGTTCCTAGGAGACAGGCCTCCTGCACGCTTTTTCCCTAGATGACTGATTTCACTGAACCGGAGAGGAGGAGGAATCATTAGCCCATTTTGTGGGTGAGAAAACCAAGACCCAGGGAAGTTTGGGGCGCTCCAGGTCACACAAGCCAGGAATGAAGTCTCAGTTGGGGGCTTGGGTCTGGGAGAAAGCCAAGGCTGCCCTCTGCCTCACAAACACGCTTTCCCAGTCCAGAGGCCAGGGATTTCCTCCATCCCTAGCCCGCCTCCCCGTTCCCCAAATGTGTTTGGGGCTAGGGCACCAGGGCTGGGTCGGGGACCTCTTGGTCGCCCCAGGGCGTGTTCTCCCTGGCGCGGGGCGAGGGTCTGGCCCGAAGGTGGCCTCCCGCCTTCGGAGTCGCCCCCAGACTGTGGCGGCGGGCGGAGCGCGGAGAGTGAGCGCCGCGGCACAGGTGGGGCGGCGGCGCGGGGGCGCGGGCCCGGGGCGCACACCGGGATGCAGGCAGCGCCGCCGCGCTCGCCCGCGGCGGGTCGCTCCCGGCCCCCGCCCCCTCGGTGCCGGCTGGCTCTCCGCTGCTCCGGCTGCGAACCAGACACAGCCGCAGCCACCGCCGCCCGGCGCGCCCCGGCCGGCCTCCCGCGCCCAGCGCCCGCGCCGGAGGGGCGCAACGCAGCCACCCACCCGGAGGCACCGCAGGCGGCGAGAGGGGACCCCGCGCACTCGGGGCCCCGGCGCGGCGCACGGTGAGCGGCCCCCCGGGGCGCGGGCATCCCTCAGCCGCGGGTCCCGGTGCGCCAGCCCCCGGGTGCCCGATGGGGTCACCCGGGGGGCGCAAGGCCGAAGCTGGGACCGCGCGCAGCCCGCCCCTGACGCCGAGCCCGACATGCTGCCGCCGGGGCGCAACGGCTCCGCGTACCGGGCGCGGTTCGGGCAGCAGCAGCGGGCGCCGCGGGGCGCCGCGGGGGGCGCGGAGGGGGCGGCGCCGCTGGGGCCCGCGCAGGTGGTCACCGCCGGCCTCCTGACCCTGCTCATCGTCTGGACCCTGCTGGGCAACGTGCTGGTGTGCGCGGCCATCGTGCGCAGCCGCCACCTGCGCGCCAAGATGACCAACGTCTTCATCGTGTCTCTGGCCGTGTCCGACCTCTTCGTGGCGCTGCTGGTCATGCCCTGGAAGGCGGTGGCCGAGGTGGCCGGGTACTGGCCCTTTGGGGCCTTCTGCGACATCTGGGTGGCCTTCGACATCATGTGCTCCACCGCCTCCATCCTGAACCTGTGCGTCATCAGCGTGGACCGCTACTGGGCCATCTCCAGGCCCTTCCGCTATGAGCGCAAGATGACCCAGCGTGTGGCGTTGGTCATGGTGGGCCTGGCCTGGACCTTGTCCATTCTCATCTCCTTCATCCCGGTTCAGCTGCATTGGCACAGGGACAAGGCGGACCCCTGGGGCGGAGCGGAGCCGCCCTCGGTCCTGGCCAACGGGACGCCCTGGGAGGACGCCGGGGAGCCAGAGGCGAGGGCGGAAAACTGTGACTCCAGCCTGAACCGCACGTACGCAATCTCCTCGTCGCTCATCAGCTTCTACATCCCCGTGGCCATCATGATCGTGACCTACACGCGCATCTACCGCATCGCCCAGGTGCAGATCCGCAGGATTTCCTCCCTGGAGCGCGCCGCGGAGCACGCGCAGAGCTGCCGCAGCCGCGCAGCCTGTGCCCCTGACACCAGCCTGCGGGCATCCATCAAGAAGGAGACCAAAGTCCTCAAGACCCTGTCGGTGATCATGGGGGTCTTCGTGTGCTGCTGGCTGCCCTTCTTCATCCTTAACTGCATGGTCCCCTTCTGCAGCGGACGCCCCGAGGGCCCTCGGGCGGGCTTCCCCTGCGTCAGCGAGACCACCTTCGACGTCTTCGTCTGGTTCGGCTGGGCCAACTCCTCGCTCAACCCGGTCATCTACGCCTTCAACGCTGACTTCCGGAAGGTGTTTGCGCAGCTGCTGGGGTGCAGCCACCTGTGCGCCCGCACCCCCGTGGAGACAGTGAACATCAGCAATGAGCTCATCTCCTACAACCAGGACACCGTCCTCCACAAGGAGGTCGCAGCTGCCTACATCCATATGATCCCCAATGCCGTGACCCCGGGGGACGGGGAGGTGGACAAGGAGGAGGAGAGCCCTTTCGACCGCATGTCCCGGATCTCTCAGGCGTCCCCCGATGGTGACCCTGCTGCCGAGTCCCTCTGGGAGCTGGACTGCGAGGGGGAGATTTCGTTGGGCAAAATAACACCTTTCACCCCAAACGGAATCCATTAAACTGCCTAAGAAGCGCCCCTCCTGGATCTACATAACTGCACAGACACTAACCAGCATGCGGAATACACACTCACAGATACATCTCCAGTGCTGCTCAGTTGATCACATTTTCTGTGTCTGTGTCTGTAGTCTCCCGTGTGCTGAGAAGCCTCACCAGACTGATTTGCTGTTTGAGGAGTTGGCAGAAGTGTTTGACATAAACTCAGTCAAATATACCCCAATCGAGCAGAAATGGACCAATGGTTCGGTTAGAGAAGAGAAGGTGGTGTTTGATTAAAAAAAAAAAAAAGCAGCTGGTCTTTAAAAAAATATGCCCCCCCCCCTTTAAACAAATGGATTGATCAGTGACTTATTTTTGTTCAGTTGATTTTTAGACAACAGGTTCTATGTGTGTGTTGCACTGATGGGGTGTGTGTGTGTGGCTTTCCTGTATCCAGCTTCCTGTGGCCCTTTGTTTATGCAATTTCTGCTCTCTGTGTGTGTCTTTACAACAGCTGAGCAACTCTTTCTGATTTGTTCTGGTGTCTAATAAACACAAATTATGTGGATTATGGGGTGATTATCTTTGCTTTGCCAGATTGGTTTTCAGGATAGTTCCTGGAGAAACCATGAGAGCATCCTTAATATCAGGGTAGATGTTGGCTTGGTCTGGAAGCACATCTCTATTTTCTTTGCATACAAGTTGTCCTTACAGGTACACACAGGAGCAAGGACCGTGAAGAGCATCCAGTTCTCAGGTTTTGTTGTGTGTGTGTGCATGTGTGTACTTTTTTTTTTTTTTTGTTTTTTTTTTTTTTTTAGATACACACATCTCAAGTCTGTGCTGAGAGCTGGCTTCAGTGCCACAAAGTATCAAATAGGACTTCTGGCTGAAATCATATTTTTTTTCATTTTTTAATTTTTTTTTTATTTTTATTTGTGCAACAGTGAGAGGAGAACAGCTAGCAAGAAGCGGCTCCATCACGGAGCGAGGATTCGATCGGGTCTAGATCGCGCCCGGCAGGCGCCAAACCGCTGCGCCACCCAGGGATCCCTTTTTTCTCATTTGGAATCTCCTTTTTAAAAATAACATACAAGAATATTTCCCATTTCCTAGGTAGATGCTATTAGTTCATTGAAAAGTCATACAGAATAATAGCCGAATCTTTCTCAGTCTTGAATCTGTAGTGTTTTAGACTTACGTGGCTTTAGTTCCACATTTCTGAAAGGCTCTGAAATGTGTGAGCTGATATGCTTTAAAGAACAAATCTCATTTTTTAAATAGTCATTTTCATTTGTAGACAACAGGAAATGAGAAAACACATTTTAATGAAAATCGAGGAGCCAGAGATGATATTTGAATGAATCAGAAATGGGAAAATCTATTGATTGAGGTGCTCAACAGAAAAAAGAGCCCAATGAATTCCTAGCTTTTGGTTCCTCTCTGCAGCCTGCACAGGAAAGGGGAACCTTTTATTCCAGAACCATTCCAATTGAGAGCATGTTATTACCACTAGATCTAAATGTGAGCGTTGTTAATGGAAGCAAATGAGATCTGAATATGTAATGTCTTACAAGTCCCTACTCTGAAGCAGGCTTATCAAGGACAGTTCAATCAATTTTGGTCTCTTTAGGGATAATTTTATTGTCAATCTACTGAACGACTGTGTCTAGTTCACCACAAAACGTGCCGTGCTTGACACATAATGGCTAATCCATATTTGTGGAATGAATACCTCTGGAATGGTGAGGTTGAAAGCAAGTCCTATTTGGTACCTTAAGTTTCATTAGTGATTTAGCCAAACTGATAATAGAAGCTGAGGTCTGTGCTCAGTTTTTGGCCTCTGGTGAACCTATCACTTGTGTGGACCACTAGGGAAACCTCGAGAGTCATGAGAAGTGCCCTGCTCTAGGATTCAGAAGCTGGCTGTGTGACCTTGAGTGACTCCAATCACCTTTCTGGGCCGTACTTTCTGTCTGCCTCTGTAAGTTGAGACACTTCTACTAGAGCACTGTTTTTCAAATTTCATGATGCAGATATTATGGGTGGGGTCTCGGGTGAAGTAAGCCCAGCAAACCTTGCTCAAATAAGTGTTTTCTCTACAGGGCTTCTTAGAGCTTTTCTGTGCAGTGTGAATCCCCAAGCAGGAAAGAATTCTGCGTTGCTTCCCGATGTCTTTGACCCTGTGAATCCTTGCTTGGTTTAATTCCTTACTCCCTTCTCTCCGGAGACCACAGTTTCAGGGAACACAGTTTGGAAGTCTCTTAAGTAGAGCTAATCTGTTCTAAAGGACCCACTGTTATAATAAAGCAAGGTTTTGTTTCGTTCTGTTTTGTTTTTGTGGCAAACCTGTTCTAGGCCCCAGTTCCAACAGTTTCCGTGTTAGGAAAATGAGTTATGCAGGGACTTTGAAAATCCCTTCTGCAAAATATCTCTAATCATTTCTTATAATTATTTACATCTACCGTGTGCTGGTCACTGTTCTAGGAATGTAGTCACCAATTAGATACTCTGGTGTGTTGAACTTCTGCTTTCATAGGAGAGAGACAAGGGGAGGAACACGACCACGCTGTACTGTTCTGCAGTGTGTGCTGTACTGTTTAGACTCTGATATATCGGGTCAGGCAGTGATGATTGATGTGATACCAACAGCACAGTGAGCAGGGTCGGGAGCTGCTGTCTTATTTTGGGTGCTGTGTCTCAGAAGAGGCGGTATGCATAGAGACCCAGACAAAGGAGGAGGGTCGGGGGATGTTAATGTCTAGGAGGAGGAGTGCTCCTGGCAGAGGGAATGGGAATGTGAATGCCTGGAAATGGGACTATACTTGGCACCCCAGGAGAAAATAGAGGTGGTCAGTGTGGCTGGAGACCCTTGAGAGGCTTATTCTAGGAATGGAATAGCAGCAACGGCAGGTACTATGGGCCGCACTGGGCTCTGGGTACCATGCATGTGCTAATTCATTCATTGCTCACTGCCAGGCAGGCACCTTTATTACCCCCATTTTACAGACGAGGAAATGATAGCATTAGGATCCCAGGGTTCCATAGCTGGGCTTGAACTTGGGCAGTCTGGCTGTGGAGTCTTTAATCCTCACTGCCCTGCAGTGGTGAGAAGGGCTGCCAGGACATTCCCAGTTAGCAGGTCACTAATGCGGGGATCAGAACATCCCTTGTCCATTTGTTAATTAGCTGGTTACCTGACACTTTCCAGTGACAACTTTCTGTATGTAAGCCAACCTCTGCTGTGCACCTGCTCTGAACACTCTTTCATATTTGGAGGGGAGGCAGCAGAGGGCAGTGGAAAAAAGGAACCTTGTCCTGAGCCCTTATGTGGACAGCCAAGTGCTTTCCTTTACATTTATATATATGTTTAATTTAAATTCAATTTGCTAACATAGTATAACACCTAGTGCTCATCACATCACGTGCCCGCCTTAATGCCCGTCACCCAGCCACCCTAGCCTTCCTGATTCTATTTGATCCTCACATTAACCTCACATACTGTCATTTGTCCATTTTACAGATGAGGACACTGAGGCACATAGGGCTTAAGTTGCTTATCCAGGTTATACGACAGTAAGTGGTGGGACAACTGTTTACACTTGGGCTAGTGGTTCTCAGTTGGGGAGATTTTGTTCCCCAGGGGACATTTGGCCATGTCTGGAGACACTTTTGATTGTCACAACCGGGTGTGGGGTGCTCCTGCCATTTAGTGGGAAGAGGCCAATGCTAAACATCTCACAGCGCACAGGGCAGCCTCCACCACAAGGAATTATCCAGCCCTGAGAGGCCCTGAGCCAGGCTGGTGGATCTGGGTCCCAGCAGTGCACCCACAGAGCCACCACTGCCAGGGCTCTGAAGCTCCACAGCTGCGAGTTCAAATTTCAGCCATTTATTAGATAACTAATAAATGTTAGTTACCTAGCATTTATTAGTTATCTAAATTAGGCCCCTCTTCTAGTTTTAGGTTTTGTTGTTTGTTTTTAAGATGTTTTTATTTATTGGAGAGAGAGAGAGAGTGGGACTGTGGGGGAGAGAGGGAGAGAGAGAGAGAGGATCTCTAACCGATCTGCGCTGAGCATGGAGCCCGACGTGGGGCTCAATCCCAGGACCCTGAGATCATGACATGAGCCAAACTCAAGAGTCAGATGCTTTACCTAGTGCACCACCCGAGCAACCCTAGTTTTAGTTTCTCTATCTGAGAAATGGATGCATTAACCCCAAAGGTTGGGATGAGGGTTAAATAAGTGTGTATAACACGGAGCTTATTTTGGTGCTCTTCTTCTTTCTCTTTCTCCTCATTAAAAGAACTCCAAGGCTTGATACATTTTAAATAGACTTTGAGGTTCCTAGCTTGGGTTGAACTACATCGTCCTAGAAGCTGAGGCCACCAGAACTGAGATTCATTCTGTCTCGCCCTCAGTCTTCTTGACTTAGAATAGTGTCTGGTGTGGAGGAGATGCTCTATGGAGCATCCACCTTGGACACACACACACACACACACACACACACACACGTCTTAGGTGTTACGACTGAGTGAGTGTGTAGGTGTTTACGCAGCAAGCCCTGGGTGGGTATTGCCCATTGCAGGGTGGTGGTCCTTACATTTTGGTCTGATCAAAAGCCTGCAGGACTGAAAGCCCCACAGGGAGTGAGTGTTATCATTTTGCAACACACCTGGGTGCTCTTTTATAACTAGCAAGGTGCCTCCATATTTCCCCCAGAGCTCCATAAATCCCTGGTGAGTCCCTTCCAGCTGACCCAGGACACGGTGGGAGGAGAGATGTCCAGAGACTCATCCAAGGTCACCCAGAGACCTACACTAAATTTGAAGGTGGTCATAATGCCTGCTCCCTACCCACCACATGGCATGGGAGGAACGCGTGACAACAGGCGAGCAACAAGCACTTCCTTAAAATCCATGCTTCACCACCCTCACCCCCTCCTGGCTCTGTGTGATGACAGGAATGACGTGTCCCTGTCACTTGGTCGCAAGTCCTTAGAGTTTGGGTTTGTCTGGTGTTTGCTCCTGCGCAGATTCCACTATGACCTTCGGGCAGGAATCCCACTGAAGCAATGCCGTGTCCCTCCCAGAGCATCATCTTGGGGCACAAGCTGTCAATTCCCACCACCGGCAGTGTCCCCTGTGACCACAGGGCTATGGCAGTGTCTGCTGTAAAGGTCCTTGATACTTGATACAAAGATACTTGACAAGTATCCCTTGGAGAGACACTTTGAAACTATGAAAACACCCCCTCATTCCTCAAGCTTTTACCCACTGGTTTTAGCATCTATTAATGATCCTTCCCTGAATCAATCATTGTTGTGATTGCCAGACAGTGTGTGCAGAAAAAGTCCATCATTGTTTTACTGTTGGTGTTTTTTACTGTTAGGGCATTTATTTATTTTTTAATTTATACCTGTGTAGACTTGTGGACTCCTAGATTTTATAATAGGTTATAATCCTTTCCTCTCCATAGAGACAGAGACACAGGCAGAGGGAGAAGCAGGCTCCCTGGGGGGAGCCCGATACAGGACTCGATCCCAGGACCCCAGGATCATGACCCGAGCCAAAGGCAGACCCTCAGCCGCTGAGCCACCCAGATCCCCCGGTGTCCTTTTGAGATACTGCCATTAGTCCTTGGGCAGTTTGCTGTTTTTTGGCCCAAACACTCCAGACTGATCCTGTATATTTCCTGCCTGAGCTCTGGAATCAACCATTTCTTTAAGGAGTTTCAGTTCCTTTTAGCAGAGAATGATATTTAGGAATCAAGATTTGGGCACTGGGGTGTTACTGCTACTGAGGCAGTTGGTTTCTAGGCGCCCTCAAAGGACAGAGCTGGGAAGTAGATATAGGTATATACACGCACACGTATACTCCTATGTGCATGCACACATACCCATAAGCATCTCTCTATTTCTATACCTTGCTACGTACATGCATTAAGTCCCATGGGTTTATTCTGATACCTTGTGGACATATTTTGAAATCATCACTCCCATTCAAATTCTGACTCACTAACTTCTCACTTCATGAGGTCTGGAGGTCAAAGAGATCAAGTTACCTGCCAAGGTTTTGTTTTGTTTTTCCATATTAAAAAAGGGGATTAGTAACTGGACTTACCTTGCAGTCAACTGGCAGGGTTCTGTGATATGATGCAAGCGGAATGGAAGGCCACGTCGACAGTGAGAATCTGAACACTATCAACTCTGCGATTGTATCCACAAGACCGGAAAGCAGGGCAGGCCTCTCTGTGTCCATGCAGCAGTCCTATGCTTGCTCCATTTTTGGGTGCTCCATTCTAGAAACCAGGAGCTCAGGAGCCAATATCCAGAGAGGGATGGAGTGGGCCAACAGCAAATCAGACTCAGCCACAACTGGACCAAGAAGAATCAGGGCAAGATGTCAAGCGTGATAAGGAGAGAAATGGTTGAGCCCGGGGGTGGGGGGTGGGGGGGGCGTGGGAATCTAAGAAGAGAATGTTCCTGAGTTCTTATGGGACCCCTTGGAGTTTTAGAGTTTTAGGCCACTTTGGGGGAGGACTCAAAGGAAGCGTGGCCCTGCCCACTCACAGCGGAGAGAGAGCCATCAGACTTTTGCTTTGACACTGTTAAGGAGATGTCATTTTGCCATTCCCAATTTGGGGCCTGGGGACGCATGTGTCCCATTTGTAAGGATATGAACACAATACTGGGCTCAGGGAAACATCGAGAACATTGTTTTCTGGACAGAAATGGCCACCATTGTTTCTTTTCTTTAGCAATGTTTTAGGTACTTTCAGCAAATTTGAAAGCTGATTGATCGAAACTCATTTTGTCTCCTTCCTGCATTGTGTGCATGTGGAAACTAGGCCCAGAGAAGTTGAGGGACTGGTCCAAGAAGCCCAGCAAGGTCGTAGGAATCTAGAACCCAGGTCTCCAGGCCCCCGGATCCGTGCTCCTTCCACAGCCATTTGCACCTTTCATTGGGAGGCAGAAGGTGCTTCCTGTTCTCGGAAAGGTTTTTCCAAAGGTGATCACGGTGCAAAAAAGTTCATGGCCAATTGTCCTTTCTATATAAAATAAGCTGGTGAGATTTATTCTTTTCCTACCTTCTCCCCCGATAAAGATGGAGTATTGCTGAGTTGTTTGTGGATGAACTACAGATGCTCAGGGATTTTTAAGACCCTGATTAGTTCTTTTTGAAAGGAGTTGAGAATGGTCATTTAGTGCTGAGAAACCCAACTCTCCGGGTGGCAGGGGCGGGGTGAGAGGGGGCTGGTGAGGGTGGGGGGTACGGGCAGTTGGCTGGCATCTGAAAGGCCTGTTCTTTGTCTTGTTATTTCATGAGAGAGAGCAGGACTTTCTTAGTGAAGTGGCAGGAAGCCATTGTCAAAGAAGAGAAGAGGACTTTACAAATGAAATGAGGGCCCCCGGTGGCTCAGTCAGTGAAGCGTCCTCTGCCTTCGGCTCAGGTCATGATCATGGGGTCCTGAGATCAAATCCTGCATCGAGCTCCTTGCTCCATGGGGAGTCTGCGTCTCCCTCTGCCCCTCCCCCGGCTCATGTGTCTGTCTCAAAAATAAATAAATAAAATCTTTAAAAAAAATGAAATGAATACAAGCTCAGAGGCACTGGGTCTCCGTTACTGCGGTGCCCTCCTACAGGGAGAGGGGCTGCAGCCTACAGCTGTAAGTGCCTCTCTGTCCCCTTCCTCCTGCCCCTCCCTTTCAGTATAATAATTTGGCATGAAGAAAGAGCACCACGTCAGGAAGCAGGAGGTTTGGGTTCAAGTCCCAGCTGTGGGATTTTAGGTAAATGATTCAATATCTCTGAGTCGGGGTTCCTCATCTCAAATAATGAAAACCATCGGGCAGCCCGGGTGGCTCAGCGGTTTAGTGCCACCTTCAGCCCAGGGCCTGATCCTGGAGACCCGGGGTCGAGTCCCATGTCCGGCTCCCTACATGGAGCCAGCCCTTCTCTCTGCCTGTGTCTCGCCTCTCTCTCTCTCTCTCTCTCTCTTTCTCTCTGTGTCTCTCATGAATAAATAAATAAAGTCTTAAAAAAAAAAAAAAGAAAACCATCATGCTTCCATCACAGGGTCATTATGAAGGTAAAAAAGCCTCATTTACTCGACTTCAATCCAGGTCAGATGCCACATGGGGATTTGTACAGAGTGGTCTCGCTGATCCTTCATAGCAGCCTTATAAGTGCGTCAGCCCCTTCCCATTGCACAGCTAAGGATGCTGGGGTTCAGCGAAGTCATGCTACTCGCTCCAGATGACACAGCTAAGAAGTGTCTGTGTGGCTCGCCACTGCTCCCCCATGGAAAGAATGCGAGGACGATAACTTGCCAGCCAAACAGAATAAACCAGGCGCTCCAAAGATGTATGGATTGCCCACTCTGTGCCCAGGAGTAAAGGTGGACTGGCATCATGGTCTCTGCTTCCATGACCTGCTATCATAGTCTGTGCGGGTGCTCAGGGCCATCCAGGTGGGGGTGAGGACCAGAGGTCTGGGTCTGGGACCTCCACCCCCCAAGACAGTCGCCAGTGCTGCCTGACTACTGATTCAGTGCCAGGCACTGTGACCGGGGCTTCTGGGTATGAGCCACTGAGTCCTTGCGCCAGCTGGGGCTCTGAGACAGGTGCTCCCAGCATCCCTGCTGCGCAGCGCAGTCCAGAAATTCGCTTCACTGCCACTCAAAGCCAAGGCTGGAGCCTCACGGAGAATGGCTCCCTCGGGGCCTGGGTTCTCCTGCCTGGTGATTCGGAGATCCTCCTGGCTCCTCCAGGGTCAACTTTCAGTGTGAGCTCCCCTGTGCCTTTGTTTTGCTTCTCTTGATCTTAGGCACTCTGCAGGTGTCTGAAATTTTCTCCCTGAGAGTCCAAAAGCATTTTGTGATGGGTGGGTTGACGGATCCTCAGGAGAATGCCTTTGCATACAAATAGGAGGGACTCCCCCTTGACTCCTGATCGCCAGATGCCAGGGAAGGGTTTGCTGGTCCAGAAGGGGGGGAGGGACGCATTGATCTGGTGGGAGCACAGGCCCCTAGTTCCCAGTCATGTTTCCCCACACAAGCACAGGGCACCTTCACGCTCCATGTCCATGGAGTACCTCGGGGCGCCGGAGAACACCCAGAGCAGAGGGTTATGAGAACAGTGGTTTGTTCTGTGCTTGCTACGTGCTAAACATTTTATAAACATTAACTCACTTAATGATCACAAAGGAGCCAGGAGGTAGGTACAGTTAACGCCACCATTTTATGAATGACAAAATTGAGGAAGAGAGAGGTCCAGTGACCTGTCCACGGTCACATAGCGAGTATGGGCAGATCTGAAATTCAGAACTGGGCAGTAAGGCTCAGGAGCCCACTCTCCCCACTAAATACTCTGCCTCATTTGGCTGCGTGGCTAATGCTCCCTTAGCCCTGAAGGCTGGGGGCTAGGGGAGCGCCCCGAGATATCCCATCCAGAGACGTCAATCCATCCCTATCTTTCTTGAACACTACCTCAACAATTGTTTGAGGTGACAAAGAGCTGTTTCCTGACCTTGACATTATCACCTGTAGTTGTTCCCAGACCATTCCCATTCCCCACAGCCATGCCTTCCTCCAGCAACCTTGGCCAGGGGTTCAAAAGAACATGGGGTCCTGGTTAACCTGGAGGCAGGAAGTGGAAGAGGAATAACATGAATGGGGCTGACCAGGTACCTCAGTGGAATATGTGTCACACAGGAGGCAAGAGTTCCAAACTCTGACATGGGTGTTCAGTCCCCAACAACATCTGCCCCACCTGCTATCATGTTTAGGGAACTTTTGACAGATCAATGATTTTATTGCACACATAAAAGGCAGGTCTCTGTGGGAAAGGTGGCACATGGACATAAATTCATACTGGTGTGCAAGTGATCGCTTCCACCCCCGGTCATCCCTCTGTAATTTGTTGACTAACGAGGGACGCCTGGGTGGTTCAGCAGTTGAGCATCTACCTTTGGTTCAGGGCATGATCTCAGGATCCTGGGATCGAGTCTTGTATTGGGCTCCCTGTGGGGAGCCTGCTTCTCCCTCTGCCTAAGTCTCTGCCTCTCTCTGTGTGTCTCTCATGAATAAATAAATAAAATCTTAAAAAAAAATTTTTTTTTTGATTAATCCTGGGTGCTAGGGTTGTGAGCTGGGCCCCGGGATTGCCCAGGTGGGCAGGATACAGGCTGTGTGGAGCTCGGGGGGGAAGAAGTGTGGCTTAAGTCCATTAACTGTGGTACAGGTTGAAAACTCTCCATGCAGTGAGACAGTTAGAAAAAGCACAGGGATAATTCAAAGAGGGTGAGTTCCCGTCTAGATGCAGCATCAGGAAATATCGTGTAGCTAACGTAGCACCTACATGAGCCCATGATAGGCCGGTAACAGGAGAGAAGGTGGGGAAAAGCAACATGAGAAGATGGAAGAGCATTTCCAAAGAGCAAAGATAAACAGATATTTTGTCCCTACCATTGGACACTGATGAAGATGCTGTGGCTCTAGAAACAAACATTTTATTTTATTTTTTTTTTTTGAAACAAACATTTTAACCATAAGTCTATCAACATTGGCAAATTTTCCCCTAGCAAGTATTTTCTAGAGGAAAATGCACTGAACAAATTAAATGCATCGATCATTTTTCTCTTTGGCACAAGGAAGCCATTTACAGCTACTTTCCGTGTTCTTGTTTTAATCTTACTAAATTTGTTTTTATTGAATCAATTATTTTCCTCAAAAACTTCACAGTGAAGATGTCATTTATTCATCAGCTTCTTTTCTCCGTATCAAATTTCACCGATATCTTCTGCCACTGTGTTTTCTGTTTGGGGGAAGGGTGTTATTTTTAGCAATTTACCACTTCATTGTGTGATTGCCAGGTTTGTTATTCATTGATGATTTCTATCAGCAATATTCAGTATGAATCAGAATAAAAACTGGGAATTTGGGGGATGCCTGGGTGGCTCAGTGGTTGAGTGTCTGCCTTTGGCTCAGGTCGCCATCCTGGGGTCCTGGGATCGAGTTCCGCATTGGGCTCCCTTGGGAAGCCTGCTTCTCCCTCTGCCTCTGTCTCTGCCTCTCTCTGTGTGTCTCTCATGAATAAATAAATGAAATCTTAAAAAAATTGGTAATTTGGATTTATCATCTAGCCAACTGATGAGAAATTTGTGATCAAATCTCAGACAACCCAGAATTGGCATATTTTCTTGGAGTGGTCAATTCCACTGCTAATTTGGTTCTTTTAAATACTTTCCATCAGATTGAAGATTGTGTGCTAACTGGGTCTCATGTCTGTCTCTAGCTTGCTGGCTATAGATCTTGAGACTCTTCAGCCTCCATGGTTGCATGAACCAATTCCTGCTAACAAATCTCTTTTCACACACACACACACACACACACACACACACACACGCACACACACACCCTACTGAGTCTGTTTCTTTGGAGAACCCTGACTGATACAGTCTCTGACTGGCTAGCAGGCTTAACAGGTGGACCTAGTACAATGAGAACTGGGTAGGTTTAGAGACTCATTCTAGAAGTTCAGGGGTAAGGTGGGTGGCCAGCAATTCAGCAGCTAGCATGAGAGTTTCTCGTTATGGGATCTGAGAATCCAGGGATAGAGTCTCTTCCTGAAGGTCTAGTGGGGTTATCTGGAATTTTGTCCTCAGGAAGCAAGACCCTGGCTGACACTGGGCTGGGAAATGGGGCTCAGGGGGTGAGGTGTCTCATCAGCACAATGCAGGAAGGGCAGCAGAAGTGCCAAATGGGTGAGGTTCAGTGTCTGGGGGTTCAGGGCAAAGCCCCAGGTTGACCAATATAGAGATTAATTTATTAATTTGTTGACTCATTACAGGAGGCAGTGTGGTATAGGGGTTATGCCACTCAGGCTCTGGAGTTGGATTGTTAGTTTGGAATTCCCACTTACTAGCTATATGATCCTAGGGGTAACTTATGCCTAAGTTCCCCATTTGTTGAGGGGGGATAATTATAATACCACCCCATGTAATGCTGTAAGGATTAGATGGGATACTCTGTATAAAGCCCTTAGAATAATACCTGGCACATTGTTAGTACTGACTTAACTTTATGTAACATGTTAGGCTTTGTTGTGATAATGCTGAGTAACAAACAGTCCCCAAATCTCAGTGCTAACAAATTGTTACTTCTCACATTCATGGATGAACTAGGCTCTATGTGACCCTACAGGGCTTTCCTAGATTCTGATGGGCCTGGGTCCAGGCTGTGAGTTGGGTTCATGCCTACTTCACTTGGCTTTCACTAGAAGACCCAGGAAAAAGACAGCAGCTGTCTGAGACATGCTTATCCCATTTTGGAGGACAGAGTCACACGGGGCCACATCAAACCAAGCAAGGACATTTGATACCTCTGCAGAGATGTAGTATCACTAAGTTTACTCACACTCCAGTAGCCAAAGCAACAGCACACAGCCAAACCCAAGAGCAGTGGGGTGAGAGGCATACCGCCCTCATGGGGGCACGGGAGCTAGTGGGAGCCGAATAACAATAGAGTCTACAAGAATACAGTCTCTCACAGTAACATTTCCTGGGTTCCTAACAGCTCCTAGGATGTGTTCCAAGCTCTAGGGATTCAGAAGTGAGTCAAAAAGGGACCTGCCCTCAAGGGTACTCTCACTACACCAGCAAGAGCTGGCACAGGAGGTCATGGGAGGTCCCTCGCAGAACTTAACCCCTCCTGGGGGCCAGCAAGAACTATTTCAATTCCCAGATCTCTGTAAACTAAGTATCACCAGCCTCATTTTACATATAAGGAGGCTCAGGGAGTTAGTTAAGTCAATTTGGTCCTGTAGCCAGAAAATGGCAGAGCCTGGATCGACACCCTGCTGTGACTGTCCCAATCACATGCTCTTGGCATGACAGCTCTGAACTCAAGTGTGAAGGTAGGGACAGCAGGACCACGACGAGGACTAGCCGAAACTCCTGATTCTGGCAGGAGCTGGTGGGCAGGCATGTGAGCTCTGGCAGGGACATCTGCAAGCCTAGGTCTCCCCAGCTGGACTAGTGACTTCAACCATCTGAAGGGCGGATTCAAATCATCAACTGCCAGTCCAGTGAATTGTCCAGAGGCTGCTTTCCATATCACCCATCCCATTGTTCCCTCCTGGAAAACATCTTTGATTCCCTGGAGTTTTGCCTGCCTTGTCTGTCCACAGTGCTGGGCACTACCTGCCAGGCGATGTCCCCGCTGTTATTCTATATTCATGTGTATCCTGGGTGTCACTGCTCACAGAAAGCCTGTGTTCTTCAGCTTCACCTCCACGGTCCCCAGAGTGCCAGCCCAGGGAGGGGTACCGAGAGGTGGTTGAGCAGAAGTATATGGAATGGGTGTATGAATGGCTGCATCAATAGAGGCTGCTGAGAGCTCAGGAAGGGGAGTGGATGAGGTTTATGCTTGTCCCTGTCCCCGCTCTGTCCTCTGGAGGGACTTCAGCCAGGACGGGTCTGGCTCACACACACACACCCCAGCAGTGTGTGTGATGCAGGTGCAGGTGCCCCTGGAGTACCCTTGTGTCTATCAGCGAACAGTGGCCGTGCAATCCCATTGTCTTGTAACTTCTGAGAAGTAGGCCTGAGGTTGTGTTAGTTGTATTTGCTGTGTTCATCAGGTGGCTCTGGGCTTCTATCAGGTCACCCAAATACTCTCTTATGCAGAAGTGCCTGGCCCCCTGAACCGGAAGTGGCACCTTCCCCATCAGCCTAGAGTGTTTGTGCAGTCACGGCCACGCATCCCAACACCCACTACAATCAGAGCCTGCCGAGAAGCCTCATTTTCTCCGTGGGTTATTTATAACCAAATCATAGTGGGAATCATTATGTAAAGAGGGCTATTTCCTCCCCTGGGGTTGTCAATCTCTCATTTCAAGGAAGGCTCTGCCTGCAGTGATCAGACTTAATGAATGGGCTTGTGAATTGGAAAGTACTCACAGCAGAGGAGCTTTGTTACTCTTATCTTTAAGAGAAAAAGAGCCCCGAAGATAAAGGGAGCCTTAGGGATTTTCTAGTCTAACCTTCCAGCATTACAGATGGAAAAACTTGAGGATCACAGGAGGGAAGCTAATTGTTTAAGCTGAATAGTTACAGAAAGGGCCAGGGCCTGGAGACCTCTTTGTTCTAATTCATGATTAATCACTTATAATATGAGTGATTCTGAGCCAAGTCCCTGATGGTTCTGAGCCCAAGTTTTCCCTTCTGGAAGGCGGGGAGGCTGACATCGATTCTGTGATGGTTGGAGATACTGTGTATAAGCATCTGGCCCTAGTAGATGCTACAGTGATGGCACAGCAAACAAGTTAGTGCCAGAATGTCTCTTCCCATCACCCCACGTTGCTTTAACCAAAGTAACGACACGAACAGCAAAACCAGAGTATATTCCCCTCATACACCAGGAGCTTTCAATGGGGAGAACACCTCCCATAGAGAATTTTGAATATTGTATTAGTGTACCAGGACTGCAGAGCTGCATTCTACAAAAGTCGACTGTGTGGCATCGTCTCTGGCGCCAGTTGGTGGGCAAAAAAGAAGTCACTGGGGAGCTAATGTGTGTCATGCAGCAGAAAAATAGTTGGTAAAACTGCTGTCTGATTAACAGGGATGTGGATGATGTGTCGAAGGAGCATATGGGGCTGTGGAGGGAGGAGAGGTTGAGAAACAGAATGCCTGCCCCATGTCCTTACTGCCACTGTAGGGAAGAAATGAGCTCAGAAAAAAAAAAAAAGGGCTAATCTGAAAGCAGGTTTGAACAGGAATGGAGAGTGCTGGAAATTCTGGGGCTCAAGGGTTGGAAGGCAAAGCTGCTTGTCATCTCTAAACGTAGAAGGCCCGAGATACAAATGCCAATTAGAAATCACGGCTAAGGCCAAATCAAGGGTGCAGCTGTCATGGTTTTTGTTAAATTGTTGACTCAATTAAGTTACTAGGTACTACATCTTTCAAGTGGACAAAATAGAGAGAGAGGAAGAACAGTGGGCTCCGCCTGAGAAGCTGGAGAGCCTAAGTGCTCACAGTTAAGTCAAGAGAGGGAGGGGGGTGTATCTGAAAGGATCGTAGTATGGTTATTGCCTCTTGGAATAAAGTAATAAAACACCCGTGAAGCTTTTGAGAGAGTTCCACTTTCATAGGAGCTCTAAACCCTATGCTTTTCAAGACTAAAATGGACCCTTGGGCCTCCTCAGTTCTACGTGCAGAAAGCAGGCTAAGGACGAAGCACAGTCCCTGAATTGGAGTACTCTCCAATGACTTATTTGGGAGGAAAACAGGATTTTCCAAAATGTAGAGTGAAGGGCCATGGAAAACCAGTGGTCTGGAAGCTACTGCTGAGGAGCAGAACCAGGGCATCTTCAGGAAGCATTTTGCTTCTCAGGGTGGGGCCCTCAACATCTGCCCAGCCCAATTTCAGAACAGCTGTAGGCTCGGGACAGCTGTGTGCCTCCTGGTCTTCCTTGGCATGGATGAGTGTCTACTGCTGCTGTCTTGTCCCAGTGACTCATGAGGAATTGATCTTCTGAGGTCCTTGACCTTCTTAACCTCAAGGTTGCAGCTGCTGCAATTGCTGGTCTCATTTTTGTACTCAGAGTTATTTGCAATCACATGGGTGATTTTTTATTTATTTATTTATTTTGCTTATGAATTATGGAAGCCTCACACCCGTCAGTCATTTTTACTCTTATCTGGAAAAGTTACTTCCCCCACCCTCAGTTTTGTCTACTGCAAAATGATAACAGTCCCATCCCTGTGATCTTAATGTGATGGAGAGACAGGACTGCAGTTCTCATAGTTCTTTGGGGACACGCACAGTTTTGTGTCCGGGAGGACCACAGGAGGACCGTGGTCACGTGATGGGTGGTCCTGGGCTGAGAAAGAGGAGACCTCAGTTATTGAATTAGTTTCTAGGGCGGCCATGACAAGACCCCACATATACATTTATATCCCTTTATTCTGGGTGTCATAGTAATTTCATAATTGAACTAAATCCTACAGAGACCAATGAAACCTGAGTATGGAAATACAATGAGTTTCATGAAAGAAAGTTGATTTCCTTTATAAAGCTCTGAAAGTTGGACTCACTAAAGCAGTTGCTGTCAAAGTGGGAGAGACATCTGTAGACTACTTTTTTTTTTTTTTAAAGGTTTTATTTATTTATTCATGAGAATACACAGAGAGGAGAGAGAGAGAGACAGAGACACAGGCAGAGGGAGAAGCAGGCTCCATGCAGGGAGCCTGATGTGGGACTCAATCCTGGGTCTCCAGGATCACGCCCTGAGCTGTAGGCGGCGCTAAACCGCTGAGCCACCAGGACTGCCCGTGTAGACTACTTTTTAAACCTAGTAGAAATAAGAAAGAAATCTACAGGGATCCCTGGGTGGCGCAGCGGTTTGGCGCCTGCCTTTGGCCCAGGGCGCGATCCTGGAGACCTGGGATCGAATCCCACATCAGGCTCCCGGTGCATGGAGCCTGCTTCTCCCTCTGCCTGTGTCTCTGCCTCTCTCTCTCTCTCTCTGTGACTATCATAAATTTAAAAAAAAAAAAGAAAGAAAGAAATCTACATTCAGATTGCTCCACGAGTGTCAGAGGCGGGCTTGTGAAAGACAAAATGAAGGTCCAATCAACCAAATGACCCTGAAAGGAACGGTCTTGACTTCCATAAAAAGTGAATGAATGCATGTTTGCATTTCAAAATAAGGTAGGTGTCACGCTGATCGCTTGTTCATTTCCACCTTAACTTCATTGATTTAATTAATCTACAGAATCAGTTGGGCTAGGCTGGGTTTTGCTGCGGTAACAGCCAAACTCCGAATCTCAGTGGCTTACAACAGCAAAAGTTTATCTCTTGCTCGTGCAGCAGGACCACTCCAGAAGCTGGGCTGCCGGGACAGGCTCTCCCTGGGAACTGCAGATTTTGTGGCAGAAGGACAAGAGGAAGATGGTGAACCCCGAGCTGCCTCTCAACGCTTCTGCTTCGAAGGGACGCATATCACTGCCACCCCCGTTTCACTGGCTCACCAAAGTCACGCGATCCCTCCTGCAGTCACCTGGCAGAGGAAGCATCCTCCTCCACAGAGGCTGGGCTCCTCCTCCACAGCCCAGCAAGCCTACCAGCCACAGGCATCAGCTGCTTGTGATAAGGGAACTTCCACTCTATCTTACAGACGAACTAGTAATAGTACTGGCCAGCAATTATTGTGTGCTTCTTGAGTGCTGGGCACTGTTCTGGGCGCTTTGCATTTATTAACTTGCTGCGTTCTCACTGAAATCCTAGACGTAGGCACCATCATCCCCATTTTACAGATGAGGAACACTGAGGCAAGGGAGAGAAGGCAGGCTGATAGAAGTGAGGGCGTGGCGGAGCTTGCGCTCGAACTCAGGCTGCGGAGGCTGCTCTGGGGCTCTGCGCTCCAAACGAGGGAGCATATAAAGAGCGTTCAGCTCAGTAGCTGAGGACACCCAGCAGTCTTTAAATTCTTCCCACCCTCCTTGTCAGGTCAGGCTACATTGGGTTTTCTAGGAGAGAATAGTGGAGAAGCCACCCCTACCTCCTGGGTAAGGCTTGCATGTGTGTGGGAGGAGGAAGAAGTGGGGAGAGTTGGGGGCACACCATGCAGTGGCCCCGGCTGCACAGAGACCCCTGAAAATGGGCTTTCTTGTCCCTTATTGATCCTTCTCTTCAAAGCTGGGAAACTAGCACTCTGCTGCCTGGCTCTCAGGCTGGCAAGAGCCACTTAAGGGGATGTGCCTGGCTCAAAATAGCGTTTCGGGAAATGCTCTGACTGGCTGGAGAAACATCTGAGGGGCTTTTAAGATTCTTAAGGACTGGGAGGGACCAAAATCATTGATTTCTTCCTGAGCTCCCTTCTCAACCCACGGTTTGAGCTGACCGACATCCACCTACCTGGCATCATCAGATGCTCATGTGCAGTTTGAGCTTCAGTGCTGGGATCTGAGTACAGAAAAATCGACCCTGTTGCTTAAAATAACCCAAGACCTAAGTGACATCCAGCTTTTTTGGTGTGTGGACTAAAGGCAGAAATATCATGACTCTGGAAAAACAGGGGCGGCTGGTTCATGAAGGACCATGTTCACGGGAGGCCCTCTCCGAGCCACGTTCTTGGCCTCTGCACCTCTCGGGAGCCGGTCACCTGGCCCTCTCCTCTTCGTCCTTGGGCTGTAGCCACAGTGAAGTGCTGAACATCCCCGGAACACACCACGATGTTTCATGTTTGGTGCCTCTGTTCACTCTGTCTTCTAGAATGTTCTTTCTCCCTTATTTATCTTATGCATTCCCACATGGCTTCAAGGTTCCCTAAGGTGTCTCCTCCTCCAGGAAGCCACCTCTGATCTCCATCACCTTCTCTGCTAATACTGGGCCAGCTAGCTCTCATGTGAGCTTCCATAGCTGTTCTGACATTGGTCACAGACTCTGCTTGTCTATTTATCAGCTTTCTCCCCCTCTGGACTGAGCTCTGCAGTAGCAGGTGCCGTGCCCCTTGCTCCCTTGCACTCCCAGTGCAGAGCATCTGTGCCTGATGGATCCCTGTCAGCTGACTGGTTGCTTGAAGACTCCACAAGCTCAAGTAAGCAGATGTGACAGGCAGGGATCTCACTGCCCATGTTAGAGGGCGGGGGCCAGGCTGTCCCACGTCAGCCTGAGGCTGATGGAAGATTTGGCTAGAATCTGCGATCGCCCAAGTCCTTGGCCAGCTGTCAGTGGCCACGACAGTTTTATGCAGAAAGGCTGCCACTGCTTCTTGTTACTCTCTGGGTTCTAGACTGAAATCATAATAAGCCTCCTTGCCCCATGAGTGAGGTGGGACCCTGGGGCCCTCTGTGAGCCCCACTCTGCCCCCGGCCTTGCTTCTTCCTTCTTCCCTTGTCAGTTCTACTTTACCCTGCCACCTGGCAGCGAGGTTGGCTCAAAGCCATGATGGCACTGCGCAGAAAGCTCACCACCTGTGGGAGGGACGCTGGCCCCACGGTTCTGTCTTTGGCCAGGTGGAAGTTGGGCTGTCACAGTGTCCGGCTGGCACAGGGACTTGACTTTCGGCTTTCATGTTCACTCCTTTTCCAGCAGCTGTGCACAGCATCCCTCTAAACGCAGGCCGGACTCTTCTCAGCAAATCTATTTCCATTTTGATGAGGTTCTTTGCACCCTGGGGCCAGCTGTAGTCCGTCCTTGGTCGTTGGCATATTACATGCCTGTCTTTCAGGGGCTTTTGATCATGTTCAAACTTTACAGCACAGGCTTGGGGCTTTTGGTGACGTTCTGCAGCAGCTGCCACAGTGGGAGCCAGTCAGCTGTAGGGGAGGCAGGTGGTTTCCTGTTGAGAGGCTGGGCTTGGCTGGCAAGGCCTGAGGAACTCTTGAGGTCGGCCTTGAGGAGGCTCCCCGTGGCCACTCTGGGAATGGGGGCAGAACTGTCCTCTGTACCCCTAAGCCAGGACTGTCTCCTTCATTTCGAGCACAGCGGAATTCTCTCTCCTTGTTCTTCACAACAAGGGTTGATGTAGGGATTGTGTCTTTTCATGTGAGGATGCTGAGACTGCAGGGCTGTGGAGCTGGGGAGAAAGGGGCCTAAGCTGCCCCGGAGGACAAGCCAAGGACAGGTAGCCCTGGAGATAGCTAGGGTTTTCCTGCAGGAAAAGGATGGAAAGGCATTCAAGGCAAGAGAAACAAGCAATAATGAACTCTTGGGACTTCATCAAAATATAAAGCTTCTGCACAGCAAAGGAAACAGTCAACAAAACTAAAAGGCAGCCTATGGGACGGGAGAAGATATTTGCGAATGTCTTATCAAGTAAAGGGCTAGTATCCAAAATATATGAAGAACTTATCAAACCCAACACCCAAAAAACAAAGAATCCAGTCAAGAAATGGGCAGAAGACATGAACAAACATTTCTCCAAAGAAGATGTAGACATGGCCAACAGACACATGAAGAAATGCTCCACATCACTGGGCACCAGGGAAAGACAAATCAAAACCCCGATGTGATACCACTTTACACCAGTCAGAGTGGTTAAAATTATAAGTCAGGAAACAACAAATGTTGCCAAAGATGTAGAGAAAGGAGAACCTCTTACACTGTTGGTGGGAAGGCAAGCTGGTGCAGCCACTCTGGAAAACAGTATGGAGATTCCTCAAAAAGTTAAAAATAGAGCTACCCTATGACCCAACAATTGCACTACTAGGGATTTATCCAAAGGAAACAAACGTAGTGATTTGAAGGGGCACCCACACCCCACTGTTTATAGCGGGAATGTCCATAATAGCCAAACTGCGGAAAGAACCCAGATGTTCATTGACAGATGAATGGATAGAGAAGATGTAGCATACACATACGATGGAATACTACTCAGTCATCTTGCCATTTGCAACAACATGGGTGGAAATACAGGGTATTACGCTAAGTGAAATAAATCAGTAAGAGAAAGACTATTATAGGACTTCACTCATATTTGGAATTTAAGAAACAAAATGAATGAACATGGGGAAGGGAACAAAAAATAAAATAAGATGGAAACAGAGAGGGAGACAAACCATAAGAGACTCTTAACCATAGGAAACAAACAGGGTTGCTGGAGGGGAGGTGGGTGGGAGATGGGGTAACTGGGTGATGGGCATTAGGAGGGCATGTGATGGGATGAGCACTGGGTTTTTTTTTTCTTTCAAATATTTATTTACTTGACAAAGAGAGCAAGTAACAGAGCACTAGGAGAGGGAATGGCAGATGGAGAGGGAGAAGCAGGCTCCCCATTGAGGAGAGAGCCAGATGTGGGGCTTGATCCCAGGACCCTGGGAACATGACGCGAACTGAAGGCAGAGCCTTAACTGACTAAGCCACCCAGGAGCCCCAGCACTGGATGTTGTGACGCAGCTGATGAATCACTAAATTCTACCTTTGAAACGAATAATACTTATGTATGTTACTTAAATTTAATTTGAATGAACATTTTTTTGAAAGGCAGAGGGAATGAGGCATGGGCAGGAGCGAGAGGGACAGGAGCAGGAGAGTCCTGGGGGTGAGTAGTCAGTGGGGAGTCACGGGTGTTGTAAGCAGGGACAGGATGTGACTAATCTGTGCTTTAGAAGAATGGCTCTCCTGCAGTTGGGATGGTGGTTTGAGAGAAAGCAGTCCTGGAGCTGTTGCAGTGGTACCTGTGGGCAACGGGGAGGCCGGGAAGCCGGGGTCAAGCGGAGCAGGGGGGAGGGGCACAGGAAGGAGGAGCGCCCTTTCAGGAGGTATCATTGTCAGGATTGGGTGGAGGGAAGACAGCAGAGTCCACATGGCTCTCGGGCAGGTGGGGATGATGCTGTTCTGAGTCAAGGTGACAGAAGAGGAACAGGTGTAACGCAGGGGGAACAGGTGTAACGCAGGGGGAACAGGTGTAATGCAGGATGGGAGTTCTGGTTTGGACGTGCTGACTTGCTGTGCCCCATGGGCACCCAGGGCATCCCTCCAAGAAAATCGAAGAGTAGGAGGATTTCCCAGACGCATATGACCAAGGAGCCGCTCTTTCCCAGGCACCTGGGGTCTAGGATTTCACAAAGTACATTTGGTCACTGCTCGACTTCAGCTTAAAGTCCGGATTCCTCACAAAGGAGTGCAAGGTCTGGAATCTTACCCACCTTCCCACCCTCTAAATCACCCTGCGCTCCACCGCACTGGCCACATGCATGCTCTCTTGCATCACATGCCCTTGGGCTCTGGGTAGCAGGCTCTTCCCCTTACCTGTGTGCTTCCCTCTAGTGAGAGCCCACCTCCTCCAGGAAGCCTTCTCTGGTTCTCGCCGCCGTTGAGGTGCCCTTCTTTAATTCCATAACATTCTGGCTTCCCTCCATGCCAGCACTCACCCCTTGGCGCTGAAATTGTGTGCCGGCTGCCTTTCTGGGAGGCAGAGGGTGTGTTGGAGGCCTCTCCCATCCCCAGGGCTGGCCACAGGCGGAGTGCTCCTAACCGTAGTGTTTTGAGTTAATGGTAAGATGGAAAGAGGCAGAGACAGAGCGTGCTGGTAAAATTTGTGCCTAGCTGTCACCTACCCACGAGCAATCCCTCCCATTCTAGAGTCCTACCCGGTCCATAGGGCCCTTTCTTTTATTTTTTTATTTTTTATAAATTAATTTTTATTGGTGTTCAATTTACCAACATACAGAAAAACACCCAGTGCTCATCCCGTCAAGTGTCTGCCTCAGTGCCCGTCACCCATTCCCCCCCACCCCCCGCCCTCCTCCCCTTCCACCCCCCTAGTTCGTTTCCCCGAGTTAGGAGTCTTTATGTTCTGTCTCCCTTCCTGATATTTCCCAACATTTCTTTTCCCTTCCTTTATATTCCCTTTCACTATTATTTATATTCCATAGGGCCCTTTCTTTTACGCCCTTTCACTTCCTGAGATGGTAAGTGTGGGTGCACATCTATTTATTTATTTATTTTGTATTTTTTTTTTTTTTTTGGTTGCACATTTAAAAGAAAGACTTTGGAATTCTTCCACGGGTATCTCAAGCCCACAGATAAAGATCGCCCACATACTGGACGAAGCCTCATGAATTCAGTCTTTGAGAAAGGCTTGCTCTCTCCCCTTTTACAACACACTGCCAAGGTCAGCAGCAGTGGGAGGCCCGGAAGAGCATTGTCTTTTGGCTTAGGAATCTCTCCCCTGGGTCTTAGCTGATTAGGGTCAGGGCTGCCCTGCCCAACCCCCGGGAGCACCATTCACACAGAAGAAGGGGGCAGCATGATGACCTTGGTTTGGACCAGCCCAGCAGATCAGACAAGATCAGACAAGATCAGTTCTATCTTGTCCCTGGTGATGTAGGAGAGATGTTAGGGCTTGAAGCCAACAGCCGAGAATTCTTGAGATGTCTTTGGTGCAAAAAGGTGGTGTTATTAAAGCATGGGACAGGACCTGTGGGCAGAAAGAGCTGCATCAGGGTGGTGAGGGGTGGTGATTTATAAACTTTCAAGTTCCTAGGGGATTAGGGGTGGTATAAATGTCTAAGGAACTTTCAAAGCAAGGTTTCCAGGACCCTGAGGGGTCTAGCTATTGTTAGGAAAAGGACATTTATTACCTTCCAGTAAAACCCTAGTCACAAAACCCTTCAGATGCACGTCGTTGGTGGGTCATTCGCCTGGGGGTGATTGTCAATATGTATCTTGGGTGGGGGTAGAGATGAAGGAAGTTTCCAAAGGAAATTTTTACAGATTCTAGTAGAGTCACAGGATCCTGGGGGTCGGGCTAGGATTGCCTTTTGCCCTCAGCACAGTATTAACATGGAGGCAGCTGAGTCCCTAGAGGAAGATCACTCTGCCTGTTTCAAGGACTTGTCTGCGGGCTGTAAGTGGTAAGGGAATTTAATAATTTCTCTTCTGCCTCTGTTTCCACATGATCAGACACTGGTGGTTCCCTGAAGCCTTGGAGGTGGGCAACATTTGGGTTTGGGCCAAGTGGAGTTTCTTGGGAGGCTCTTGATGCTATGAGAAGAAAAGAGGAGGGTCTGTGCGCCTCACGTTGACTCTAAATCCCCCCGGTGAGAAAATTCCTTTATAGTTTTGACATGTGCAGCACAGTGAAATGCGCATTAGGTTAGGACTTAGAGTATTTAGGCTCAAATACAAACTCTGTTGCTCATCCACTAGGATATCTTGGGCAGGTCCTGGACTTCAGAATACAAATGGTACACACGGGCAAGTAATTTGTGCCTTAAAGTTTCCTGGTTGAGGCAAAAGGATGGGATGGGAGGGAAGTCCTTGGGCATCACCTCCTCCTTCTCTAGTCCCTTCCCAGGCCCAGGGGTCCTGGCTGCTGATTCACTAGGCTCAGAGGCTGGGAAACAGAGGCTGGGGAACACCCAGTTAGTGAGAGTTGGAGGGAATGGGTTGGCCATGGGAAGCCAGATGCCTTTCCCATGCAAACAGAAACTGCTGACATCTGGGAGAAGACCACAAAGGGAGGTGGGGCTGGGGTCTCTGGAATATTGTGAGGGGAGCAGAGCCCTTAGGGAGGAGGGAGAGGAAAGAGGATGGTGGCAGGGGGCTCAAGTCTGCAGGGGGAAGAGGGTTCCAAACCGTGCTTCAGCCTGGCCTGCATGCTCAACATGACCTGTTCCCTCCCACTTCCCTTGGGATAAATGTCTTCGTGGATGCCAGTTCCCTCACTGGTTAAATGCGGAGACCAACACCTGCATTGGCAAGGTCATCATGAGCAGGAGAGAGAATTCATTTTAGGCACCCAGCACGGCTCTATAAATTATAGCTTCTGCTGCAAGCATTCATGGTTTCACCTGATCCTGACCTGTAGGACGCCAACCCAGCCCACCGAGTCTTTTATCCACAGGATGTGTTGTGCGTGATGATGCTCTAGAGATAATTTTGTCCTGTCAACAGATTTAGGGATTTTGCAGGTGGGCATTTGAGCTCTATGGGTAACAGTAGGATGCTATTCTCATGTTGTCATTCTCCAGGCACTCGATCTGAAGTCACAACCTGGACACTGTGTTCTGATTCTTCGTACTGAATTCATCACCATTAGATTTTTGTGTGTGACCTATGTGTTTGTTTTGTTCTTATTTGCCATGCACTTCACTTGAATGCCAATTCCAGGATAGCTGGAGATTTTCCTCTTCCCCATCCTCTCGGCAGCAGCGCTTGGGGCACGTCGGGCACAGAGTGAGACCATGCCAAGAGTCCTGTGAGTAAAGGGATTGTAATTAATGAGTGAGGAGGAGCCACTTTATGGGTCATGGTCCACAGTTTCATGACCTTGGGCAAGCTGCTTCTTGAAGCTTTAGTTTCTTCTGACGTCAAGTGGGGACAGTACCCAGAGACACAGTGGAGCTCAGGCACCTCCAAGATGCCTCAAGGGATAGAACTTTGTAAATTCAGCACAGTCTGGCTTTTAGCCTTAAAGATGTAACATTCTTGGTACCTGAGAATTGTTTGGGAGTGGGGGTGACACATCCCTACTGTCCTCACAAGAGAGTGATCTATAAACCAGGCATGATAATTTGCCAATTTTTGCTGTGAAATAAAGGATTGAGAAAAATAAGAGTTCCAATTGGTTTGAGCAGCTTGTTGGAAATCATTCTAATGAGAAGGCCACCAAGGCATTATGGAACGAGAAAAAAAAGACATGAGAGTTAGGGGACACAAATATTTGTTATTTCTGGCAGCTGACATTGAGAATTGTGCACTTGTTTCCATAATTAAAGAGCGATTGGACAGGTTGAGTCTATGGGTCAGGGCATCTTTAACCTTGAGAGGGCCAATGGCCAATGCCCACTGATGCTTCTAGCTTTATTTTTAGGCTTTCATGGCTGATCACCATCCCCTCATGATGCACAGAGCCTGCCTTGGAGCTTGCTAGCTTTCGCTTTGTCTCCTGAACACACTTTCCATCCTCTTCTGGTTTGCTGGGGAGTCCCTCTCTGATTCTAGGTGGCTCTGGAAGAGTTGCCATTCCAATTATACCACCCTCTGCCCATCACTTCTGGGTTGAGCATATGAGCAACTCATCCTCCCTGGTCACCGGGACTGCCTGGGGGACATGCATGCATGTGACCTAAGTAGGGAAACAAGAATCTTTGTGAGGTTGATGCGTAGACACTGAGGGTAGTAGATTGTTTACAAAGCTGACCACCACCACCACAGCTCGTATCTGTCCCTTTGTGATGTGATTTCATGTATTTCCCATCAAGAGGTGAATCCATTCCCCTTGAATTGGGGCGGGTTCCAGGACCTGATTTGATCAGCTGAGGAGATGTATGAGTTCCAAGCCTCAGCCTCAAGAGGGCTTGTGGATTCTGTTCTCATTCTCTTGGAACACTGAAGCTTTCTGAGCAAGCCAGGCTGAGATGGAAACACTTCATGCAGAGAGAGACCGTGTAGAGAGGGGCTCAACCATCCCAGCTGTTCTAGCCCCCTCGGCTGAGGCCTCTGACACGTGCATGAGGCCATCTGAGCCCACCCAGCCCCCAGCTGACATCACCTGATCACAAATGCTTGACTGAATCCAGAGGACACCACGTGGATCCAGAGAACTGCCCAGCTGAGCCTTGCCCGATTTGTTGACCCACAGAATTGTGAGCAGAGACATGGCTGTTCTTTTTAAGCCATTAAGTTTTGGGGAGTTTTGTTCCAAAGTAATCGACAAATAATACATTGGGAGAGGGATTTTTTTCCCCTCACTGGGTGGCCAGGCTGAGAACATGCAAGGCTGGGGGCAACTGGAGTCCACCATAGTGGGACTCTCAAGCAGAGAAAACCAAGCAGAGGGCAGCAGAACCAAGAGACGACAGAGACAGAGCTGGAACCATGAGTGACGTGACTTGAGCCCCTGAATCCAGGCAAGACTTAAGCTAGTTGCCTTACTAGACTTCTAGTTTAGCAAATGAAAAACTTCCATCTTTAAGTTTTAAGCTAGTATGAGTCAGGATTCATTCAACTGACAGACATTCATTTGCTGGGTGTGTTCCCTGCAATTAGGTGTCGGCCACATTTTGCTGGCCTCGTGATTTCTCATATCTTTAAACTTGGTTCCCATATCTGTCAAAATGTCCTGATTTCAACAAATTACCATATTCACGATTTATTCATTCAGCTGCTCTCTGTTTAGCACTTACTGTGTGCAAGGAACAGTGGTAGCTGCTGGAGATTCAGCAGGTAGGAGGACATGTCCAGGGTCCCCAGGCTCCAGGCCAAGCTCTTTAATTAGATTGCATTAGATTCACGGTAGAAAAAGAAATGGACTTTATGAGCGTGTTCACAGCTCACCTCACCGTCCTGTTGTGGAAACAAGGGGGGGTTGCATGTGTGAAACACTGACCATGGTTCCAGCACAAAACTGCTCTTTTTTGTTTCACTCACAGGATAAAACTATAAAGGCCATTTCCGAAGTATCTGTTTCATTGCTGAAAATACCTTCTTTTAGATGCTCTTTGCTGCTCCGAGAGCTCCCTCGGAATGCTCTAAATTCAAGAGGCCCAGTCATGGAGCTGCTGGAGGTTTGGGCTCCTAGCACACTTCTGAAATTCTGCCTCTGTCTTCACCACCCACATGTCCTGCTGAGAACCTAACTTCTTTTTTGCCTTGGCCTTTATTACTTCCAGCTCCAGGTTCTTGGCTGAGACAAACCGCAGTCCCCAAATGCTGTGATTTAACGAGAGGAAATTTACTTGACTTAATGTACAGATTTGCCAGGGGACAAGATTCTGATAAGGATAATTATATCTACAGTTTAGTGTAGATTACAGCAAATATCTGAAAGTGTGTGCAGCTGCCAAGCCCCTGTCATTCAATGAGACCTCCATCCTTTGGGGTTCACAAGCAGTGAATAAATGTTCAGTGGAAAGGAAATGGGAATATGCCTGATTATAATGATCGGACCCCCCCTAGAGTCCCCTCATTTATTCCAGTGAGAAGTAGTATCAGAAGAGGGTGTTGTCTGCATAGACCTGTGTTCAGCTAGAAATTGAAGGTGTGGGGCAGGGTTGGTCCTGAGCATATTTAGGAAGTAGTGTGGCTGCCACACTCATGGTTTTTCACAGTTCAGACTCAAACCACCGACCAGTGTGGTCTCCTAGTCTTGTACCCATAGCTACTGTATTTGGCTGACATTCCAGAGTCATTGGCCCTTTTGTTTCAAATTCCTCTCTGCCTCTCCTCAGCCTGACAAATGCCTAATACTACAACTGAGATGAGGCTCACATGCTACCACTTGGAAGCATCTGGCCCAATCACCCTAGAGCGCAGCTAGTCACTCTGCGGGGGGTCCCAACATATCCTCTTCATGGCTTCGTCAGGATATTAATTTGTTCAGTGAGTGTGTAATGAGCACTTGCCAGGAGTACGGCATCCTGAGACGCATCAGTCATTTTCTTGTAGGATCTCAGAATCTCGTTGGGGAGATATCCAAGCAAAAAAAAGATGACCATGATGGTGATGCAGTGTTAAATCCCCGAATAAAGGTGAACACAGGCTTCTGTGAGAAGCAAAAGAAAAGAACCCAGCCAAGACTGCAGAAGCAGAGAAGGAGTTTCAGGGGCAGGTGTTAGAAGCTAGAGGATGGACAGGAAGTTAGCCTCCTGACTGAGAAGAAACTTTGAGATTGAAAACCGAAGCAAGCCACTCCGTATCGTTGGCAGAATTTTATTCAGGGTGACTTGCAGACGGGGAAGATAGGTGGACAAATGATCCAGGTCCCGCACCGCGATTCTCCATAAAGTCCAGACTTTATAACTCACAGCTTTTATAGAGTGAGGGGCATGGTGGTGAGGTCACAGGGTAGTTACCTAAAGTGGTGTCACCTGTACACCCAGCCACGTGCGCGAGATGGAGGGCCTGAGAGAGAGCCAGTGTGGTCGGCACTCCTACAGCCGGGGGGCCTCGGCGTGGTCCTTGAGGATGAACAGAAATCCCCCAAAGTGAGGAGAAGGGGAAAGACATTCTACATAGAGGGACCACTGGACTTCTGCTGATCCTCAGTGGTTTGTTTTTCCCAACATACTCTCAGCCTCTTGAAGGAAGAGATTGGTTTCATCTGTGTCTGGATCCCCAGTATCTAGGATGGGTGCATGCTAGGTGCTCAACAAAGGTTCGTGGGGTGAATGAGCTAGACTTGACCCCAGAGAATGTTGATTCTGTTCTTGTTTGGGATACGGGCTCTAAGCAGTGCCATGTAACTCAGTAATGACAAACCATAACGGGAGCTAATGGTCTATATCAGCTCTCTCTACGTGGTTTTACAAACCTTGCCGAAACATGGCAGTTTAAGGCAACAGCAGCCTATTATTATTCTTTGTGATTCTGTGAATGGCTGAGTGATACTTGTGCTACCATCTCCCGGACTCACTCATACAGCTGCAGGGTCACTGGGTCGGGGCTCGGCTGGGACAGTGGAGATAGCAGGCCCCTCCCCTTCGGCACCTTTCATCCTCAGAGAGGTACCTTGGGCTTCTTGCACGATGCCATCAGCATTCCAGGAGGGAAATCCCCAGAGCACAAGTGCTTATGAAGCTTCTGCTTGTGTCATATTTTCTGATTTCTCAGTGGCCAGAGAGTTGTGTGGCCATGTCTAGACTCAGTGTGGTTGGAGATCACACAAGGACAAGCAACCCGGGAGGTGTGATTCACCAGAGCTGTTGATGCTTCAGCCCACCACAGGTCAGCAGGTGTCTGGTTGTTACAGTGGAAGGGATGCACACGCCACAGCCATTGTTCTGGAGACAAGGGACTGGGGCCATATTTCTGAAGTCCCATAGGTGGTCACAGGAATACCAAATTTGGCTGGATTTGGAGCTGGAAGAGCAGGGCTTGAATCAGATGAAATGAATCCAGGATTCACTCCACAGGCTACCTCCAGCATCACAGGCAGTAATATGAAAGCAGGTCATAAACTTGAGAGGAAGAGAAGTCAGTCTTTTTCTTTCTTTCTTTCTTTCTTTCTTTTTTACTTCATATATTCTCATTTGCCTTGGGCTCTTTCCTGTTATGACCTGAATGAGCTGAGTTTAGGCTTAGTCACGAGTCAGAGCAACTCCAAATGACAGTCACTTAAATGACACGGAAGTTTTGACTCTGGAGCAGAGGCCATGGCTGAGCAGTCCTGTCCATAAGCTGTGACCCCAGGTACCTTACTGCTCACCGCCCTGCACCCCCAGGGTGTGGTGTCAACTGTAGGGTCCCAGGCGGTGGCCCATGCTGCCGTTACGACAGCCACATCTTGCAAAAGGCAATTTAGCTCGTAGCAGGAAGAGACCACGAGGTGCTACACATGTGAGATGAGAAGTCAGACTCTTGAGGTCTTGAGGTAAGGGGGCGGGAGAGAAGGTCTTCAAGACGTCCATGAGGAGCAGCCCGATGTGAAACCCAAGCAACAGCTGGCCTGGGTTGGGACAGTGTTCGAATCATAGAAAAGGAGTCCAGTGATATTTACTTCGGAATGAAAAATAACTATGAAAAGACTTTCTACCACCTTCTTCTCACACTCCAGGGAACCCTCCTGTGCCCTGCTTACTCACCCCTCCCTGTATCAGTGGCCTACTGCTGCCGGAAAGATCACTACAACCTTGGTGCCGTAAAGCCACACAAACGTATTATCTTTGAGTTCTAATGGCCAGAAGTGATGAATCCAGGATGTTGGCAGAGCTGCATCCCTTTTGGAGTCTCTAGGGGAGAGTCTGTTTCCCTTTCTCCCCTTCCTTTTCCAGGACGCTGCCTGCGCTCCTGGGCTTGTGACTCCTTTTCCTGCATCTCCAATGTGGGCAGTGTCGCATCTTCAAATCTCTCTCTCTCTCTCCCTCTCCCTTCTCTCCCCCTCTCATCCTCCCTCCCCTGCTGCCTCTGAAGTCACATGTCCTTCTCTGACTCTGACCCTCCTGCATCCCTCTCATGAAGACCACTGCGATTGCACTGGGCTTGCCGGATAATCCACGTCAATCTCCCCATCTCAAGATCCTTAACTTAATCACACCAGCAGCATCTCTTTTGCCATGTAAGGTAACACGTTCACAGGTTCTGGGGACTAGGCCTTGGACATCTTTGGGGACCATTTTTTCCCTGCCTACCTCATTACCCATTCCATTCAACCAAGATCTACTGTGCACCTACTATGTGCCAGGTATTATGTTAGCTGGAGTCAAACAGACATGGCTCCTGCCCTCCTGGCGTAGTGCTTCATATTTTATTTTATTATTTTTAAAATATTTTATTTATTCGTGAGACACACACACACACACACACACCCAGAGAGAGAGAGAGAGAGAGAGAGAGAGAGAGGCAGAGACACAGGTAGAGGGGGAAGCAGGCTCCATGCAGGGAGCCCGATGTGGGACTCGATCTCCCGTCTCCAGGATCACACCCTGAGCCGAAGGTAGGCGCTAAACCGCTGAACCACCCAGGGATCCCCAGTGCTTCATATTTTAAAGATAAGCACCAGCTTATAAGGCCCAGAGCAGGTGAATATATGCAAGAGTAAGGCCACCATTCTCTGTGGCTGCCACTGCTGCCAACGCCAGGAATTCAGCTTCATGACAGGAGCTGGCCTCAAGGCCAGAAAAGGGAGAAACTTGTTACTCTTGAAAGACTCTCCCTCACCTCCCCCTATATTCTTTCCCCAGAGGGTCACCCGCCCCGTCCCCCCGTGCCTCTGGGCAGACAGGGAGCTTTCTCTTGGAGCTTCCTCTGTGGCACTGACTGTGTGGCTCTGGGAATTGGCCTGTCCTGGAGTTTAAGTCAGGAGATATGAGAGGAAAACAAATGCAGAAAACTCACTGCCATATAGTGTGTTTTGATGGGCTTCCTCCATTTGCTGCTATCATTTATTTTTCATAGATCTGGGTTATGTATTCTATCCAGGGGCTTTGGTTATCATCATCAGTGAGGGAAATAGAGCGGAGTGTGCTCATTTCATCTTAGCCAGACCCAGAGGCTGGAAGAGTTACTTTTCTTTCAGTGAACCCGAAAAGAGGAGATGTCAGCCCTCGTGGCTTAGAGATGAAAGGATAAAGTAAAACAGTAAGACTTGGACTTAATCCCTAATCTTTGGGCAGGGGTTGGGACAGAGGTCTATTAGCTTGAGCAGTGATTTCTTTAGGGTCCACAAATGGATATGGGGGGCTGTAAATGGTTAGTACCTGTCAGCAAGCACTAGGGCCTGTGTGGCAAGGCTCAAGGGAATGCCCATCTGTCTGCCTCCCCACTCTCCACTCTCCATCAGCATCGGTAAAACAACTCTGTGCGTGCAGAGTTCACTGCAGCCGATGTTAGAGAGTGATCGAAAGGCTTTGGAATGGAGATGCTGCGTTTGATTGAACAGAAAGTGGGAGAAATAGGGGCTAAGAGACAAGAGAATTGTAAATCATTGTTTTATGTGTTTTGTGACTATCACAATGTAAATCAAGGCCAGAAATGGATGGAGATGGATAAAAATTAGAGTGATAGTGTTAGGGGAACATGGAAGCATGTGAGATTATGGGCACCATTCTGTTTTCTCTTTCAAACATTTACAAAGGTTGCTCTGTGGACTTTTCAAATGTGGAAACATGTAAGAGTAACTCCGAGCCTACTGCCTACTAGTTATGCTGTTCCACATCTCATCACCATCATTTGTTTGGGAAGGCTTTCCTCATCCTCACCCCTCACTGGCCCCTGATGAAGTGGTCCTGTGACCTGTTCCTATATTGCTATGTCTCCTGGCTTCTGGGTCCTGAGGGGACACTTCACTGTTAATGCTTCTTTGACTTTCAGTCTTCTGTGGTAGGCATGAGCGGATGCAGGTAAGGGCAGTGTACTTTCCTGCTCACTGATGTGTCCTCACTAGCTACCTAGTAGCCAGATCTTTTGGTGAAACCAAAGCTGGGAAGTATGGTGCATTGAGTTGGCAATCAACCAAAGGAGAAGCTCAGTGCGGACAGAGTATTCAGTGGAAAAGGAAACTCAGAATTCAGATTTTGGCTAAGGTTGTCCTTGTCAAGAATGGTCAGAAAAGCCTGAGGCATTGTGGCTGAGGGGTTCCAAGGGTGTTGCTATGTCCAGAGATTTCCTCTCCAGCCCACTCCTACTGTTACTTAAATTCTAACACGTGCAAGCTGACTCATGTGCACTTTCATTTATATGTGAGCATTTTGAATTTGTTTCATTCTGAAGGCAAGTACAGGGAATCACTCAAACCACAAGGCATGGATTATCATGGTGGGCTGCACATTGTTCCAAACCAAACAGCCCTAGCACACAAGGGTTGGAAGAATCCTCAATGTCTACTCCTAACACCTTCTTCCACAAGTGACACTTAGATTTCCTTAATAACAATCAAGATAGGCAATCACCCAACCTTTGCCTGAGCACTCCGTGTAATGGTGAACTCACTATCTGTAATGGTTTTTTATGTGTCAACTTGATTGGGTCATGGGGTGCTCAGATATTTGGTTAAATGTTATTTTGGCCATGTCTGTGAGGGTGCTTCCAGAAAAGACTGGCATTTAAACTGGTGGACTGAGTAAAGCAGATTGCTCTCCCCACTGTGGGTGGGCCTCAACTAATCTGTCGAGGGCTTGAATAGAAAGCAAAGGGGCAGAGGAAGGGAGATTTTGCCCTCAGCTTTACTGGCTGAGCTATGACATTGGCCTTCTTCTGCCTTGTCTTTCCACCAAGACTAGGCTAAGCCTCCGAGTAATTTTTTTTTAAGATTTTACTTATTTATTTGAGAGAGAGAGAGTAAGCACACACAAGCAGGGCAGGGGCATAGAGAGAGAGGAGAAGCAGGCTTCCCGTTGAGTAGGGAGCCTGATGTAGGGCTCGATCCCAGGACCCCAGGATCATGTTCTGAGCTAAAGGTCATTTGGCCTATGGGACCACTCAGGCGCCCTGAGTCATTCTTAATATTCTTTTTTCAATTGAACAGAACTCACTTTGGGGTCCCTGCCCCAGCTACTGGAAAGTTACTTCTCCCACATCTTGATCCTCTTTATACCTTCTGAGATATATCTGATACTCTGAGGTGAAGACAGTAGGGGATGGAAGTCTGCAGCTCTATGGACACAGCCTGGGAGGGGCAGAGCCTGAGGATGGTGGGTTGGTATCAGCTTCTTGAGCCCGAGATCCACAAAGTTGAGCCAGATGTTGGTAACAGGCATTTATTAGGAGGTACAGAGAGTCTTTCCACTGAATTCTGAAAACCTTCATCTAGAACCGAAGCCCAGGGTCCCTTGAGGCCTCAGGATCCAGGCTGAGGGCAGCTCGAGGCTGCTTATGGGAGAGCCAGAACCAATACCTCTACCTGTGGTTTCCCATCACTTGTGTCCTCTCTGTCAAACTATAGCTTCCCTGTGAGAAAGCCATCAAGTGCTATTTCCCCAATTTCATTTTGAAACCATGGGCGAAGTCACGAAGAAGACAGGCCATGGATCCAAATGGAAGAAGGGTGTGTCTACTGAAATATAAGCTGATCCCTTCTGCCTTCCAGAAGAGTTTGGAGATTCATCTATGAATAAAACCCAAATGGTTGTGACGTTAGATTAGTAAAAGTTTATTTTTAAATACTTGATACTATTAACCACGTAGGGAAAACTTTGGTTTCCTGAAATGCTGAGATCATCCATTTAGACAATCCCATTTTTGGTATAATTGTCCAGAGTGGAGGCAGGGTCTGGCTCGGGCTTTCTGGTCACCTTAGCATCAGATGCAGCTGAGTTGGTGTTCTCCTCTGGTGGGATTGCCTTGTTCCTTTTGGCGAATGCCTGGCTGATTTCCGCAAAGGTTCTGTTTTTCGTCTCAGGCAGGACAAAATAGAAATAGACAGCACCCGTGAGGCAGATTGTGGCAAAGACCAGGAAACAGTAGGTGTCCAGACTTTTCTGTGGAAAGGAGAGACAAAGAACATCAAGTAGACAATCACAAAACTGCTTGAGAAACCGTCTCTGAATGGGCTTCTGTAGCTCTCCATTCCTATATCAGTATTCCCGGATGGTGACCATGCATATGACATGGACTCTGTAGGCAATCGGTGCTGGATGAGGTGTCTGCAGGAGACGTTCTCACATTCTCAGAAGGTTCAAACTCTGGGACCCATGAGGAAATGTCAGTCTTTTGTTTTCCTTTTTGAAAAACTAGGCATATAAAAAAATAGCCATCACGAAAGCAAAATGTTATACTTGCTGAACATTATTTTAAGTTCATATTTACACATCATATGAGGGTGTCTGAGGCTGGACCCTGTCCGCTGAAGCCTCAAAGTCACCCGTGACGCCTCCTGTCCCCTCAGCCATCATATGGGACGCATACCTTAGGCGCCAGCGGGCTTCCTTCCTCAGACACCTCCCTGGTGTCACCTCCCCTGGCATGCCCACTCTGGAAGTCCAGCCCAACACGTGGCTAGGGCCAAGTGGGACCACTTGCCTCTGCCCATGTGGGAAGGCAACCACAGACAATGATCCATAAATGGATGTGCGAGGCTGTGCTGTGTGCCAGTAGAATTTTATTTATGGAAAAATCAATCAGGTGGTAGGCAGTTTGTCAAACCCTGCTTCACCCAAGCAATCATTGCCTCTCACCTTCTCCACCCGTGTCCCACATCCATGTGGCCTCTTCCCTGTCTGCTCTCTGCAAGGCAGCCCAGGGAGACTTGCAAAAACATATCTTGGTCATGCCGCGCCCCTGCTTAACACTTTTCAATTGTGGCCCGCTGCTCTCAGGATGAAAACCCACTTCCTTAGCTTGCCCTGGAGAGTCGGTAAGGTCTCCTCCTCTCTATTGCTTCCTCCACATGGTCTTCATCACTCCTACCTTCCACCTCCCACCTCTCACCATGCTTCTGCTGACTTGCTTTTCCCTCTTCCTGTGATTTTCCACCTCCTTAGCTCCTGTCTCTCTCCTCCAGGTGCCTGCATGCCTCAGGCAGGGCCCATGTGTCATAATCTCCCCTGGTTCTGTCCTCTTTCCCTGCATGTTGATGCTACCTTCATGGTTAGGTGGTGTGGTTGCTTGATGAATGACTGACCACTGCTAGACTGTACACTCCATGAGGCAGCAGGGTTACATCTGGTTTTGCTCATCACTGTGGCCCAGTACCCAGGCCAGCACAGGGATAATAGTAGGTGCTCAGTGGATATTTATGGAGTGAACAAATCAACTGATCTGTCAGCCAGATTTTTTTTACATATTTTTTTTAATTGGAGTTCAGTTTGCCAGCATAACATCCAGTGCTCATCCCATCAAGTTTGAATCTGACAAATCAATCTGTCTTTTAAGTTTGCCTGTTGCTATGGACTTATATGGCCCCCAAATTCATATGTTGAATCCCTAACTCCTAATGTCACTATATTTGGAGATGTGGCTTTTGGGAGGCAGTTAAGATGAAATGAGGTCATAAGGGTGGGGTCCTAATCCCAAAGGATGGGTGGCCTTAAAAGAAGAGGGAGAGAGAGATCACTCTTTCCCTCTCTGTGCACATTGAGGAGAAGTCATGTGAAGCCACGGTGAGAAGGTGGCTGTCTGCCAGTCAGGAAGAGAGACCTTACTAGAAACTGAACCAGATAGATATTCTTAGGTGCCTGCCAGAAAAGCAGAACTTGGGATGAAGTTGCCTTTGGGCCCTAATCTCCTTACAATTTTAGTCTGTCTCAAAATGAAAGCTTTTTAAATATATGTCTGCTCCTTTGCAGTTGTCTTTTCTGAGGTACTTCTTTTGTAGAACATGAACTTGAAGAACACCTCGGGCCCCTCAGATAACCCATTTCTCTAGCCCACCTGGCACGTGCTGCATGACACCAGGAAGCAGGAAGCCAGAAGCTTGAAATAAACTCCAGGGCCCAACTTAAACATCGGCCTGCTCCAGCTAGGGACCAGACCAGACCAGTCAGAGCTGCACTGGACCCTAGTCCTGGCCTCCTACAGAATTTCCCCTCATTATAATGCTAAAAATCATGCCTGAGGTAGAGATTTAACATGCAAATAAAGCATATGATGTATGAAGAAGCAAGTTTTGGCAACTGCATCCATGTCCCCAGCTTCTTATGTTTCCATGTTTCCTTACTCCTAAGAGCTTGGACTCTTTTCCCACCTCAGCCCTTTCAAAAACTTCCCCTGGCCATTGTTCAGGGAGCAGCCCTGTATCCGTTTTCTCTGTATCTTCTTCAGCTGGGGGATGAGCTAGCAAAAAATACTTCCCGCACCATCCTTGGCCTTATGTCTGTTTCTACACACATGAGTCAAAGAACCCCAAGGTCGGTAACAAAACCAACCCTGCTGGCATCTTGACCTTGCACTTCTAGGCTCCAGAACCTAGAGTAATTAATTTCTGTTGCTTAGACTGCAGCCTGGGAGACTAAAATACCCCTAGCCCTGACTTCATATCATTTATTTATTTTTATTTTTTACTTTTTTTCTTCGTATCATTTATGACTATGAATAAGTATACCACCTATGTCTCTGCTTTGAAATAAAGAACATTTAATTGAAATCTGTGCAAATTCAAATATTTTAATCACTACTGGGAATGTCTACGTCAAGAAGAAAGGATATTTTAAATGATTAGTCTTTGCAACAGACATGTAAACAGGACCACGCGCTCCTGCTGCAGACATGAGCCTCTGCCCACAGCTGGGAGCGTTCCTGACATTACTACTGGTATCAGTACTGAGCCGTGTCTGTTGAGGATTCTGGGCCAGACATTGAGCTAAGTTCTCTGCACTCCGGGAATTACACACCTTGCTTGAGGGCTCCCATTGGATAGCAGTAGGCCGCAAGTTCAGACTCCGTGTTCTTAACCATACTGGCTCCTGGTGGCCAGGCTTTGGAGCTGTGGCACACCCAGTACATCCAGTTCCCTAGGTCACAGGTGGCTGAGGCGTGTAGTAAGCTTTCTGAGTCTCACATGTCTGAAAATGCCTTTTCCTCTCTCTCATATGCGAAGGGTACAGACTTCTAATTTCAAAATTAGAGTTTCCTCTCCAGACTTTGAAGACAGTGTCCCTTACGCTACAGGTACAGTCTTGCTCAGGAGGAGGGTGACATCACCTGATTATCATTTCTTTTTAGGGTATCTGAGTTTTCCCTATGGAACTTTTAGGATTTTCTTTTAACTTTGTGTTCTTAAATTGCACATCACTGCATTTAGAAAGGGATCCTTCGCACCCAGTTTGCGTAGCATGAGGTGGACCATTCATGCTGAGGACTGGTCTTTCTGCAGGTCTGAGAATTTTCCTTCCGTCATTTCTTTGACCACTCCCTGGTGAAGACCCTGAGCCAGCCCCTTATCCACCATGTCCTGGGATCACCTCCACTTTCTCAGTAGCCCTGTCCTGGATGCACTCTGGGCCAGCCTCTCTCCTTCAGTTCATCCCATCCGGTCTCTAAGACCTGTCCTCATAATTACAACTCTACCCTTGGGACCCCATCTTGTTTTCCAGCAGTTTGTACCTTTTATTTTGAGTATATCTAAGATCCCAGGTATGGGGGGAAGGCAGTATGGTGTGTTCAGCCATATTTCAATAGACACCAATGAGTGGAATCTCGAAGAATGAGAGAGGTGTAGAGGTTGCAGCTGTTTCAGGACTCGAGTAGATCGAGGAAGGGAGTACAGGTGAGGGTGGAGACATTCCACATGCCTCTCTGAGAAGCCGATAAAAAGTTACGGGTCCTCTTCTCCACAAAAAGGGGAAAAAATTTTGTACACTTGACATTTTCAATGCCATTTCTGGAGTGGGGGCATGTCATGGTCTTGTTGAAACTCATCCAAAGGCCATCTGGAGTCCACGGGCCCCGGGTTGTAAGTTCCATGATGGTGGGATCCATATCACCTGCTCTGCATTATATCCCAGCCCAAGACAGTTGCCTGCATCACTGAAAGCTCTGTCTTAATATGTTGAATGAGTGGATAAATGAATGAAATGAGAGCACTTCCGTGGAGAAGAACGAAGGGACCAAAGTTGGTTCAAGTTAGATTTTCACGATGTGATAAAAATAGAATCCTTCTGCTGGGTTTCCACCCTGACCCATGAAATGCTGGCTCACTGGTGAGTCACGCCAGGCTCCTGAGTGAGTCAGTGCAAGGGCTGCCACTTAAGAACTGATGGGAAGTCAAGCGCCTTACGCTTGTACCTCCAACTCTGTAGAGCTTAAAAAGGCAAGGCTGCTCCACTGTTGGAGCAGAGTCGGCCTGAAATGCTAAGATGTGCCTAGGGGAAGCCGGAAGGAAGCGGGGGTCTTTAAATGATGTCTTCTGTCTCTGCCCTGTGTGGTGGCTCCTGAGTCACTGTCATATGTACACTTAGGATCTTGTAGGAATGGCCCAGGAACCTATGAGGTTGACACAGCCCCGTGGCTGCCTGATGGCATTTCAGTTTAACATGCCCGGCTGGAAGCCACATTTAACAGCCCTGGCAATGCCTCCCACTCGCAGCCCCTCTCCCCTGCAGGCCTGCTCTTTCCCACCCATTCTCAGACACCCGCTGCTATCTTCCCTTGGCCAAGACGGACAACTGAATCACTTCTGACTACTTCCTCCCTCTCCACCTGTCTTTGCTCCTGAGTCCTGATGCCTTTACCCTGAAACATCTTATTCCTTTTTTAAAAAATATACTTAAAAAAAGATCCAGATAGGATTTATGTAGAGTAACTTGCCCAGATCTTAAGTGTAGAGTTCAGTGAGTCTGGATTGGCGTACTGCCCTCTGTCAAGACGTAGAATGTTTCTACCACTCCAGAAATCTCCTCGCGCCACTCATCTGTACTCAGCCTCCTCTCTCCCGGTGCCCCACTGCCACCCCCAACACACACGGTCAAATGCCGTCCTGGACTCTGTCATCTTAGCCTCCATATTGCCTGCCCCTATCCTGAATCTAGTGGCCACCAGGCAGCCAAAAACTTCTTTTAAAGTCACAAAATGGATCATGTCTCAAAACCATGCAGTGGCTTCCCAGAGTCTTTTGGAAAAACTCCAAATCCCTCTCATGTGCTGGGGTGGCCTCCCTCACAACCACCTGTGATTCCCTATGTCCCTCAGCTGCCTGCTCTGGGCCTGCTTGGGGCCTCTGCCAGCATCTTCCTGCTCCCCGCCACCCCCACCCCCACTGACTCCCTCAGTCTTAGCCTGAAATGTCCCTGCACTGGTCAGCCCACTTACACCCCATTTTACCTCCTTTTGTGAAACACAAACCACACCTGTCCCCCTGAGCAGTGCGATGTTCTCTCTGAAATGTTAGGACACGATTGTGCCTCCACACTGGTGCTGGCAGAGATGGAGCTAGTGAAAGATGCTCCCTTCCTCCCTCGAGACCCAAGGATGTCAGCTGGACCCTCCAGAGAGGCGAGGGGGGCAGTTTTATTTGCTTTTAGATCCCATGATCCTGGATCTGCATCGGCTTCCTCCTCAAGTTGCATAGGCATTTGGGATATGACCCAATAATTTTCATGTTGAAAAGAATCATTTTCTCCCTTCCAGATTTTACTGAACTCAAATGAAATTTCATAACTCCAGTGGAATCGAGCAGGCATATATTTGCATGCAATTTTCTCTGAACCAGAAAATACTGGTGCTAATGGCAGAGGCTGAGTAGTCTGTAGGCTTGTACAACCAATGACCCAAGGGACGCACTGATGCTGACCATACCAAGGACCCAAGGAAAAGGTAGCTTGAGGTTAAGGCAGAGAAACAGTGATATTACTCGCCCCAGGGGTCAAGGCAACCTGCTCCATCCATGCACATCTAGAACATTTTGCAGGAAGGGGCAGGGTGTGGGAGAGAAGGGAAAGGGGTGGGGGAGAAGGCAAACTTTGAAAGTTTGTGGCTTTCAAACTGGATGTGGCTCAGTGAGTTAGTGGCGGTGTAAGCTTCTAGCACTCGCCATGAATTGATTTTTCTGACTTGTCTCCTCTTCCCAAATGTCCCTAGGACCACACGGCAAGAAGCAACCTTTACGGTACTAGTTAATGACCATGAGAGCAGCCGGTCCTGAGTGTCCATGAGCAGACACTGCTGCCCAAGACTTGACTTTCATCTCTAATTCTTTCGGGAGCCTCGCTGCAAAATTGGGGCAATTCTCTTATTATATAGACATGAAAATCACAGGTCAGAGAGCAGTCACAGTTGACAAATTTGACCAGCATGTGCTTCACCTAATTGCCAAGAGGCGTGGTCAGGATTCAAGGTCAAGCTGTCTGACATCAAAGTCTGTGCATTTTCTCTTGTGTCTCATTTATGTCTAACATAGTGCCTGGCAAATAAGGGGACTAAGGAAAAGAAACAGCTACAGCAGCTACTAGTCACCAAGCTATTCTGTACTGGGGATGGTTCTAGTGTTCTAGGCACTGCCCCAGGCAGGGTGTCCCCAGACACAGAGCCTCAGACGGGAGCAAATAACTAATGTGGGAGAGGATTCAGGGAGGGGGCTGAGCTGGAGAGGCGGTGACCAAGTCTCCTGGGCTGCTCCAGATCAGGTGGTTTTCTGAGATGTGGGACTTATAGTCTTGGGCTTATAGTCTTGGCAAACTGGAATGACAGTCACTCTGGACAGGGAAGGAGTTGTGGGTTCAGTTGTGTCCCCCAAAAGATATGGTGCAGCCCTAACCCCAGGACCTGTGAATGTGGCACTGCTTGGAGACTGTCTTTGCAGGTGTAATCAAGTTGAGGTGAGGTCATACGAGACTATGGTGGGCCTCAGAGCTGGTCACTGGTGTCCTTACAGGAGGCATGGAGACAGACAGAGGGAGAAGGCCATGTGCCCACGGAGGCAGAGATCGGAGTGATGCAGACAAGCCAAGGAACTGAAAGCCACTGGCAGCTCAGGGAAGGGCCTGGAACACAGCCTTCCCTCACAGCTTGCAGGAGGAACCAACTCTGCCGACACCTTGCCTTTGTGCTTCTAGCCTCCAGACTGTGTGAGAATACATTTCCATTGCTGTAAACCACTAACTTTGTGGTGCTTGGTCACGGCAGCCCTGGAGACTGAGACAGAAAGGGATGTGTCCAGCTGGAACTCAGTGCTTCTTCTCGGGGTCTCTGGGAGACACAGACCACACACCAGAGTTGTCCCCACACATACGAGGAGGAGGAAGCTCGGTATTTATCTTTTGACCCCACCGGCTGCGGGCTGTCCCAACCTTTTGCCTGTTCCTCCCACAGGCTGAGAGCAAGCCCAGCGCAGGGAGGCCACGGGCTGGCGATAGGATTCTGAGCTGTTTGTAGAGAAGGTCAGGGTGAGTGGATGTGGACGCGGCACCAGCAGCATCTGTCCCAGAAGCCTGGCTCGTTTTGATCCTTATCCCAGTCCAAGAAGGTGACAACAACAATTGCTAGTGCTTCTGCGGTGTTTGCTCTGTGCCACGTACTACTGGCACTTCACTTGGGTGAACTCACTCAGCCCTCATGCGACCCATGAGGTCGACCTGCAGATGGGGTGGTTGGGACCACCAGTGAGGCAGTCCAGGCAGGCGGCCCCCAGTGTCTGCTCATGACCTCAGCATGCTCCGTTCCCATGGGTTAGGCGAGAGTGAGGATCTTTCCATTTTATAGATGGGTAAACTGAGGCTTGGAGCAGTCAAGGGCCTAGCTCAAGGCCCCCCTGCTGATGCGGAAGTTCTGGGTCATGTCACTGTCTGTAGTGTGCCGGCTCTGATATGTGTTTTCTGGGGAAGCAGTCCAGGCTCCTTGCAGGTCCCTGCTTGGGGGCTGGAATACATTTGCCATTGACACATTTTGGAAAAAAATGAAAAGATCAAGATGCTTGCAAAGTTGCACTTGGTGGCTGTTACAAGATAAATTGTATCCACCACCAGGATTTGTAGGTTGGAATTCTAACCCCCAGAACCTCAGAATAGACTACACGTGGAGGGAGGGTCTTTAAAGAGAGGATTAGGTAACCGAGGTCCTGTGATGGGCTCTGCCCTGATGTGACTTGTGTCCTTATAAGAAGAGGAGATAGGGACACATATGCATGTGGAGGGACGACCATGTGAAGACATGGGAACAGATGCTGTCTACACCACCAAGGAGAGAGGCCTCAGAAGAAATTAACTTTGCCAAGACCTTTATCTGCAACTTCTGGCTCCCAGAACAGTGAGAAAACACATTCCTGTTTGTTAAGCTCCAGTCTGTGGTACTTGGTCGAGGCAGCACAAGCAGACTCAGGCTCTGGGTTGTCACTGAGATGACTTCTGGAAGGGGCTGAGGAAGGGAGATGGTCCCCTGTGGAGTCTGCAGGGGCAGAAGCTGTGCCCATGGGAGGGTCTGGGTGGGCGGGGGTGCAAACCAGAGCCTGTACATCCCGTGTTTCTCTAGTGCCATCGCTGCGGCCAACAGCAGCCCCTGAGCCTGGCCTCTGCCCTGGCAAGCCCCCATCCAGAAAGGAAACAAATCCCTGCCACCTTCCCCATCCCGGGTCAGGAGGCTGACATGTCACAAAATCTGAATGTGGCCACACCTGGCCAGTGTCTCTCCATCAGGGTGGCCAGCAAGGGTGCTGGGCTTGAGTCAGTGATCACACCTTCCACGTGTCCTGAATGGTCCCCAAACCCAGAGACACTGGAGATGCCCTGGCTGCCAGGAGCTTGGCTTTCAGAGGGAATCTGCCTTGGGAATACCCACAGGCTCACGATATTATGCCAGGTGAGAAGAGCAAAAGAACCAAACAAAAAAATTGGTTTTGATTTTTATACATATGAAAAATCACGTAGATTTGGAAGAAAGGGAGGAAATGGTGTCATTAAGCCATGAACATGCCTGGCCTCACCACTTTATAGTCTGCGATGAGCCTGCATCATTGGTCATTAGAATCCTCTTGTAACTTTACAGGGAAAGAGGAAGGAGAGGAGGGGGAAGGAGGAGGAGAAGGGAGAGAAGAGGAGGAGGGGAGGAGGGGGAGGAGGGGGAGGGGGAATAAGTAGAAGGAAAAGGAGAAGGAGAGGAAGGGGAAGAGTGTCAGTGACTGTCTCCACAGAGGGCTGGCCCTGTGTTCTGCCCCCAGAGAGGGACCCAGTCATCGTCTTCAAACACTGACTGACGTCATGAACCCTGCAAGGGACTCCTGAGAAAATGTACGTATAACGTCTGCTCTGGGGCTTGGCACGCAAAGCAGAAAGATGCCCAGGGAAATGATGTCATGGGGTCATGTCATTGAGTTGATGCATTACCGCAGGGCTCCGGGGCCAAGGCAGGGCAGCGCAGGTGGCACTGATCTGTCCTCAGTCTCCCCCCAGCCCTCCCCTGCCCGAGGCTCCGTGCCTCCTGACCTGTCACTGGACCTGGCAACGATCCTCCCTCGATCCTCCCTCGTCTGTTTTTCTGCTTCTCCCCTTTATCCTCAATCCATCTGCCCTGCAATGCCCTCCTCCCACCTCTGGACTAATTTGGGTGGAAGCATTGGATGAGCGTCCTTAAGTCAAGCTGTCCCCTCTCCTCCCCCAGTCCTCTAGCTATCCATCAGTCTGTCTGTCTCTCTATCCATCCATCCTTGGCTCCCCCGACCACAGGCCCATGTCCCTTGTGTGGCTGCAGACATTGCCAGGCAAGGCCAAGGCCAAGGTCAGGTGGTCTCTCTGGTGTGGGAGCCGCAGATCTGTCCAGCTCTAGCCTCAAAATGCCAAAGGCAGTGACCAGATCTGAGCCCAATAGCTCAGGGGTCAGAGACTTGCCTCCCAGGTCCTCCCCCATCACTTTTCTTTCTTTGCTGCTCCCCATACTTCTCCTTGCCTTGTCCCAAACCCCAAACCTAAGCCTCTAAGGATGGGTGCCCACAGCTCTCCTGTGACTCCTATGCCCTTGACACATCTGAGAGGACACAGCTGGCCTGGGTGTTCAAAGACAGACATGCAGCCTTGTGTCGAGTGTGCATGGGGGCCTCAGCTTTGTGAGCAGGGGGCATGCCTCTTGGCCCTGAGCCCTTGAGCTGGGCACTGACCTGATTCCCCTGCTCCAGGCCAGGCTTCATGAGGCCCTCAGGCTAACTCTGTGAATCCTGGAACATGAGATCACGCCTATGGTGTGAATGGATGCATTTTTAATCACAGTGACAGTGTCAGCATGCTCAGGGGTTCCCCTGGGGCTCTTGCAGGAGGGACATTCTAACCATTGGGAGTCCCTCAGATACTCCAGCACATCATGACAGGGTGTCCCAAGAAGAGCTGTCGCCCCGGAGACCTCCCAGGCTCTTGGGCACTCAGCTGGAAGTGAGCCACTTGGAATGAACATGATCCCCTAAACATCTGGTCGAGACTCAGAACTGGGTTATTGTGTAAAAAGTTTGACCCACACAATAGCCCTGTGGGCCAAGAAAGGGCACATGGGGGTGACATCCATGGGGGTGACCATGATCTTCCTCTCACTGGTCCAGACCCTTGGGCAAGTCCTGAGCCTGCTGAGCCTGACTTCCCTCCTCAGATCGGGCTATGGCCATCATTAGGGAAGGACACAAGATTTCTGGCTCTTCCCCTCTGAACATGAGGCAGTTTGCATTTCCCCTGGGGTAAGGTGTGGCTTTCAGTCACGAGAATTTGGACAGCGGTAACCTGTGTCGCTGCCAGGTCATGACCTTAATGGATGGGTATGAGGCTTGCCACATGCCTTTGACCTGCAGGGCCTGAGTCGGGAAGCCGGACACAGAAGCTCCAGCAACCCCTGCAATGAACACCTGGCATGAGTAAGACATAATCCTGGGTGATTTAAAGCCACTGAGACGTGGGGGCTGTTTCTTCCTGCAGCAAACCCAACCCATCCTGACTGACGCGTGGCAGTAACACGACCTTCTGTGTGATGGTGTGACTGCACGTGTACCTGCTCTGGCGTGGTCGCTGTCTTCTCCTTCACCCCTTCCCTGACGAGGAATCCAGCTGTGCAGGCGGGGGTAGCACAGCTTCCCAGGACTCAGCACAAGCCTGTCCCCCCCTCACCCCGCACACTGAGTCCGAGGCAGCATCTCAAGGCAGAGGCAGCAGGACTTCTCTGTCTGGGAGAAGCCACAGATGGGCTGTGATTTGCCAAATCAACAGCATGAAATAAAGGTCAGATGAGTCCAATCTGCTGGAGACCTCTCTGAGATGCGTGCCTGTGTGTGTGAGAGAGCACGCCTGTGTGCCTGTGTGTGTGCATGTGTGTGTTTAAACATCAATTAACTCCTCAAGCCCAGTTAAAATGGACCTGTAGGATGGAATCACCTGTTGTATGACCTTGTCTTACAGGTGAGGATGAGAGACTGGGTTCAAATCCCACTCTGTCATTTCCCACGGGGGTGACCTTGGGGACTGGCTGCCTCTCTCCGAGCTCCAGTCTGTTGGTCAGTACAAGGGAGACACGAAGGCATGACCTCCCAGCATTGACAGGGGTTGAGAGGATCCTGGCACACAGCAAGCGCTCAGCAAATGCCACTGTCACCGTGCACATCTGTGCCGTCCACTCCCAAACTGCGGCAGGAAAGGGAGATGGCGTGTTTTGTGTGAGGGTACAGTGACAGAAAGCTTAGTGCTGGGCCGGGTGAGGGCTCTAGAGTTTCTTCACTTAAATTATAAGGGTGGTAGGGGGATGTGCATTGACAAAGGAGTGGTTTGAAGTTCGCCTTCCCCATAATAATGAATATTTTACTGACTCCTGGCTCTGCTGGCTTTGAACCAAAGACAAAGAAACTGTTTAAGGGTTGAAGTCAATTGAAAAGACTACTTGTTATGTTCTGGCCCTGCTGCTGAAGGTGTCCGAGGATGGGAGGAAATGGGTGTCGGGCCCAAGGAGCCCCCAAGGCACATACGCTCAGAGGCAGGGTGCTTGTAGCTAAGATGGTCAGAGATGCTGTAAAAGTCACACGGAGAGTCAGCCTCTAACTTGGAGACTGATGAATGACAGAGAATGTCCACCAGGAAGAGGCTGTGGGGCAGAGGGGCCGGGTTGGATGGTGACCGCAGGACCTCAGGCTGACAGTGTCTGCTCCCTGAGCCTCAGCCTCTCTATAGCAAAGTGAGAAAGACAGGACACCCCAGCTCAGGGCTGCATGGATATCTGAGCACAGAAAAAGCCACGCCACGTGCAGGGGACGTGGCACAGAGTAACCGCTCTGTAAAGCAGGAGTAACCACCATGTGGGCCTGTGGCCGGGGCTGCTGACCTTGGACTCAGCTACGCTTGTGGCAGAGTCTCTGTGACATGCTGGGCTTGAAGCTAGTCAATTAACAGGCAGACTATTAGCTGAGGGGAAGGCGAGAGAGTTGAAATAGGCCCTGAGAAGGGATGGTGGGTTCTCACCTCTCACATCTGATGGGTTCTCACCTCCACTGACATCACCTCTGTCATGGGCAGTGGGAGCTCTGGGGGCATTAGAGCAGAGAAGCTTGACCCTCTTTGGAATGCAGCTGGGGGCCCACTTTTAAATCCTTGTTGGGATGCCTCGGTGGCTCAGCGGTTGAGCGTCTGCCTTTGGCTCAGGGCATGATCCCGGGATCTGGGATCGAATCCCATGATCTGGAATCGAATCCCACATCGGGCTCCCCACAGGGAGCCTGCTTCTCTCTCTGTCTGTGTCTCTGCCTCTCTCATGAATAAAAAAAAACAAAAAACAAAAAACACTTTAATAAATAAATAAATCCTTGTGTTTTGTGTTCCTGCTCCCAGAGAACTCTTTGATCTTATTCCCTGCCTTCCTCATCCTCCTTGCTCACTCTGTTCCAGCCACACTGGCCTGTTTGCTGTTTCTTATACAGGCCAGGCATGGCCCTGCCTCAGGACCCTTGTACTTGCTGTTTCTCTGCCTGGACTTTTCCATTCCTGGGCTGCTTCACTTCACTCAGGTCTCTGCTTACCTTTTTAGCTCAGAACCATAGAACACGGGTTTTTGTTCCCACTGTATCCCCACTGCCTGAAACAGTGCCCAGCACAGAGCAGGGACTCAATAAATACATGCTGAATAAATGAGTGAGTGAATGAATAGATTCTTCACCTACACAAAAGGAACTTGTATCCATTTCCCAAGTTTACATTTTCCTGTCCACCCCGGTCGCCCTTGGGACAGCGACCCCATGAGCTTGGTTATGAGGATGACAACAAGGATGTCATATGCATGGCATGTTGCGGTGTGCACTGTAACTATGACATGGACTTTGCCTAACACCCTGATAAGCACATTGTGAAAGTGCAGGTCTGAGATTCTAACCCAGGTTTCCTTGCAGACCCTTGGCAATGAGGCAGTCCTTTGCATTTAGTGGCAGCTCCTGGCAGGTGCAGGCAGGAGAAAGAGGATTCAGGGTTGGAGCCAAGGCCCATTTCTGCCTTCCTGCAGCCAACAGTGTGAGTTTCCAGTTGAGAGACTCAACTCTGGTCTGCGGATCACCCCTCACGCAGAGGGCTGCCGAATCAGAGGGCATCCCGTGGGCAAGAGACCACGGGTCAGTCATACCTGAATAAATGGGAAGAGGAGCCCGACAGCAAAGTTGGAGAGCCAGTTGACGGTGCCCGCAATGATGAAGGCAGCTGGCCTCTGGGATTGTTGGAAGAACTCGCCGGTCAGGATGAATGGGATGCCCCCTGCAATGTCAGGGCAAGGGCACAGAGTGAATCACACTGAGGAGTTCATGCCGCCAGCATCCACCTCCGACGGCAGGGTAGCACCCTCTTCATAGGAGCCGGCTCTGCCTGGGTGAGTGACAGTCTCAAGAATGGATGCTGGCGTTAGCCCATGACTCCTAAAAGTATACAAACCATCTCCCTGATCTGGCCCATCCAAATGAGAGGTGAGTCATCCTCTTGGCTCTCCAGATGCTTTCTGAATCAAGCTGAAATCCGCTACAAAATGAGTATAATATGTACAAACTTGATTTACAAGGCAACTGACATTTACTGATTCAGTGTGTCAGGTACTGGCAGCTGTACCTGGATGAGAAAACTGAAGCCCAGAGAGGTCACTGGACTTCCCCAAGATTACCCAACCCCTGGGTAGCAGAGCCAGAACTCAGGCTTGGGAGTACAATCTCCAAATCCCAGCCCCTTTCCCCATTAATCCTTGCCTGAAAGGATGGAAGCCTCTGCCCAACTGACTATCATTCTGTCCTCCTTATCTTCCCGTGACTGGGTATGTGGTGGCCCCACTCATCACCCCAGCAGTGGTTACTCAGTAGAAATGTGATTGCATTAAAGGAGGAGAATTCCTTATTTTGAGGGCTGTCCTGTGCAATTGCAGGATGTTTGTCACCTCTCACCTCCTAGATGCCAGAGCTCCCCTAGTCACTGTGGCAACCTGAACTGCTTGCACACATTTCTAAATGTCTGCAGGGTACCACACCTAGCTGACAGTCTCCTCTTCTAGTGCTCAGTGAGACCTGGGATTGGGCCCTGTGCCCATACCCCAGACCTGGGGCTCTGCATGACCACTGGAGGCCTGTTTGTACCCTCCCCCAATGGGGTTCTCACTCTGCCAATCAGATCTATACATTGGCATTCCACAGACAAGGGGAGTGACAGGCGAATGCTTGAGGGACCTTTACCAAACTCTAAGGAGACACTGAAAGGTCCGACCATGATTATTGACTGCATTGGGGTGGTCCCACAGTGGTGGACAACAGGGACAATGTCCTGCCCTCATGGACTTCCCTCATCTGGTTGTGGTGGGGAGAAAGATGACTTGTTTACCAAAAAAGAAGTGAATGAATAAGTAATTTCAACATGTGATAAGCATAGAAGGAATGCAGTGAGCAATGCGGGAAGCCTGCTTTTGTAATGGCAAAGGGGGTCTCTCTGGGAGGTGATGGCAGAGTTGTGACCTGAAGGAAGCGACACAGCTCACTAAGATTTGGGGAAGACTGCTGGGGGGAGGGATGGCAGGGCAGAGGTCCTGGAAGGTGAAAGGGATTGGGTCAAGGTCTAGAGCAGAGACCATTCTGTCTGGACAGCTGAGCAAGGGGAGAGAGGAACAGTGTGAAGCAGAAAAAGCGAGAAGGACCAATTAAGCAGCCTCTTATAGATCAAGGAGAGATCTACTATCGAAGAAAACCAATGTGGGGTTTCAAGTAGGGGCTGATGTGATCTGCTTGCATTTCGTAGACATTACCGCTGTTTGGAGAGGGGACTGGCAGGATGGAGGAGTGGCTGCAGGGAAGCTGCCAGGCAATGCAGGAGGGAGGCCATGGTTGTGTATTGGGGTTGTGTGGTGGCAGCAGGGATGGAAGAAAGGGGAAGAATTCAGAGACGTCACCCCACGGAGGCAAAACTTTCACTGTGAGCCTTGGACACAACCGTAACACTCATCATCAAGTTCAACCACGCAGCCCAAGGTCACAGAGCCGGGACAACTCCAGCCTGTCTCTCCAGAGCTTTCCCCATTATCACTCCTTTAATCTGCCAGCAAGCCTTGGACTAAAACACATCAAAACGTCTCAGAAGGGACTGTCCCTCCAATCCCCGCCAGACCATGAGCCCTCCAGGGCAGGCAGCCTCCCCACTGGTCTCTTTGGCAGAGAGTAGATACTTGATCGATATTTACTTACTTGAATTAGACACTCAAAATTTGATTTTGAAAAGATTGGATATCCTGTTAGCTGGAAGTAGACTTTCCATATCTTGAAGGTATCTATCAAACTGTGCAGGAACAATGGTTACACATTGAAATGTGCTAAAACCAGCCTTTAGGTCCGTAGAGAGCAGATGTTGTTGAAAGTGTTTGTGTCACACACTTAGTTGTTGACGGCACTGGGGTGGTCCCACAGTGGTGGGCAGCTAACACTGCTGTGAGCCTTGCAGCTTATCCTTGGGGGTTAGTTCACAGCTATGTGGAGCCTGAACAGGGTTGAAGGCTGGTGTTTCACCTTCCCTGATTTCCCTAGGTGTGTTTTGGAAGCATCTGTGGATAACTCTGTTAATGTTTCTGACGCTGGCACGTCAGCTCACAATGACGCAGAGAATGTTGACACACCTGCCTCCCCGCATGTATCTTTGTTTCTTCAGGGCTTTATTTCACTTAATTACCACAATTATGTGATAGCTATGACTACTATTTTTCCCATTTAATGTATAAAACTGAGGCCTAAGAAACTAATTTCCTCAAATGCTACCATCAGTGAGACTCCAACTCCTCAAGGGTGAGTGACTGCCACTGTGAGTCTTAATGAATCCACTGTGATGCAAGTAAGACCAAGATGCTTATAATTTTTTAAATATGGGAAGGGAACTTAGAAGCCTTCATGGTTTTATTTGAATGCCCTCCCAAATCCTGGAATTAGTTTGCTTCTCTTTGTCTGCCAGCATTGATAGTTTAGTTTCCTAAGAGCCTCTCACTGTTTCTTTAATCCACGGTAAAATGAGAAAGAATGGGGTCGATATAAAAACAGAAGGGATGGGATCCCTGGGTGGCTCAGCTGTTGAGCGCCTGCCTTCAGTCCGGGGTGTGATCCTGGAGTCCAAGGATCGAGTCCCACATCGGGCTCCCTGCATGGAGCCTGCTTCTCCCTCTGCCTGTGTCTCTGCCTCTCTCTGCCTCTCATGAAAAACAAAAACAAAACCGAAAACAAAACAAAACAAAAAACAGAAGGGATTTCTGGTAGGCCTTTTATTTTTGTGTTGTTTTTCAAGATGAGAATAGTATTACTATATTTTTCTGATTGTCATGAGTAATATTTACCCATTTTTAACAATTAAAGAAAGCATACACCATAGAAAAGTATGAAAGGAAACAGAAGTCATCCCTAAACCTTCTATCCAGAGATGATCTCCACTTGTTTTGGTACTTGGCATTGATATTGACTGTTGCTATTAAGAAGCCTAGAGCTAGTCTAATATTTCTCCTTTAGATGATTGGCTTTTTCCACCTAAGGCCCCGAAGAAATCTTTCCTTATGCTTGAAACTATTAACTTAACCATTCACTATGATGTGTCTAGTGCTGGTCTCCCTGTAATAGTCTTTCTTAGGACATAGCATGTCCCTCTCAAGCATAGATCCATTCTCCATTTACTTCCCACCTTAGACTTAGAACTCTTCTGTTCTACTTGTTGGGCTCTACCCCAGAGACAGTTATTATCTTTATGTTGGATCGATTTTGTCCCTCTTCCGTATCTTTCATCTCCTGAATGACTTTATTCTCTTGTTTTCACACAGATTTTGCATGCTCTGGGTAATCTCTCCCTTCCTTATCTTTGACATCCCTTGTCTCTTCTTCCTTCTACTTGTTCTATGTTGGCACATTCTTTAAGCCAATGCTCTTTGTCTGTCTTTACATAGAGTGAGTAACTCCATCCAGATTTCCACCTTCTCTGATATGGTGATTCATCACTGACACTTTCTCTTATCTTCTTCCAGGGTGTCTTTCAAATCACAGTTTGAGGCATGAATATGTCTTTCAGTACTTTTCCGTGAATGGAGGGCATGCTGGAGGTAGAGAGTAAACGGGGTGGGGGCTGCTGGCAGGCCTTTCTGGAGCATCTGGGTTCTATTCTAGCCTCTGAGATTTTAAATGACGTGTACCAGAGCCCATTCCCAGAGGTCAGGAGTACACTTAGCATCTGTGGGCTTCAACAGGTCTCCTCAAATTAGAAAAAAGTCTTGGAAAGTGAGAAGCCTTTTGAGAAGCTCTGGGGGAAGGTATCTTTTCTCAGGATTACTGACTCACCTCCTCACTCTATTTTTCCCACAAATCAGGGGTGTTAGTAAGGGCTCTTAGGGGTTTTTGAATCCCCTTCCCTGGTCAATGCTGTTTCTGAAGGGTTGAGACAGAATGTACTATGCTAGAATATTCTTTATTGGTTGCTGCTGGCCATTTTTTTTTTCCTGTGTAAAGTTTGTTTGGTTGTTGCTTAAAAAAAAAAAAACTTTAAAAAATAGATTTTATTTGAGAGAGAAAGAGAGTATGAGGAAGGAAAGAGGCATAGGCAGAGGGAGAAGCAGACTCCCCACTGAGCAGGGTGCCTGATGGATGTGGGGCTTGATTTCAGGACCCTGAGATCATGACCTGAGCTGAAGGCAGACACTTAATCAACTGAGCCACCCAGATTAGGTATATGTGGGAGGAAGATTCTGTAATAAGGTCATGTTACATGACCATATTTACCTAAAATCTCTTGATAACTTGTTTTCTCAAGGTAAGGTATCAGTATTTCTTGTGGTAGGCATGCAGTTGCTGCTCATTTTATAATAATGTGTTTCAAAATTAAAAAGCAATTGAAAAAAAAATCCCTTCTAGTAAAGGATTTTGACAAATTTTTCCAAATTCTCTGGTTTCAGATCTTCTTGTTTACAAAAAGATTTTGCACGGATCTTTCTTCATGACCAAACTCTGAGTTACAAACTATCACTACAGATTAGGAAACTGAGACTCTAGAAGAGGAAGGGCTGAAGTTACTGGTCCCACTTGTAAGTGGAAGACACAGAGGCTACTTTTAGGCAACAGGCTTGAGCAATGGAAACCTGACCAAGGCACACGGGCCCACAGTAACCCTTGGATTGAATGCAAACAGGTGCCCTAAGTGACCCGCCTTGAAAGAGCCATAGGCCCCAGTTGACCAACGGGCTACTTACACCTGGGCGCAGGTGTCAAAATCAGAAAATTTCATACATTCCCAAACCTCCTCATTACCCCCAGTACTATAGCCCCCACCACCCCTCGTGGCAGACAGTGTCTCCTCTGCTCTCTTGCCCGCTGCTCCCTTGCAGTGCATTCAATAAACTTTCTCTTTTGTTCTGTCTTGGGTGAATCCATTTGCCATCTGCATGACCAGCCTCCACTTGACCAGGTCGCCCCACAAAAGAGGACGCAAAGTTGGATCTTCAGACTCAAAATTCTGCCTTCTTTCAACTAAAATTTTTTTTAAAGATTTATTTATTTTATTTTTAAAAAGGTTTTAAATTTTATTTATTTGAGAGATAAAGAGAGAGCACATGCACTAGTGGGGTAGGGAGGGGCAGAGAGACAAGCAGACTCCTGGCTGAATGTAAAGCCTGACTCAGGGCTTGATCCCAGGACCCAGAGATCATGACCTGAGCTGAAGTCAGATGCTTAACTGACTGAGCCACCCAGGTGCCTCTTTATTTATTTGAGAGAGAGAGAGAGTATGAGCAGGGGGAGGGACAGAAGGAGAGGGAGAGACACAGACTCCCCACTGAACATGGAGCCCAACATGGGGCTTGATCCCACAACCCTGAGCCAAAATCAAGAGTCAGACACTCAACCAACTAAGCCACCCGGGCATCCCAAAATCCTGCCTTCTTTTGACCGTACTTCTCAGTTTAAAAGGATAAAAAGATGACAGTGGATTCATGCTACTGCTTCCACTCTGTACCTGGCATAACTCGCATGGGGTTCTCGTCACATCAAGGACTCATACCACTGCCTAGTAGTGTGGCATGGCTTAGACTTTGCAAGTAAGCCCCAAGCGGTTATGTCTCTAGGCCAACATACCTTGTTATCCTATTTGGCTGTTACTTGTTATTTTATTTGGCTAGCTTATTCTGGCTTCCCCCAGAAGCAGACTCCAATGTGTAGTTTGTGTGTGAGTGGATCTTAGGAAATGCTGGTAAGGGTGTGGGTAACTGAAGGATGTGCGGAGAGGGTGGGTGAGCCACCAGATGGAGGCTCTCGGGAAACTGTGGAAAACCCAGCTCAGAATGAAGGCAGCAATAGCCCCTACCTCTTTGGCATTGTTTTAAGGACCAAATGGAACCTGCTTGGCAATGTGCACCTGCAGTACTCCAGCAGGCATCTCTGTCATTTCTGCTTCTGGCAGCTTTCTTGCACATGGCCTGCAGTCTCCGCCACCTCCTGCCCCTGCCCCCCGTCCTCTGTTTTCTAGCTCTTGCCGGGTATCTGGGTAAAATATAAAATTGTATTTCATTTTTGTATACAAGAAATAAAGGTCAACTGTCCAAATTTTTCTATAATTCATATCATTACCTTCTTTTAATGGAACCATTACCACCAATTTTAAAAGTCCTTTAATAAGGGCTCTTAAATCCCCTTTATCATCCCCACAGGTGTGCCCATATGCTACTCAATCCTTTAAACACATTTTCCCTGCAAGCACCAGTTTTAAAAATACCTTTAAAATTTTTTCAATTTAATATAATAATTTTGAAAATTCCTCATGGATATTTTGCTGTGTTTATCTCACTAGACTTAGTCTTTTTTTGTCTGTTCATGCATCCATTTTCCTCCAACATTTGCACTAGAAGCCCCGTGCTGGGCATTGTCAGAATCTACTAGTCTGCATGATGAGTTCATGTAACTACCTTAGGAGACAGGTATCCTAATATCCACTTGGCAGTTGAGGGAATCGAAGCACAGAGAAGCCAGATGACTTACAGAAGGCCCCACAACCCGTCACCAGGAGCTTCTGGTTCAGAGAAAAGCCCCTCTCCCCTGCCCATCCTCTAGGAGACACTGGAGAAAGGGCAAAAGCACTGTTTCCCAAGCAGGTTTGTTTTAGGATGACAACCAGGAGTGTATCAACAGAACACACACCTGCAGCTTGCAGGGAGCTGGCACCAGAATGCACTCGGTGTGGGAAGGGGAGCAGTGCTGCTGGGGCGGTGGCTATCTGCTCCGGAAGCTATTCACCTTGGAGGATGCCTGTTCAGCCAAATGGGGAAAAGGCAGGTCTGAGCCCTCAGAGGCGGTGTCCACCTCTTTGGGTGTGTGCTTCCCAGGTAGGGAAGGATGGGAGATGTGGCAGGATCTCCCCAGAACCTCTGGCAGAGGCTTGTCCTGTCCTGACTCCGAGTGGGCACTTGTGGCTCCATGGCCAACAGGTGGGAGGCTTTGGTCCTTCTGCGAGTCTCAGTTTCCCCACCTGTAATCTGGGCACTTGATGAGCTACTTGGCATCTCAGTGAAGCCAGCTGTAGCACTTACTTGGCATATGGCAAATTTTTACCATAATGAGGCGGCCACATTGGTGGCCAGGAGCACTGGCTTTGGAGTCAGATAAACTCTTCACACACAGCCTGTGGGACCATGAACAAGTCATATTGATGGCTCTCAATTTTCTCATCTATAAAATGAGGACAGTGCCTACCTTGTAGCATTGTTTTGGGGATCAAATGAGTGTTTAAGCACTGTGCTGAACACATTGTAAAGGCTCAATCCTATCAACTGTTAAAGCTCTCCTTTCCATCATGCCATCACTGAAGTGCTTGTTGAGTATTGACTATGTGCCAGCCACTGCACTGGAACATTAGCGGTGAGCAAGGAGCAGGCTCTGCTTCGGTCCTCCGGGGCTTTTAGCATCTGGAAATCCACTGAGTCAAAACAGTCAAACAGACCTACCATAAGATTAACTTTCTCCTGGACCACATCTCTCCTGGGCAATTACAGCAATAAATAAAGAGTTAATGTATCAAGTACCTCCTATGTGCCACATTCTTGAAAAGGTTGCCCTTTGTGGGGTTTTAAACTCTTTTAGAAAGGGAGGGATAAACTCCATAGGAAGATGGCATCAGACATTGCTGATCTCAGGTAAAGAAGAGCTACAAGTCATCAGAAGCGCTTGGTCTGAACTGAGGGAGCAAAGGCAGTTTGCTTCTTTTGCATTCCGAGATGCTGCAAAACCAGGCTTCAAGTGTCCAGCCCCATCCCCACCTTCCACATGGGGAGGCTGAGGCCAGAGAGGAGAAGTGAGACTCCCTGTTTCAGAATTCCCAACTGCCCTGTCTGCTGTGTGCACTGTCCTTTCTGGGAGTTTCTAGCTCCCATCCTGCTCAGATGGTGCCCACTGCTGGAAATGCACCCAGCGTCGGAGGGACTTCAGGGCACACGGGATATGGGCAATTTACTCAGCATGGGACTGGCCCTCAGTATGTGACTTGTACACGGTGGCACCTTTCTTCCCTTCCTCTCAGCTTAACTACAGTCCAGGCAGGTAACCAGCAAAGGTCCTGACCCAAGGTGGGGTCTTGCCCACACAGAGCATGTCTCATAAAGAAATGAAAGGGAGGCTCCTCCAGGAGGGGGAATGGGACTCAAGTGTGTGCCTAAATGGAGGTCCCTTTACCCCCCCCCCCCCCCATATCTCCCATGGTCGCTATCATTATCTTTTTATTTCTTTATTCCTTTGCTTGCTTATCCTGCTTTTCTGGGGACAGGTAACATGTTTCTTTTGCTCACTGTCACCTTCCCCATAGCAAATTGTGTTCCTTAAAAGACGTTTGTTGAATAGTGAATGGATGAATAAATAAGAAATAACGATTAATAAATGGGCCTTTTAAGGGAGTGGAGAATCATTACGTGGTCAAGGAATTATCAGGGGAAGGACACATGGGAGTGGGTTTAGAGGGTGTCTGTTTGGGGGCAGCAGAGGCATGTCTGTACAGGACTATACAGAGCTGGCTGGATCCCAGGCTGGATCAGTCCTGTCCTGCTCGGGGGGGTCAGGAGTTTGTAGGCATGAAGTTTTAGCAGGAGGGAGACTGTGCTCTGGAGAGTGGTCCCTTATAGAGTAGAGCCAGGGTTACAGAGGGAGAGTAGAGGCAGACGGGGACACTGGTTGGGAGATGACAGCTAAGAATGTAAAAAAAAAAAAACCTGGGAAAATGTGGAAAATGTTTGCAAAAAAACAATTAGTGCCTCTCAGTCTCATTAACAGCTGCCCTCTGTGGTTCTATCTTGCATTTGCATGGGATCAAGAGTGTGACTTTGTTAAATTCTTCCCCAAATTCCTCTCCACTGAAACACAAAATGAGTCCCCTCCTGACTTCCAATTAGCATGGTTTGACAGTGGAATGGTTATTCTAGTGGAATTTCTTTAATCTGGACTTCTACATCAAATTCTTAGGTTTGAACATGTCCACTCTGGAGTTTCTGGAAGAGAGGATGTTTTTGAAGAGCCTTAGGAGCAAATGGGCCACATAAAGCCAAACTGACTCTGCCAATTCTAATTAAAAATGAGGAGCTAATCATCCTAATGAGTGAGGACAGCTAATTAGCAGGTCAGAAAGCACAATTAAAATCTATTGGGACAAACCCACAGTGACGTGGTCTATTGGGTGGGCTAACCACACTGATGATCTGTTACTAAGTGGGATCAGGAGCTTATATTCCAATGAACACAGAGGTCAGAGGGCTTGGTGGTAAGTTCTCTGTGGGCATACTTTAAGCTTTAACGTTCTTCCTTGTTTGCATGGGCACTCTGGGTTGTTGAAACAGACAAGTGTGGGTCTGTGGCTAAGGACGGGTCTTTGGTATGGGTGCTGCGGTGATAAGGCAGCCTGGAATAAGGTCCAGGACCCTGGGGACACCCATAACTGAAGGCAAGCACACTCTCAGCCTGGGTCTTGGTTTTCCCAGCTGCAGAATGGTTTGGTTTATCTATTCAGTGAACCCAAATTACTGAGCCCCTGAAGTGAGCTGGTGCTGTGCTGGGCACTGGGTCTACAGCTTTGAAGGAGACACAGTCCCTGGGCTACATGGTATCTCAAATCCTGTGAATGCATGGTGTTCTCTGGCTCAAGACCCTAGATGGCCAAGCAGAGGCGGGTGGTGGTCCACCTCTATCCCATGGGCTTTCTGTATCTCATTGCTGGCCCCATATGCCCTGCCTGCCTGCACCACAAGTGGGGGGGGCTCTGTCTGCCTTTCCAGGAGCCAAGCCGAAGGGCTGGAGAGTTGACACCTCTTCCTTCCCAGGACTGACTATAGGGACTTGGGATCAGAGTGACTGTGATACATATACTTCCTACAGTTGTTCGGAGTTCTCTGGCTGGATTCTGCTCTGCTCGCCCATGGAAGCAACTTGATCCGTAGAGCCTCTTCCTTCATCTGTCTTTCCTTCCCCACCTTACATGTCTGCTCCCCTTCTGATACCTCCTGGGATCATCACCAAATAAGCTGCTTTCCTTGAGTCCTTGTGTAAGGGTCCCTTTCTAGAGAAACCCATCCTAGTTTTTCAAAGTCCTGCCCTGCCCGAGACTGAGACCCACACCAGCCTTTCCCTTTTCTGAACTCCTACTGATTGATAATCAAAACTCCTGGGACATCTAGGCTGACCACCTTGTCCCAACTCTAAAAACAGAACATCCAGTCTCAGGCACTCTCAGGGCTGACTGGTCACCCCAATGGTATCTCAGCTTGAGTACTTCCCAGTTGCTTGAAAGGGTTGATTGTGTAGACAGGGGAAAGAGGAGATGTCAAGTTGCACATATTTCTGAGAGACCAAGTTGACCTATGTACGAAACAACTGGGCAGGAGAAGAGGAGATGGGGAAGCACAGGGCTTGGAATGTGAGGGGGGCTCGGGGGCTTGCAGTGAGCAGGAGGTGGCCTTTGTGGGCAGCTCAATACATTAGCAGCGCTGAGATCAAGAGAGAAGGAGAAGGACATTTCTATCAACTTCTGTTCTGTGCTGCAAATGGTCTTCATGACTATCTGTGGTAGAATGAAACTGCTCCTTGTTCGCAGCTCTCAGTCTGATGCCTCCACGAATGTGACTATGGGTGGGCCTATTGTGGGCTGGGGGGTGGGGCTGGCTGGGCATTTGCAGGCTTCTCAGCAGTTTTCTTTTGCATTCTCCTTGTTTGTCCTTCCAGGAGTTCCCTGGGATGCGCTGTCAGGCCCACTTTATTGATGAGTGGGGACAACACATGATTTGGTTTTCAAACCCAGACCTCTTCAGGGTCAGTGGGTGCCATTGATGATGGTGCTTTGGCTATCAGGTAGAGTCTGAGCACACTCCTGATGAGAGAATCGAGGCCCAAGGTAAAAACTCTTAGCTAAGGTCCCACAGCTGGTGAGGCAGTGGCAGAGATGGGATTCGAACCCAGGTCTACTGGACTCTCCATTGAAATCCTCTCAGTCCAGGTGAACTTAAATAAAATAATAGCCTCCTGTGCCAGGCACTGACAGTGTGGCTGTGTATGCAGTCATCATGATTAATTCCCATGTGCCTGAAACTCTTTCCAGGTAGCTAATGTTATTTCCAAGTAACAGACCAGGAAACCGACACAGAAAGGTGAGGCGACTTGCCCAAGGTCATTCCCCTAATACGTAACAGAGATAGGGTTTGACATCTGGTCTTCCCTCCACGTCAGTGCTGAGGCTGAGTAAGGGAGTGCAGAGAAGGAAGCCCACATTCAGATGTTTAAAACGGGACCTGGAGAAGCTGGAACAAGTGCCATGTGGCCGAGTTGAAGCACTCTGTGCATGTGCAACCTCATCAGGCTCTGTGCCTTTTCCTGACTTTTCTTGGGAGTTTCTCTGAGCAGTGGGATGAGCTTATTTTTCTTTTCCAGGTGTCTTCCTCAAATCTGCACTGCCCCCAGCTCCTGTTGCTGTGGCAGGCATTAATGCTGAGCTAAAAGCTCCCCCTGGAACCAGCGGCCCCAGCCATGGTCCCCCCTGCTCGGCTGTGACTCACAGGCCTCTGCATGGGCTCCGCTCAGCCTGGCTCCTGTGGGTGGGGAGCAGAAATCTTCCTTCGAGCTGGCCCGCAGCTTCCTGGCCAGCCCACATCCACAGCCTGGGTTCCTCCTGCCACGTGAAGTTCCAGCCTTTTTGGGAAAGGGACAAAGCAGCTGAGACAGCAACAGAGGAGGAGAACCCACAGCTCTCGATGAGCCTGGCCCATACCTGGTGGTCTCCTCCGTGGAAAACCCCTTCTTCCCCCTGTCTCCCTGGAAACCTCCTTCCCACCTTTTCAGACTCCCTGCACGTCACTACCTGTCCCCTGCCTGCCAGGCTGCTGACACCTCCCTCTGTGCACCCACAGCCCTGGCACCCCAAGGATGCTGCCTATTATCCCCATGGATCTATGAGCAATGAAGTGACAGGCCCAGAAAAGGTGCTTGGAGAGGGAGTGTTCAGTGAAGGGGGGATGATGGGTGAACCATCACATGAACAAATGAAGGGCAGTATCTAGAAATGAGTCAGTGACTTAGCCAACACACAAACGAGTAGGTGAGAAACAGGGAAAGAGGAACTAGAGCCCCATGTTTCCCAGGCAGGACTGGCTTGGAACCTGGCTTTAGGCCCCTTGTTTGCTTTGCCTCGTGAGGAATCATGTTGTCCCTTCTTGGGCCATGCCCTTCCAATGGGGGCTGGACTTTAGGTCAACCTGGCTTTCTTCCATGGAATCCTACCAACGAGCTTCCTTTCCCACCTCAGGTGATTGTGCACTCATTCGTTTGAGAAAGATCAAGCTCAAATCTGAGTCTGATCATCTCTGAAGCCCTAGCTCAAAGCTCATGTCTCCCTTCTGGGAGCCTCTCTGAGGTTGGCGGGTGCACCATGGGAGCTTCAGGCATACCCGAGGCCTCCAAGATCTAAAAGTGAGACCTGAAACCATAACATTCCTAGAGAACACAGGCAGTAATTTCTCTGACATTGGCTATAGAAACATTTTTCTAGATATGCTTCCTCTGGCAAAGGAAACAAAAGCAAAATTAAACTATGGGGACTACACCAAAAAACCCTGCTTCTGCACAGTGAGGGACCATCAATAAAACATAAAGACAATGTATTGAATGGGAGAAGATATTTGCAAATGATATATCTCATAAGAGGTGAACATCCAAAATACACAAACACCAAAAAACCAAGTAATCTAATTTAAAAATGGACAGAGGACCTGAATGACATTTTTCCAAAGAAGACACATACATGACTGACAGACACATGAAAAGATGATCAACATCACTCATCATCAGGGAAATGTAAATCAAAACCACAAAGAGGTTGCACTTGTCAGGATGGCTAGTATCAAAAAGACAAGAACTAAGAAGCATTGGCCAGGATGCGGAGGAAAAGGGACATTTGTGCACTGTTGTTGGGAATGTAAATTGGTGCAGCCACTGTGGAAAACAGGATGGAGGGTCCTCAAAAAATTAAAAATAGAACTACCATATGATCTAGTACTTGCTCTACTAGGTATTTTAGCCAAAGAAACCAAGAATATTAATCAAAGGGGTATATGCACCCCTGTGCTTATTGCAGCATTATTTGCAATAACCAAGATATGGCAGCAGCCCAAGTGTCCATCGATAGATGAATAGATACAGGAGAGGTGGTGTGTGTGTATATATATACAATGGAATATTACTCAGCCATAAAACGAATGAAATCTTGCCACTCACAATGACATGGATGGACCTAGAGGGTATAATGCTATGCAAAATAAGCCAGAGAAAGACAAATATCATATGATTTCACTCATATGTGGAATTTAAGAACCAAAACAAATGAACAAACAGAATAGAAAGAGACATGTCTAATAACAACAACAAAAAAACAGACTCTAAAATACAGAGAACAAAGTGGGTGGGTGGGTGGGTGGGGGGGGGATGACTGAAGTAGGTTATGGGGATGAAGAGTACAGTGATCTTGATGAGCACTGAGTAATGTGTAGAACTGTTGAATCATAATATTGTCCAACCGAAACTAATATGACTGTATGTTAATTATAATTGAATGGAAAAATAAAAAAGAAAAGAAAGTCCCAACTCTTTAGGAGAGTTGTGAGACCCTGCATCACTGGTCCCTGCTATCTCTCTAACTTTATCTCCTTCCCTTGCTGACAACACTCTGGCCTCTCTTGGTCTTTTCAAGTAAGTTCCTGTCTCAGGACCTTTGCACAGCCTTCCCATGATCCTCAGAGGGCTGCTTCCTTCATAGCATCCAATTCTTGCCTCCAGTGCTGGCTTCTCATCGAGGACCTTCCTACTGACCCTCACTGAAGCTGCCATGCCTTCCATGACTCTAGTGCCTCACTTTATCCCTTCTTAGCATTTGTCACTCATGGTAAGGTATTATTTAGTTGATCAGTCAGGGTTCTATAAATATGCATCTGTTGGGGGGCCCCTTCCCCCACTTCTGTGAGATGTAAGGTCTGGGAACAAAGACCACACTGCTGTGCCCAGATCAACGTACGGAGTACTCAGTAAATCCTTCTAAACCAAGAATGCACTTCCCTATATAGCTGACCTCTCCAACTCCTCTCTTTTAGACATGACGGTCAAGTTCACTATATTTACACTTCCCAGGTTGATCTGTAATGGTCAGTCTGAGTGTCTGTCTTCTCAATTAGATGATCAACTCCAGATGAAAAGAAAATGTCTCTGACTCTAGTTCTGCATCCTTAGTACAGAGCGCAGGACCTGGCACTGGGCATGTGTTCAGACTCTTTTGTTGAATGAATTAATTTGAGACATAACAGAATAAGTAAGAGAGCAAAAAATACACTGTAAACAGCCAACGCAGGCAAAATCCATCACTAAAGCAGGCGTTGTTTTTCTCATAAGGCGAGCCCCTGTGGGCCCCTTTCAGACATAATTCTAACAGGCTTGATTTTATATTTTCACCCATATTTTATTTAAATAAAGAAGTTGGGTGCACAGATGGAGAAGCTCAGGGGCAAGGCAGGGAACTGGCATGGGCCAGCTCCCCCTGACTGGGTCTGATAAATGAGACTCGGCGGCGGGTAAGACCTCCCATTAGAGGCTGCCACTGTCTCAGGAAAACACATTGGGTTTGATGTGCTCTCAGAACCAGTTCTCTCGCCGGAGGCTTGTTTGATGTAGTGAAGACTTTCATGTCTTCCAAGCGTGGCTTCCGGAACTGCAGAGTGCGGGGAGGGGTGGGGGCTGTCGGGGGAACCTGCTGTGTCAGTGTGAAGCCTGGAGCATGTCGACTGCATCAAGCTGCCCATGGGAGGCATAAAAGAGAGGAAAGGCCATTTCATCTTCTCAGTTTTTATTTCCCCTCATGCAAACTTAGAGCGTGAAGGAGGCTATAACAGAATTATTCCCTCCAAAGAAGTCTGTGTCCCAACCCCCAGAACCTGTACATGTGTCACCTTACAGGGCAAAGGGGCTCTGCAGATGGGATTAAGTGAAGGAGATTAGGATGGCAAAGATCCTGGATCATCCAGGCGGTTCAGTTTCATCACAAGGGTCCTTGAGAGAGGCAGGCAGGAGGATCAAGGTCTGAAGAAGAGATGTTACTACAGAAACAGAAGTTTGAAGGTGGAGGGGGGCAGCACCCACGGAAAGCAGTGTAGGAGGCTTGAGAAACCAGAGAAGCCGGGGGATGAATTCTCCCTGGAACCTCAGGGAGGCACACGGCCCTGCCAACCCATTTAGACATCTGAGTTCTGAACTAAGATAATATATGTGCTGATTTGATCCATTAGGTTTGTGGTGATTTATTACAAAAGCAACAGGAACCTAATACAGACGTCTAAAAGATGCCCCACTCACACAGACAGGGTGCCTCAGAAAGGTCTCGGCTTGAAGACAAAGAGATGGGTTTGAAGATCCAGCTCCCGCCTCTTCTCAGCATGCGAGCAAGAGCATGCGATTCATCCTCTGCTGTTTTAGTGACCCCTGTTCCCCCCACTTACTGAGTCAAACCCCTGCCGGTGTGGTATCCTAACACAAGAGAAGATCACTAGTAGATTTTAAGCTCCTTTCCTATTCTGATTATAAACACTTTGGGATGTAACTGTGGAGTGTGGGACCCTAAGAATCTTCTTGGATGAAATGGATTTGGTGAGGAGGTGAGCTAGTGTTTACTGAACATTTACTATGTGCCTGGCCAGGCTCTAGATGTGCTAGGTACTGTCTTGTGAGCCTTTCACGGGTGTGGAGCAGGGTTAAGAAGAGCGCAGGGTGTGAACGAACTGCTCAGACTTGAAAACAAGCTGGCCTGAAACTGGCTGTGGGACCCTGTATGAGCATCTTACAGGATGATGTAAGTTCGGCCTACAGGGGACATGTGGCCATGTCTGGAGACAGTTTGGGTTGTTTCCACTAAAAGGAGATGCTACTGGCCACTGGGCAGTAGAGGCCCGGGATGCTGCTCAGCATCGCACAATGCCCAGGACGACCTGCACCACAAAAGATTATCCAGCTCCAATGTCAGTAGTGCTGAGGCTCTAGAATTTTCCCCAGAAAGCCATGTAATGGCATCACTAAATTACTATGTGTTTATCATCTTGGAGGGCTTGTGAAAAACCAAATTTCTATCAGAACATTTATTATTTCTTTCTAGAACTCTGAATTTATCATTTGTGTTGTTATGGAATGCATTTAAACATGCCTTAAGATAAGGGAGGGAGGCAGGGAAGGAAGCACCTTCTGTGTGCCAAGCACTGTGCCTATCACTAAACAAGGTGGAGGCTGCTGTCCTCATTTTGCAGACAAGGAAATGCAGCTTAGGGAAGCTAAGTGACTTTCCAAGGGTGTCACAAGTAGTCAGAAGGGTGGCCTGATCGGACCCCAAGCCCATGCCTGTCTCTCAGTGTCATGCTGCAGGAATGAGTTTCCTACTCTCTTTCCAGAACACAAGAGAAGGAAATGGGTGGGAGCTGGTTCAGTGTTTGGCAGTGTTTGAAGATCTGCCACCACCAGACTGATGAGACAGCCCCAGATTCCTGCAGGAACTCGAGTTTGCAGGAACCTGGCCCCACAGCCCATGCTGTACCATCTTAGCAAACAGTATTTCAAAGCATGTGGCTCCCAAATGAAGGGACACAGTGCAGAGAACTGAGCAGGGCTGGGTGCCTCTCCTGGGACCCCTCTGCCTCCTACCAGCCATTTCAGGAGGGTGGGAAGGGATTGTGGCCCAGGGGAAGGGACCTCAGTCCCTTCTCTGATACTAACTGTTATGTGTGGGGGCAATTACTTACTCTCAGGCTCCTGGTTTTCTTATCCATAAAATGGGCGCATTGATCTAAAAGGGTGATAGGTGTGAAAGTACTTGCTTGTCACTGTCGCATTACAACTACTACTACCACCACTACTGCTACTACTACTATTACCACCACCACTACTACAACCACTATCACCACTACTACTACTATTACTACCACCACCACAAATATTATTACTATTACCACCACTACCACCACTTTTACTACTATTATGACTACTACTATCATTACTATTGAAAGACTCGCCGCAGAGCAGGTCTCTGAGGACATTTGGGGTGCACCTCCTCCAATCTTTTACCCAGAGCAGTCAAAGGGAGCATTTGAAATAGAAATTAGATTCCAACAGCCCTCTGATAAGCCCCCCAAACACTTTTCCACTGCACTGGGATCCAACAGCTAACCTAATGGTGTCTTACATCTCCTTGCTGCTCTGACTTCCGTTCCTTTTCCTTCCACCCTGTTCCTGTTCCTCCAGCCACACACATGTTCTTGCTCTTTCTAGAACTGCACTAACTCACCTCATGTGGTTGTTGAGCACTTGGCGTGGAGCCAGGCTGAACTGAGATGTGCTGTAAGTATAAAGTACACACCAATTCCAAAGGCTGAGGATAAAAAAAGAAATTTGGAATACCCCATTAACACATTTTATATAATGATTCCATGCTGAAATGATGTTTTGGATATGTGGGCTGAATACAATACATTACCAACAGTAATCTTACCAGTTCCTTTTTTACTTTTTTAATGTAGCAACTAGAAAAATTTAAGTTATATTCATGGTGTGAATTTTATTTCTATTAGGCAGCATTGTTCTGGAACACGGCAGGCAGGTTCTTGCCTTAGTTATTGTCTCTGCCTGGAAGAATTTCCCTTTAGATGTCTACACACAGGGCCACATCCACACTTGCTTTGTCCTCAGGACATCCAAGACCCATTTTGCATGTAGAGAAACTGACACTAGAGCATGTAAGAAGGCTAAGGCCACACTGATGGTTGCCTGAGGACTTGAACCCATGGGAGGGGCTCTGAGCCAAGGTCCTTCCCTACTTCATGTTGGCTCCCTGGGGAATATCACGTTTTACTCCTTAAAGGTCAACTTTTGGTTGCCTAAAATCCCCCTAAGTGCTGGCCATCCTGCCCCTAATATGGGGACCTGAGCAGAAATCCTTCAGGTACTTTCATCAATGGGAACTTGCCCTCTTTCAGATGAAATGATGGATAGTGTGTGCACACAGTGGGCCATTTTTCCATTTTAGAAGCTTGTTTTTGACACCTCAGAGAACTGAATCATGATCACGTAATTATATCTCACTTGGGAAAATGCAAATTTAAATAAGGTTAATGCCAATTCCCTTGGTTCCCGTGAGAGTCCGGTCATTGACACTGTGAGAGAAGAAATGAAGGTGGAAGTGGTGTTCCCCTCAGGTCTGTTTCCCCACCAGCCCCAGCCTATGGACTCTGAGTCCATGTGCATTTTTGTTGCAAATGCAAGTGCCTCACTTTCTGTCTCAACTAACTTAAGTTTCTTTTAGAGGAGGTAATGTGGGTCATATACTTAGCCCTGTGCCTGGCCCAACATCAGTGCTCCATAAACGGTATTGGTGATGATGGTGATGGTGATGATAATGTAGTGACAGTGGTGGTGATGGTGATGGTGGTGGTGGGGTAGTGGTGATGACAATAATTGTCTAATCTCAGTACTCTGCTGAGATGTGTTGGTTTCCCTATTGAGCACTGACAATGGTGTTTTGAGCCCACCTCAAAATCAGTGCCTGTGTGGGAGTGGGGAATGAGGGGTTTGGAGAGCTTAGGATGACCTATAGGGCAAGTAGGTCATTGGTGGCTTCATACATTGAAATAAGGGGATATAGGAGGAGAAGCAAATTTAGGGAAGAAATGATGATTTCTGACTGGGCAACTTCAGTTTTTAGGATCTTATATGATCTCTATGTAGAACTGTTCTATAGGGAGGTAAATGCCTGGGTCTGGAATTGAGAGAGAAGTGCAGGTAGAGTGGGGGCACCAGAGGAGAAGGGACAGGACATGATTAGTAGAGAAACCCATCCTGGGACAGCATTTGTAGTGAGAAGTGCATGGGCCAAGGGCAGAACCTGAGGAGTGCCAGCATCCATGAACAGGAAGACGATGAGAGTGAGAGGAGACAAAGGAGAGGTGGCCAGAGAGGTAGGGGAAGATGTAGGAAACAGACCTCCCAGAGCCTGAGGAAGAAGAGAGCTTTAAGGAAAGAATCATCAAGAGTCTCACTAAATGGGACAAAAAGATAGCAAAGAGGCTTACATCTGCTCAGGACAGGTTCTGGTGCCAAACAACTGAAAAGTAATTATTTTTTTCTGAATTTTGGAATTGCAGATAAGGGCATGTGGGCATAACAGGCATGGAGTTGCACTGTCCTGATCAGGCTTCAGGGAAGGAGTGTTGTTAGCAGATGACTCCAGCCATCAGTCCCAGTAGGGTCAGCCTTAGTTGTAGAGAACCACCTGGCCCCAGCGCAGACCCTTCTCAGGGTGGCCCACTTCCGGTGACTGCAGACGGCGTGGTGGAAAGGCCTGGGCCACAGCATGGCCTGATCTGATGGCTCATTTCAGCTGCAGACTCCCTATGGGGTTGGCTGAGCTGTCCTTGGGCCTGCATCACAGCCCGACGTCTTCCCCTACCCACCCCATGGCTCCCTTCAATGGGTAAGGGCCCCCGATAAACATCCCTCATCCCAAACTGCACCTTGGCATCAGATTATGGACCAGCCACACTGTGATGGGGCCTGTACTTTATACATGTAAGCTCAGGTGCCCTGGGATGGCTAATGGTCATGTTTATGCTATCATGTCTAGGACCAACCCCTAATCTGCTCCCGTTCACCACCTTTGTTAACAGAAGCACTGTTCATGGAGTCTTCTGGCTCTGGTTTTGCTCCACATCCCACATCCAACATGCTCAAGCAATCTGCCCATTAAAACTTACAATATTACTGTAATTTGGAATCTACCATTTCTCATCGCTTCCTCCACTGCAACCCTGGCCAAGGGGCCACCACCATTTCCCTGCAGGATGAGAAACCTAACTAGTTTTCCCCCAAGCTTTTACTCTTGGCCTCCTACAGGCTGTTTTAACATGACTACCAAATGTCCCATTCCTCTGCCCCTTCCCAAATCTCTCACAAAGGTGTCCACATCTGAATCCCCCAAATCTGTGAACATGTTGGCTTGTATGACAAAACACTTTGCAGGTGTGATTAAGTTAAGGATGTTGGGCTGGGGAGGTTATTCTGGAGTATTCTATCCAATCCAGGAAGGCCCAGTGTAATCATAGGGTCTTTATATAAAGGGAGCAGGACATCAGAGACAAGAGGAGATGCCATGCTGTTGGCTCTGAGGACTGAGGAGAGGACACAAGATTTGGGGTGTGGGTGGTCTCAGTGGGAAAAGACAAGGAAACAAATTCGCCAGAGCCAGAGGGAAACAACCCTGTCCAGAGAAAATGATTTCAGACTTCTGACCTCCAGAGCTATAGGAGAGGAAACTCATGTGGTTCACAAAAAAAAAAAAAAAAAAAGAAAAAAAAAAGAAGAAACTCATGTGGTTCTCAGCCACCAAGTTAGTGGTCATTTGTAGTGGTGGCCACAGGAATCAAGCACAGCCCTGCCTCACCCTGACCAGTCTCCAAGAATTGCATTCTACTAACTCCTCAAGATCTAGACACTGAACATACTCCTTTTTACGCTCTCTGACCCCCCTGAGCAGAGGTCACTGCTCCTTGCCTGGCACCTGCATTACATCTAGCTCATATCTCCACTGCATGGGCGACAGGGTGTTCAAACATGTTCAAACACGAGCTTCCCTTAGACTCAGGACCAAGAAGCAAGAGAAGCAGAAATGCCAATGTCTCTGTATGCACGTTGCACAAGGAAGACCAGCAAAGGTTAGTTCACTGCTCTTGAGCTCCTTCAGCTATTTTGAGATCAGCGGTGCATGAGGAAGTTGAGGAGGAGGGAGGCTACTGTAGGATCCTAAACCCCCCAATCACAGGGAGGGGTGCTGGGGTGCTCCGCTCACCCCCTCTCCTAGCCCTTGGAGGGTGTGATAGTCACTTCATATGGCACAAGGCGTGAGTCAGTGCGTGATCTCACCCTGGATTATCAACGTGAGCCCTAAGTGCATCACAGGTACCCCTGCAGGAGGGAGGCAGAGGGATGCGGGGCACGCACCAGGGGACAAGGCCACATGAATACGGGGCAGAGACGGGGGATGTGGCTGCAAGTTGAGGAAAGCCAGCAGGCCCCAGAAGCCAGGAGGGGGCATGCAACAGGTTCTCCCCCAGGGCCCTGCCCACACCTTCATTTCCGACTTCGCCCCTCCAGAGCTGTGAGAGAACACATATCTGTCATATCTGTCCCTTAAAGGCTCCTGCTTGTGCTCCTGGGTTACAGCAGCCACAGGAAACGAACACCCTCAGACGGAGAATCAGGCTCTCACCTCAGCGGTTAATGAGGAACAGTTAAGTGTCAGATCCCACTGCCAGGCTCCCAGGGATTGTTCAGGAGGAGGAAGCTGCCTGCAGACACAGGGGGGCCTAGAAGCTGGGAGCTCCTCACTCATTTTAGGGACTGCAGGACCAGAATTTTCCACACTTCTGTTGAAAATCCAGGCTTACGTGGTGAAACTTTGGGGGGCTCAGATTCTTCCTCAGAGCACCATTTGCTTGGGATCGCTTCTGAGGGAGGATCCTTTCTGGAGAGAATGTGGCAGAAAAATCGCAAAGAGCACTGCCTCGTGTTCCTATTCACGTTTCAGGAGATAAGCTCACTAATTAAGCCTGCCGTAGACTGTGGGAAAAAGATAAGTAGGAAAACGAAATGTCTGGAAAAATGAAGGAGGTGAGAATGGCAGGAAAGATGAGACCTCAGAGCTGGGGAGACGTGGGTTCAAGTCCTGCTGGGCCACCTGCACAGGGAGGGGGGTGATGTGGGCAAGGCAGGCTCCCCAGAGTAGAGGTGTCCTCGCTGGGGATACGGTGTCTCCTTTGCAAGGTGCTGTGAGGACCAGGGTGAATGAGCCAAAGTACCTAGCTGAGCAGGCGCTCAATTTAAGGAAGAAAATAATCAATTTTAAAAGTTCGCCTTGGCCTTCTTGAATAAGCAGAAGGTGCATCTCAGCCGGGCAAGTAGCCTGCCACCCTCCTGCTTGGCGTTGAGTGCCAGATGATGCAAGCCCCCCATCTCCAAGCCCACTGGCCCTGCCCCTATGGCTGTCTGGGGGGTAAGGGAATATTTTCCTGCCAACTTGGTGCCGTGCTAGTTGCCTCAGGCCGCAGAAACAGATCACCACAAACCTGGTGACCTGAGATAACAGAAGTGTATTCTCTCCCCGTTCTGGAGACCAGAGTTGAAGTCGGTGGTGGTGGGGGTCGGCGGGCAGGGGTCGTTCTCCCCGAGTCCCGAAGCTCTCAGCTTCTGGTGTTGCCAGGAGTCCTCACTGTTCTGTGACTCTCCCCATGTCACTCGACATCACCTTCGCCTCTGTGTGTCTCCCTGTGTCCTCTCCTCATCTTAAGAGGACACCAGTCATTGGATTTTGGGCCCACCCTAAATCCAGGCTGATTTCATCTTAAGATCCTTAACTAATTACAGCTACAAAGACCTATCTCTAAACAAGGTCACATTCGGAGGTTCCAAGGGGACGCGAATCTGGGGGTGCACTCTTCACCCTACTCAGGAGCTCGGAGCACAAGTGCTGCCCTCCCGCTGGCTTGGGGAGCATCTGCTAGGTGTGACTTTGGAGAGCAGAGCTCCTTGGGGGTGGGCTCCGGGCTCTCTCATGCGCACAGTGGGAGAGCCGTGGTCTGCCCATGGGGCTGGTGTGAGGGCTGAGAGAGCTGGCTGGAGTCAGACACCGGGCACAGACCCTGACACGCCCGCTAGGTACACGCCCGCTCACACTGTCATTGTTATCATTGTCACTGTGACTTTTACTGTTATCTGAGGGTCTGTGCTGGAGACGTCAATGGTCAGTGCTCAGTCTGGCTAGTTCACTGAGTGTGGGTCTTTGGGCAGTCATGGAGCTGGTCACTACATCTGGAAGTTTCCACAGACATGAGTGGTTTGGGCTGGGCTGGTGGCTTAGGAATCGTTCAGAAAACATGTTAAAATGCCATTCCTGGGGGGTACCTGGGTGGCTCAGTGGTTGAACATCTGCCTTCGGCTCAGGTCGTGATCCCAGTCCTGGGATCGAGTCCCACGTCGGGCTCCCTGCATGGAGCCTGCTTCTCCCTCTGCCTGTGTCTCTGCCTCTCTCTCTCTGCATCCCTCATGAATAAATAAATAAAATCTAAAAAATAATGCCATTCCTATTGCCTGCCCAGTGGGCTGGACAGGGCCCTGGGGTTATGTTTGACCACAGATGGGGGTTCTGAAGGGTAGCCTCCCAGCTAGAGAACTCCCTTTTTTTTTTCTTTTCAGCTAGAGAACTCTTAATCTGGGTCAGCCCCTTATTTCACCCACAGGGAAACTGAGACCCACAGTGGGACACGGCTTTGCCCAAATCACTGTAGATTTTGGCAAAAGTGGACTGAGGTTCCAAAGCATCCACAGAGGGCCACTCTGGAGCCCCACATCTTCCTGTGTGTTAGCTGGGGCAGCAGGGAGTGTGTCTCCCATCCTGGCTAGGAAGCAGGACTCAAAGAAGTGACCAAGGAAGGTCACATGTTTGGCTCAAGGTCAATGCAGCCAAGCCAAAAACGTAAAATGCAGGAATGAATAGGAATATGTTAGTAAGAAGGGTGTGAGGATGGCTCAGTGGGTTAAGCGTCTCACTTTTTGTTTCGGTTCAGGTTATGATCTCAGGGTCATGAGACTGAGCCCCCATGGGGCTCCTCACTCAGCTGAGAGTCTGCTGGAGATTCTCTCTCTCCCTCTCCCTCTGCCCCTACTCTCCCCTCACCCCCTGTGGTTTTCTCTCTCTGTGTTTACAATAAATAAATAAAATCTTTTAAAAAAGAAAAAAAAGAGAATATATTAAGAAAAACCTTAATCTCTGGGCAGTCAGGAAGCCCTGGCTATCGGAACCTTTGCTATCCACACTCTTGTTTCCCAAACACAGAATAAAATAAATTAAGATAAATGTGTTGACATATCCTTGCTATCCAAATCTGGTTACTTTTAACATGAATCTCTGAAACCAAATGGATTTAGAACAGGAGAAAGACATGTATTCTTATTGTGGATGAGAATATACTTTATGCCACTCAGCTGTGCTTTCCCACTCCCCAGAAACCTTCACCTACAACAACAGGGAAGGAAGGAAAAAAAGAGGAAAATTCTTCAAAGTTCACGTGTGCAGACAAAATGAACAACACAGAAATCTATAAAAGCAGTTAAGAATCATTCTTTTCTGTACAGAATTCTATACATTCTCGATAGATATAGAAATAAGAAAAATCCAGCAAATTATTTTTCTGTGTGATTGGCTTTCAGCAATTTGACCTTCAGTGTGTTGACTTTTGATGAATTAACTTTCAGTGAACTGTTTTGCTCTCTGCATGGCCAATAGGTGGAGGGGTGGATGCTGGAAGTTAGTGTTGTAAGCTGAGATCATCTAAATAATCAGGTCTTTGATATTTCCCTATAATCTGCCTTTACTATTACACTCTCTCTTGTTTTCAACCATTCCTCCAGTTACCCCAGTTTGAGTGTGCCATATCCTCCCAGTAGGACCCTAACCTCTGTTACTCAAGATAAGTTCCCTTGAGGGCAGATTGTGTGTGTGTGTGTGTGTGTGTGTGTGTGTGACCATTATATCTCCAGGCCTGGAAGGATGCCTGCTCCAAAGCACGCACTCAATAACTACTTGTGAAATGGGTGAATGAATGAATGATATCTACTTCCATCTATCTATCCATCCATCCATCCATCTATCTATCTATATTTCTAAGATGAGAGCCCATAACTGTCATCTCTTGCCTATTCTAGGGTTACAACTTCCGGAAAGATTGTAAAGGGTCCCAGGTCTTTGCAGCCCCTCCCATAAGAGGTAAAGTCTCCTTGCTCTACACCTTCATCCTGGGCTGGCCTTGTCACTTGGTTTTTGTCCCAAAGTGACATTGAGTTCTAAGCCTGGGCCTCGGGAGGTTTTGCACACTTCTTCTCTTGTAGGTCTGCTACCATCAGTAAACAAGCCCAGGCTAATCTGCTTGGTGGTGACAGACATGTGGCCAGGTCTCCCTTCTCAACGACAGACCAGTGGTCAAGGCCACTTTGGAGCAGCTGGCATCCAGCCAACCTGCCAGCCAAAGACAGACATGAGTGGAGATGAGCAAAACCTGGGCTAGCGTGGCATGGCCAGCACGTCAACCCATGGACTTGGGAGCAGTAATAAGTAGTCATTGTTCAATTCACTAGGTTTTGGGGTTATTCGTTGCCTCATTTTGCCTGTCTTTTGAATTTCCATATCTGTGTGGATTTCTTATCCTATTAAATTTGACTTTCTCCTATTAATCTTTCTCATGCCAGTTTGATTCTTAGGCTGGCTAGAAGGACCTTAAAGGGGACAGTAACTCTTGTTCTTACACCTGGTAGCCTATTAAAGGTCTTCAGAACTCAGGATCTGGACTGACACAACCCTGAACTAGAATTCTGGGTTGCCAGCTGTGTGACTTTTGGGAAAGCACTTAACCTCTCTGAGCTTCAACTTTCTATCATCTCCCAACTCCATGAGAGTTCATTTCTTCTTTTTCTTTACTTGGACCTGCCTCTAATCCTGGGCTCCAAGCTCCTGGTTGGGATGGTTCTTATTGCTCTTTATGCTCCCAGAGATGAGTGCCCTACACAAAAAGACTTCATGAAACCATATCTTTCTCTACATCATGCATTCTCAGTTGGGATAAAAATTGGTTCTTGGAGGTGAGAGTGGGAGCAAAAAAATATTTTTGAATTTAAAATAAATTAAATGACATTTAATTGTGTATTATTAGTTTCAGAGATAGAATTTAGTGATTTATCAGTTTTATACAAAACCGGGTGCTCATCCCATCACCTGCCCTCCGCCTGTCATCCAGTTACCCCATCCCCTACCCTCTCCCTTCCAGCAACCCCACTTTATTTCCTAGAGTTGAGTTTCTTATGGTTGGTCTCCCTCTCTGATTTTGTCTTATTTTAAATACAAAATAAGGTCATGGAGCTTCAAAGTTTAGTTTTACCTGATATGATCTTATTTCTTTGCATTTAATTTCTCTTCTTACAGAGAAATGGACTGGAATTAAAACTAGTCTATTCCATGCTTGCTCAGGCCCAAGGGGATGGTGGCAGCCTCCCACTACTTCTGTTGCTCAGGAGCCTACATCTTTTCTCTTGATTCACTGTGCCCACATCTCTGTAAACAGGATGTTCATGCAATTCCCTTTAAAATCCCAGCCAACAGTACTCTCCTGCCGGACCTTGACCTAATTTCAAATTTATATAATAAGTTAAGAGTTTACAGGCTGGTTTTATAAAGGGCATCTCCCCAAATCCCACATGGTAACAGGTGTGGAAGCTGGGTCTCCTGCTTGCAATGGGACTGTGAAGAATTCCCATTAGCAGTGCTCACTTGGGTTAGAGCTCACCTGCTGTGTAAACACACTCTAGGGATGTGGATGTATCTTGAGTAATGACCACTGCTTGTTTAACCTGCTTTTGTGAGACATTCCCATTTAATTGTCATTAAGCAAACTTCAAAAATGAGGGCCACACACTGATTTGGTGTCAGGATATAGCTCTTGATTTGTAGGTCTAACTTCTTAATGTATACATGCCATTGCTCCTACTCAGTGATTTCTGCTTGGTTAGAAATTAATTTACTTGTTATTCTGCTTTGCACATAGTTTCCTAACTTCTGAGGGGAAACGAGTCATCTGATTTGACCCCCATCTAAGCTCTGGACCACTTAATGCAACTGGGTGGGCCGTCTTTGCATATTAAATCAACATCATAGATCAGGGAGCCCTGTATTGGTCACAAGCTCACTAGGCACTTGGTACATTCCCATCAGGGCGGCTCTATCTAGCCTTCTGGAGCACTTAGAGCAGAGTGACCTTATAAGAGCAGTGACCATACTCCATGTTGTGTCTGTCCTCCCCACCAGCATGGGAATCTCCCTGGGAGGGTTTCACTTGGTGCCAGGCACAGAGCCCCCACATCATAAGATTTTTCACACTGTAACTGAAATGCTTTGGTGGCATCTCCTTTCCCTCAGAGATAAAGCTCTTTTATGGTGCCTCATTTATTAGCTGTCACAGCCACTGCCTCGGGGTTATGCGCACAGATAAAATATGTAGCAGGAAACTGCCTACCCTGTTCCTCTCTTTTTCCTTCGCCTAATTTCAACTTCCTGTCAAGCCTCCTTGAATTGATTTGCTCATCACATAAGCTACCTCAGGCAAACTCCTGGTTTCTTTCCCAGGAGGATATCCTTTTCACTTAATCCTGGAGGGGTCGCCTCAAAACGGGGAGTCTCTCAGCCCCTTATCTATCAGCATTTCTGAGACACATTTTCCCAATGAGGCTCCTCTTGGGATCCACTTCTTCTTGTCCAGTTAAGATGATCTCCCACCCGAGCAATTGCCTCCCTTAGACAGGTTATTCCCCTGGGGTTTAAGCTGCACATTGTCAATGTGAATTCAAGAGAAGTTTCTAAAGCCTGGCCAATCTCGTAGTGGGTGAAGTCTGGCTGCTGGGTGACCATGGCGGGGATTGGAGAGTAGAGGGTAGAGGGCCCCCATTGATCTGGGGTTAGGGAGGGCAGGTGGACCACCTGGAGGCTCCCAGATCCTGAGGAAGAGCTTAGAGTCTAAACCACCAGAGACTTAGTAGGTTCTGTGATCAGAAGGAAACCATGTTTGCCCACATTGGGAGTAAAATTAACACCACCCTAGGAAGAGTGAGGGGCTTGGGACAAAACACAAGGCAAAGCTGAGTGGTTTTGGTCAAGAAAGCACAGGGCGTGTGGATGAGTCCAATTTAGCCTACTTGTGAAGCAGACAGGAAGATGTCCAGTGACATACAGCATGAACATTCATGGTTCTTCCTGGGAAAAACTGTTATGGAAGACGATAACCCAAAAAACACTAATGTGCATACATGTCTCTGTGCGCATGTGTAACTGAAGGGTACACACATGCATGTGTGTGTACATGTGTGCATGTGGATGTGTGCACTTGCATGTATCTATGTGTGTACACACATGTGTATCTGCATGTGCGCATATGTGTGCGTGTGGGCGGGCACATGCATGTACATGTGTGGGTGCTGATTTTAGATTAAGAGGTCAGGAGAGGACCCACTGGGCCTGATGTGTCAAGTGGGATTTCCACACCAGCCTGTAAGCCCCATGGGAGCAGAGGCTGTCCTTCTGGTCTGCTCCCCAGTGTTCTAAGGCCTAGTGTGGGGCCTCTGGCTGCCCCCTGCAGGGGTGCCCACATGAATGCTGCCCACAGAGGGGATGACGGGGGCCCTGTAGGACTGAACACAAATACCCCCTGAATCGCTTTAATGGCAACATGTGCCTCCTGGCCCTCCGGTCAATTTGCTGCCGCGCCCAGAGGGTGTTTCCACTTTCCTTGGCCCTCTGATCACCATCACAACACGGTATGGGTGTGTACACACATGTGTATGTGTCTGATGCTCTCCCCCAGTCATTCTGCAGCCCATTTTGCCTCTCACTATAACACCCTGCTGTCCTGAGTTGGGGACAGATGCTGTTCATCCATCACGGATGTGACAGGACACGAACATGACGGCCCATGAAAAGCAGCAACACGGAGAAACAGAAATCCAGTTCTATGCGTTGATAGAAACGTAGCGTTGTTTTCATCAACACAGAAACCCAAACAAAGAACCACAGCAACACCTGTCAGCCAGATGTATGCAAGTGTCAGCCCTGCCCTGAACCCTTTTCAGTCCCAGCTGAGGGGGCCCTCTCTGGTGGGGGCCCCTGAGGACACAGACACAGAGCCAGGGAATGGCAAGGCCATTTAATAGATGGGGAGGAGAGGACTTTCCTACTAGGGAAAGAGCTGGGGCTGGAAGTAAGTCCTGGGGAAACCAAGGCTGAGAACACTTGAGAGACTCCACCCTCATGCAGCTACAGTGCAAGGCGGTGTTAGGGCTCTCTCTGGGAGTCAGGCGATCCCACCACAGGTGACTCCATGCAAGTTGCTCCCAGCCCCGCCTTCTCTACAGCTGCCATGAGTCTTAAAAGAGCTAGTATACACCAAGTGCTTGGCCACATCTAGCACACACCCAGCGATCAATAAATCTCAGACATTACTATTATCATTATTATTAATATCATAAATATCTTCCACGCTAAATGGTCACTTCTCCATGGGCTCAGATGGCAACTTGAGTATCTCTCATTCATCCCAGCTTGTGTATCTGGCTCAGAGCTCTCAACTGTTAATTGTAGCTGTCATGTTGCAGTATGTTATCAGCCATCTAACTCTGGGTGATCCTGTTACCTGTTACCTACCATCTGTGGGATGGAAATGAAAGCCAGCACTGCGTTAAAACAGGAAGGGGACTCTCTTTTCCCTTCCATTCCCAGTTGGGCTTTGCTCCTCCAGGACTGCATCTGCCCAGCGAGAACACCCCAGCTCACTGGTGCCCATGGGGAAGGAGGTGTGCCTTACCTGGCCCACTGCAGAAGGAGGCGATGATGGCTAGGATGCACACAATACTCAGGTATGGGATCCAGGGGGCATGGTCCTGTGAAAGAGCAAAGGTGTGGGCAGGGAAGGAGGTACTGGGGTAGAGAGGATCTGGGTTCTCACCCCAACTCCTCCTTGATCTATCTGCATGACCTGAGGAGATCACTTCACATCTCTGAGTCCCAGTTCAGTGTCCATAAAATGGAGATAATGATAACCCCCAAGCCATTCTATCTGCCTATTTTATAAATGTGAGGTGAAAGAATTTGATGGCTCCCAAGAATTTATCAGTGCCCTCAGCATACAGCAGGTGGTAAATAAATGAGTAACCAACACTGCTTGAGTGTGTAGTCTGAACAGGCAATATGGGAAGTTTTATAGGCATTATCACATTTAAAAATTTTTCTTAATCTCTATTATTGTGTGAAACACTACATTTCTACCCCTCCTGTCCTGATAGGTATGAGATAAGTTAACTGTAAGCATTAAATATGTTTGAAGGGGCTGTCGCTTGTCTGGCAGGGTCAGGGTGGCTCGGTGCTGGGCATTGAAAGATATCTAGGAAATTGCCCCTGTAGTAGCAGACTGAATGGCTGATAATTAGAATATGGTATCACCAATGATGGGACATGGTGAGCATGTGGGGGAGGAGAAGGGGCATGTGAACCCAATCTAGAGAGATTCAGGGAGGGGAGGAGACTATGTTCACCTTTGAAGGCTGAGCTGGGATCACACAACAGGAAAAGGAGAGGAGAAAAGGTTCCAGGAGAGGGTTCTATGTGAGCAAGGGCACAGAGGAACAGGAGAGCACAGCACAGGAGTGAGCAGCAAATGTTCAGAGTAGAGGGTGATGGGAGAGATGGGGAGAGCAGCCCTTCCATGCCCAAGTCTATCACCTCTTGATGAAGGAGGATCTAGGATCGAGAGGAGCATTGTAGGCTCTTGTACACTTCATGGCTCACTGCTACACTAAGTTATCCACCTAACCATCCATCCATCCATCCATCCATCCATCCATCCATCCATCCAGTATTCATCTAACCATTCATCCACTCACTCTCATCCATCTATCCATCCACCATCCATCCATCTATCCACCCATTCATCCATCTATCATCCACCCATCCATCTACCCATTGATCTATCCATCATCCATCTATCCAACCATCATCTATCTATTCATGCATTCACCCATCCACCCATAATCCATGATCTACCCATCTATCATCCATCCATTCATCCATCCACCTATCCACCCATCCATTTATCCATCCATCTGCCCATTATCCATCCAACATCCATCCATCCATCCATCCATCCATCCATCCATCTATTCATTCATATGGCAGATTGTTTTTGGTTCCTCCTGGGTGCCATGCACTGGGCTAGGAGGTGGGAACACAGGAATGATACAGGCATGGCCCTGCTCCCACAACTGTATTAGAGAAGAAAGATGAGTCAACAGGGAAAGCCAATCCTGTGATAAGTGCTACTGCAGGATTTCCCCTGGGGTCCCTGGGAACATAGAGGAGGGTGACTCACTGAGACATAGGATAAAGGGTGATGGGGGCAGCCAAGCAAGGAAAAGCTCTGAGACCTTGTGAAGTCAGGCTTAGGGGGACCCACATGCTCCAGACAGCCCTTCCAAACGTCTGCCACAGCAGCAGAAAGACAATGCCCCAGAACATCACCCAACCAGTGAGGGACCCAGCTTGGTCAGTCTGAGGGGCCTGCAGGGGCATCCTGTCTGGTAGAAAACCCTGGTCGGCAGTTGGGAAGGAGGAGCCACTGCCAGTACATCACCCCCAAGGAAGATGTTTCTGCCTCCTGAGTGGTCAGCGTGCCCAGTAGCACCACCTTTCTGAAGGACAGGTGCTGTCAGGCACCACTCAGCTAATATTGCCTTTTTCTAGAGGTTTTTGGGACATTAAGACATTTGGCAAATGATCAACATGTGCAACTTTCCACTTAGGGATTCATTTTTGAAAAGTGCAAAGATTTGTTGACTACCGTGACCTTGCCTCGTGCTTCACTTGGTGCTGAGACAGGCTCCAGGCACCAAGAAAGTGCTCAGTCACTGCAGGCTGTCGTGAGCAGCACAGGGGGGGCTGATGGAAACCCCAAGATCCCGGAATCTCATCCCAGTTCTGCCATTTACTAGCTGTGCAGCCTTGAGCAACTTCTGCATTTATATTTATGCCTCAGTTTCCTGTCTCTATAAAAGGGAAAAATACCACTTTCACCAGGATCAGGTACAGCATAGTCCATCCCCCCAAACCTACATTTGGGTGCCCTTCCAGGTACTGTAGCTACATTTTCTCATTTAATCCTCCTAACATCCCTGGGCATAGGGACAATAGTCTCATTTTAGAGCTGGGGCCCTGAGGAGCAGAGCCCCTGCTGGAACCCACAGGCAATGATATGATAATTGTGGAAGTGCCTCATGTGGCACTTCCAGCTGCTCTGTGCTAAAATGTGGGAGCCAGAGGAGGTATCTTAGGGGTGTCTGGAGCAGTCTTCTCTATTCCATAAATGAGAAAACTGAAGCTTAGAGAGGAGACGTATTCTGGCCAAGTTCAGGCAGCTCACTAGAGGCAGTGAGAGGACTATATATCCAGTGTCTGTCTTCCAGTCCAAGGACCTGTTACTAAACCCTCCTCCTTGAGGGCATCCAGCAGCTTCTAGCCGAGATGCCCCTTGGAATGCCATATCATAAGAGTTGTCCATAGACAGTATGAACTTCCCAAGCCAAGGCCCCAGAGCACCAAAGCCAGAGGCTGGCTCCATGCTGACCTCCTTCAGGGCATGAAAGGCACATTCTCTCACCTGAAATGTCAGTGTGATGGTGATGATCCCAAAGAAGAGGGCCATCAGCCCAAAGCCACCTATGAGGAGGGGTCTCCGTCCCAGGCGCTCGATGACCAAGCCCTAGGTCAAGGCAAAGGACAGATGGTTATTACTTCACTTCTAGTAGCAGGAGAAAGGGAATGTTGGGACTGGGAACCAGCACAGGGATCATGGTTAAAGGGTGGCTTTGACCTTCAGATAGCCCAGCCATTTTCTCTATGGCCACAGCCAGAGAGGCAAAGATCTTTATGAGAAAGGGTGGGAATGGGATCCCTGGGTGGCGCAGTGGTTTGGCGCTTGCCTTTGGCCCAGGGCGCGATCCTGGAGACCCGGGATCGAATCCCACGTCAGGCTCCCGGTGCATGGAGCCTGCTTCTCCCTCTGCCTATGTCTCTGCCTCTCTCTCTCTCTCTCTGTGACTATCATAAATAAATAAAAATTAAAAAAAAAAAAAAGAGAAAGGGTGGGAGAAGAAAATCACCATCTTGAGCACCTACTGAGTGTCCACACACTCCCCTTTCCTTCTAATCTTCCTCTCTAGGGAAGGGTGGGGTCACCTGCCAGGTGGTCTGCAAAAGGAACCGAATGGACATGGTTGCTATAGCCCTTCACCCACCCTTTGGTGCCAGCCTGCCATGGAAAGAAAGTGCTCTCGACTTCTAATGCCCCTGTGTTTTAGATGTTATAGAGGCAGGCTCCCAAGGCAGGGGCCCAGGGGTAGGAGGGGGCAGAGAAGGTTCTGGTGTTTTCCACTCTCCCTGAGTGTGGGTGGGTCAGTTTCATTCTAGCGTGTGATACCAGGAAGTCCACGTGACTGTAGCTCCTGAAGCCATGTCCCCTGGCCCAGTGTCCCACAGCTATAGGGCTGTTAGTGACCTCTGCTCAGCTGAATGGTCACAGTCCTGCCCTCAAGGCTGAAGGAGTCTTGCTGCAGGAACCCAGAGCCCTCCTCCTTTTCCTCTTTCCTCACACCCCACTCTGAGCAGGGCGAGCTCTCCCAGAGACAGCGTGGGCTGCTGTTCCACTTGGCCAAGTGCACCTCAGGAGGTGAGTGGGCACAGCTCTAGGCCAGCCAAGTGCCCAGAGGACAGGCCACAGGGTGTTGCCTGGGTACTGTGGTGTAAACAGTGAGGAGACCGGGGGGCTCTGGTGTGGAAAGTCAGGGGTTGGAGTGGAAAACATGCTTGGCTGATGGCCACTGGCTGGAAAACATCCACAGCTTGAGGACCTGGGTGGCTCAGGTGTTGAACATCTGCCTTTGGCTCAGGGCATGATCCCAGGGTCCTGAGATTGAGTCCTGCCTCAGGCTCCCTCTGGGGAGCATGCTTATCCCTCCGCCTATATCTCTACCTCTCTCTCAGTGTCTCTCATGAATAACAGATAAATTAAAAAATCTTTAAAACCAAACAAAAACATCCACAATTTCCTTTGGGAAGCCTTTCCCAAAGTAGGACCAATTCGTTGTCTGGTTTTACAGAAGTAACGAAACTGAGACACAGAGGTTTTGGGAACTTGTCCAAAGCCATGTGGCTAGTAGGAAGTAGAGTTGGGATCATCTACAAAGTCTTTTGTGGTTGCAGAGGAGGAGGATGAAGATAGTTTGGTCATTCAGTGGGAAGCCAGGCCCAGTGAGACCCACGGAAGCAGTAAAGATCAGCAATTGCCGAGAAAGTTCTAAAGAGAAAGAAGGGCCAGGATCCAAGTCATCTCTCCCCCTAAAACCGTCATGAGTTGGGTTCCACCAAAGGGAAGGTCCAGATAGGAGCTGCCAGGGCGAGAGCAACATGCATAACGAAACTGGGCCCCTGGGTTGGGGGTTGGGGTGGGGAATGGGGAAGGTCAGCGACACCCAGGATCAGAGATTCTGGGATTTGTCAAAAGCCACATTCTATTGCTATTCGGAGATAAGCAAATGGAATACGTGCTCTCTCACACTGCAGGGATGGCTGAAAAATATACATACTCTTCCATTCAGTCATTTGCCTTGTATTTATCCTAAGAAAATAGACTTTTGGTAGAAGATTTATGGACAAAGATCTTCAAATATACTGTAGTTTATACTAATGAGGAAATAGAAAGCATCTAGGAGTACACCAACAATTGAATCCTTCAATAAATACTGGAATATCCAGATGACAATTATGTAGGGATTCACGTATTTTAAAAGAATTTTAAAGAACAGAAAAATCCTCAGGTTACGACTCTAAGGGAAAAGAGCCAGACACAGAGCTGTATCTCGCATATATTTATGTACACAGTTTGGTCAATTATGATTCTGTTAAACTGATATACCCTGGAAAAATTTATGCAAAAAATAGCTTATAATGGCTAACTGTTTGTGGGAATATGTGGTTATTCTTTTAATCATCATTTTCCAGTCTTTTCCAAATTTTCCACCGTAAGCTTCTTTTTTTTAATAAAAAAAAAAAAGTCTAAAACATAGACTTAGCTAAGGCATTGGAGACACTATGCCCTGAGTCACAAATCGTTAGTCTTCCCCTACCCCTGCTGATTTCTGATACCCACACATGCAGATCTTCACCGTGTAGAATGTCTCTGCTACAATCTCAGGATGGCCTCCCCATTCCCCACCGTTACGCTGGCAAGGAAGACGAAGGCTGCTCATAGCTGGAATGTGTGGTGACGGCCTTGTCTCCTAGGGTTACAGTGCCCAGTGACAGATCACAGAAATGACAAGAGAAATTGCCACGACAAGCATCACAGTCACTGCGAGACACCGAGCACTTAAATTGCTGTCCCGAGATTAACATGTGTTGCATTGTTACCCTGAGATTACTGTGTACTTGTTACTGACTTCAGTGTTCTGTGTCTTCTTTTTCTTTTGGTTTGTTTTAGTTTCTTCAAAGGCACCACCAACAATTTCAGTTTCAGCAAGTATGCCCCAGATATAAACCAACCGAAAATCACTGTTCTACATCATGATACCAACAATCAAATGCTTTGGGGTGGGGATGGGGATCTGGCAGTTTCATTTCCCTAAAGTCTCCTGATGAACCAAGGTAGAGCTGGAAACATTGTCCTTGATTTGGAAATAGTCTCTGATGGTGTCTAGGAAGACCCCAAAGAAATAGCTGTGAGAAAGAAAGGGATAAAAACAACTCTGTCCATCCTAGTGGGAAACCCAACCAGTCTGCAGGGCTCCTTTCTTCATCTCTTCCTCTTTTAAATTGTTTTAAAGTGCAGCCTGTCGAAAGGGATTAGGGTGAAGACAGTATTTCCACTCAACATTAAAGTCATTAGTGAAAACATTAGCTGAAGATGAACAATGGCCTCTGACGGTTACTGACATCAGCTGGAGATGGACTGTCAGCCTCTAAGAAATCTCTTCTGGGGACCTCTGAGCTAAGGGTTATTTAGTCATTCAGCAGCCCTGTACCCAACACCTCCTGCCCACCCCACAGTGCTAGGACTGCTGGTGGGCTAATAAAGAGAAGGCCTTTTGTCATGGTTATTATTTAAAAACCAACTTTATTGACTTAGATTCAATTCGTAGATTCAATAAAATGTACTGATTTTAATTGTACAGTTTGGTATATTTTATCGCTTCTTGGCCTTTTGGCTAAGATCAAGTGTGGTATATTTTAACAAATTTATACACTTGTAAAGCCATGACCATATCAAGATACAGAACATTTCTATCACTCCAGAGTTCCCTGTGCCCCTTTCCCTAGCTGCAAGCAACCACTGATGTGCTTTCCATGACACTAGGTTAGGTTAGAATTCCATATTGGTGATCACTATACTTTAAAAAAAGATTTATCTGTCTATTAGAGACAGAGAGAGAGAGAGAATGAGAGCAAGCGCACAGGAGGGGAGATGGGAAGGGGCAGAGGCAGAGAGAATCCCAAGCAGACTCCATACTGAGTGGGGAGTCTGACTCAGGGCTCACCCCACAACCCTGAGATCATGACCCGAGACTGGGGCCTGAGTTGAAACCAAGAGTCAAACATCTAACCAACTGCACCACCCAGGTGCCCCGGTGATCGCTATACTTTTGAGAATCATCTCTGTTGCACATACCGTTCCTTTTTGGTGCTGAGTAGTATTTCATTGAATGGATATACCACAGTGTTACTCCATTCATCGGATGGATGTCTGGGCTGTTTCAGTTTGAACTTTTCTGACTAAAATTTTATAAACATTGGGATCCAAGGCTCTGTGTAGACATGTGCTTTGCTTTCTCTTGGGTAAATACTCATGAGAAGAATATTTCGAGTGTATGGGTAAAATTTTTATGAGAAACTGCCAAATTGTTTCCCAAGGAGCTGTACCACGTCAGATTCCCAGTGGTTCCACATCTTCATCAACATTTGGTATTATCGACATTTTGGTATTAATCATCCTTACGGTGAACAGAGGTATCTCATTGTGAGTTTTAGTTTTAATTTCCCTGGAGCCTTACGGTGTCGAGCAATTTTTCATGTGTTTATTGAAACTTTTGATAGCTTCATTTGTACAATGTTTGCTCAAGCCTTTTGTTCATTTCCAAGTGGGCTGTTGGTCCTGTTTTTGTTGTATTCTAAGAGTCCTTTATATCTTCTGGATTCAAGTCCCCAGTGAGATGTATACTTTGTGAATATTTCCCAGTCTGACCTGCCTTTCCGTTCCCTTCACAAACTCTTTTACATAGCCACAGCTTTTGATTTTGATGAAATCCTATTAATCAATTTTTAAAAAATTCATGCTTTTTTGTGTCCCATCTAAGAAATCTCTGCATACCCCAAGGTTGCAAAGACTTCCTCCTACGCTTCCTTCTAGGAGTTTTAGAATTTTAGCTTCTATGTTTCATTCCATGGTCCACTTTGAATTAATTTTGTGTGTAGCATGAGATTAGGGTTATTTCCTTTTTTCCCATGTGAATATTTAGTCTTTTGGTATTATGGTAAGACTAACTTTCCCCATTGAATTACTTTGGCATCTTTTGTATTTCTGGATTCTATTCTGTTCCATTGATCTATATGGCTGTCCTTAATGCCAACACCATGCTGTCTTGATTACTACGTAGTGAACGTTACACAGCACTTACTATGTGCCAGCTATGGTTATAGGTGCTTTACATATAGTAAGAATTTAATCCTCATAACACTTCTATGGGTATATAGAGGTTCAGAGAGTTTAGCAGCCAGCCCAAGGTCACACAGTGGCAGGGCCAGGTTTCAAGTCCAGGCATTCTGGTTCCAGAGTCTTGCTCTTAACCTCTGAGCTGTACTGCCTCTCCTTACTGGCACATACAGATTTATCAGAAGGATATATGCACTCTCCCAAGGCTTTCCTTCCTTTGTGTGAGGCTGTGGCACAGGAGCATTGGGAAGGAGACAACAGTCCTTGCCCTTGGTGAATCTTATGGGTTGAATTGTGTCCTCCCCCAAAAAAGATATGTTGAAATCCTAACACCTGCTACCTCAGAATGTGACTTTACTTGGAAACCGGGTGTTTTTCTTTTTTTAAGATTTTATTTTATTTATTAATGAGAAAGAGAGAGAGAGAGAGAGAGAGAGAGAGAGAGGCAGAGACAGAAGCAGGCTCCATGCAGGGAGCCCAACACGGGACTTGATCCCGAGTCTCCAGGATCAGGCCCTGGGGCTGAAGGTGGTGCTAAACCGCTGAACCACCTGGGCTACCTATGGAAACCAGGTTTTTAAAGAGGTAATCAAATTCAATGAGGACATTAAGGTGGGCCCTAATCCCATGTGACTGGTGACCTTATAAAAGGGCGAAATTTGGACACAGACACGCACATGTGAGGATGCAGGCAGAGGTCAGGGGTGGTCCTCTACAAGCCAAGGAACACCACCAATTGCCAGAAAGCACTAGATGCTGTGGTGGAGGCCTGGAACAGATTCTTTCTCACAGCCTCAGAAGTAATCTGCCCTCTGACACCTGGATGTCAGATTGCTGGCCTCCAGAACGGTGAGACAATAGTTTTCTGTCGCTTCAGCCCCTCTGTCTGTGGTACTTTGTTATGCGGCTCTAGCAAACTAACATGGGGAGCTCACATCTGATGCAGAGCAGAGCTTGGCAGGTTGTTGTTCGATGATTAAATACACATGAAGAAAGGAGGAAGGGATGGAGGGAAGGAAAATAGGGTCTAATATGTCATTTATTTCAAATGTGACTCAAAGCTGACTTAATGTGCATTTATAGCATTTTATAGGTATTACTTTATATGAATTTTATAGGCCAATCTCTGTCTCTGTTGTATTCTTTGTGTCCATCTAAGTTTAAAGGACATGAAATAATACTCCGTGCTTGGCAGATTTCCTGACATCTCAGGGACCACAGAGCCTTGTAAGAGCTCCTTCCTCAACAGGATCCTAAGGGATACCCTGTTATTCCTGTCCTAGTCCAGGCTGGGTCTTTTCCAATCTGCTCTTTCCATGAAGTCAGCCTTTGCCTGGCTTGATGTGCTCCTCGCAAGCACGGGGGTCATATGGCTGGCAGCAGGGCTCAGAAGGAGGAAGGGCTGTTGGTAGGGGCTCTGTCACCTGGCTGCCCCCAGCAGAGGGTGTGGATCCCAGCATGGGCAGAGCACTCTGTCTGGGCTAAAGATACACCTTTCCTCAAGTGGCCTTAATTGGGTCTTACTCAAACAACTGTGTACTGGGTGCTTGCTTTGGGCTGGCACTCAGCCTAGTGGGACACATGAAGACCAGGGATTGTTGGGGTACAGGATGACAACTACCACAGACATTTCTTTAAGCCTATTTTGTCTCACACACACACACACACACACAAACACCTGGAGGCGCAGGATGCCTCCCAGATTGGGGCCAGCACCCTAGTATCCCAAATGGCTGCCCTTGATCTTGATGATTTGGGGGGTGGTGGTGGGGTCCTGAGGAGCCTTTGCCACACAGCCATTCTTGAGTCTCCAGGTAGAAACTGTATTATTGCCAAGACTTTACTTCTGGAAGAATGGGAGAAAGGAACAGGAATGGTTTTACTATTGCTGACTCAGGTCTCTCGCAGAGAAGAGAAAGAAAGGCTGCATGAGAAGAAATGCCAAGTTTCAGTGTTGCTAGTAGTTCTGTTTTAAGCATGCAAGCATTAATCTTTGCTTTCACAAATCTCTGTGAGACTTTGGAAAGCTGTGGGTATCTGGAAGTTAATGGAGTTTTAAAGTCTGTGTTCAGAAGACAGGGTCTCAGAAACAATTTTCCACCTAGAACAGGCTGTCTAAATTAAAAATAAAATATAATCCGTTGATGGGACGCCTGCATGGCTCACTGGTGGAGCATCTGCCTTCAGCTTGGGTTGTGATCCCAGGGTCCCAGGATCAAGTCCCACATTGCGATTCCTGCAGGGAGCCTGCTTCTCCCTCTGCCTATGTCTCTGGCTCTCTCTCTCTGTGTCTCTCATGAATAAAATAATTAAAATCTTAAAAAAAATCCACTAAAACAAACTTTGTTCAAAAATTTCTATTTAAAAGATGAATGTTTGAGAGGTGCCTGGGTTGCTCAGTTGGTAGAGCATGTGACTCGAGTCTCAGGGTCCTGAGTTCAAGCCCTATGTTTGGTGTGGTGCCTACTTAAAAAAAAAAAAAAAAAAAAAAAGGATGAATGTATGAGATCTGTACATCTGTTTGGGCCAAAGTTGTAAGCAATGAAAAAACTACTTTTTAAATGATTATCATTCTAGGGTGGTCCACAATCCTTAAGTACATAAATTTAAATGATCTTGAGATATTTTAACTGATGTGCAAAATCAGATATGGACAGGGGCCAACTGGAATAGAAGGAAAGGCTGGCATTAGACTAGACTTTTCCAAGTTCTCAAGTTTTGGGAAAAGTTTTTCCTTGGGTCAAGGCCATAGCTTCTAGAGCTTCTAAGGGAAATACAAACCTCCCTCTCCCTTCTCAAAAAAGGAAAAGGTGATTGGTTCTTAAGAGGTTTATGAGCACAAATTTAAACTGTTCTCAGTTTTGGGCAAGTGGGAAAAAACTCAGCTCTTAAAGAAAAGGAGTTGAGGAAGAACCACTGGGTGGCCCGCTGACTGAGAAACCAGTGCTCCACCAGCAGAAGCATGGAGCCCAGGGAGCCTGGGGGACAGGTGAGCGGGTGGGGGCGGCGTGCACTTGGAGTTCCAGAGAGGGACAGAGGAACACAGTGTGAGTCTCCACCTTTCTCTGTTGGGTGGAGCTGGTGGAACCTGCCCAGAGGCAGGGGAGCCAAAGGTAGCTAACAGAGAGATGAGGAAGGAATCAGAAGACATTTCCTGGGAAATAAAGCATCAGAAGGAAGCACATTGTGGGAGCCAGAGGGTGGGCAATGGGGAAGGAACTTGCTTGCAGATGTGTCCTTGGCCAAACTCAGAAATAGAATCACCTGATAAAAAGGAATGATCAGAGCTGGGAGTGGGTGGGAGCAGGGGAATGGGCTTCCAAGGCAAAACCACCTGTCTGCTTTGGTCCTCCCGGCTCCTCCCATGAGGAAGAGCCCTCAGAACCAGGAGAGCCCCCATGCCCACATGCATGCTTCCTCTCAAGGCAACAGGTTACACAGCACTTTCTTGAATAGTGATGTGGGCACCAAATATGAAAAGCTGCTCAACTGAATTATGATTTCTCGGCCCTGTGGGTGCTACCCATTGAGGATGGAGCCCTGGCTGCTACTCGTCCCCCAGGGACTTTGGGGACCAAAGGAGAAATCTGGTTCCTCTTTTGTTTCATGTGGCCTCTCCGCTGCTAAGTGCCTGTAAGTTTTGTTAGATAAATGGGGGGATGACTCTAACATTTTAGTGGAGGTGGGGGCTGTTTCCTCCTGCCACTCTGTGGCCCATAGAAATGCTGCAGAATTGTGATTTATCAATTGAAAATGTTGTTTGTAAAGGAGAATGAGCTGAACTCAGTCATTTGGATGCCAGAGTTAGGGTACCCTCTGTCTGATGATTCACTGGGAAAAACCATAGCTGAGGGCATCACAATGCCAGATTTCAGGTTGTACTACAAAGCTGTGGTCATCAAGACAGTGTGGTACTGGCACAAAAACAGACACATAGATCAATGGAACAGAATAGAGAACCCAGAAGTGGACCCTGAACTTTATAGTCAACTAATATTCAATAAAGGAGGAAAGAGTATCCACTGGAAGAAAGACAGTCTCTTCAATAAATGGTGCTGGGAAAATTGGACATCCACATGCAGAAGAATGAAACTGGACCACTCTCTTTCACCATACACAAAGATAAACTCAAAATGGATGAAAGATCTAAATGTGAGACATGATTCCATCAAAATCCTAGAGGAGAACACAGGCAACACCCTTTTTGAACTTGCCACAGTAACTTCTTGCAAGATACATCTATGATGACAAGGGAAACAAAAGCAAAAATGAACTATTGGGACTTCATCAAGATAAAAAGCTTCTGCACAGCAAAAGAAAGAGGCAACAAAACTCAAAGACAACCTACAGAATGGGAGAAGATATTTGCAAATGATGTGTCAGATAAAGGGCTAGTTTCCAAGATCTATAAAGAACTTATTAAACTCAACAGCAAAGAAACAAACAATCCAATCATGAAATGGGCAAAAGACATGAACAGAAATCTCACAGAGGAAGACATGGACATGGCCAACAAGCACATGAGAAAATGCTCCACATCACTTGCCATCAGCGAGCCTCGTTTCAAGCCTCCCTGCTCTGCTCTTACCACCCTGCCCATATCTGTCTTTACAGAGGCCAGAGGGATCCTTCTAAAATGCACCATGGTGCTCTGCTTCCTATACCCTGGGGGCGCCCCATCAACCTGCTGGCCTCAGTCTTGCCGACTGGCTCCTGCTTGGTTTGCTTCTCCAGATCCCTGCTGTGACCTGCTCTCTGTCCTGGAGGAGGACCTGCAGGCACAGATCAACAGGCCCCCTTGCCCTCAGCATCCAGCTGGTGTCAGCAGACAGGGCACTAGTAAGAAGTCAGAAGGAGGGAAGGAAGAAAATGGGACCAGGGTGTTGGGTCCTGACTCCCTTTCGCCAGGCACATTTTGGCTGGCTGCTTCTCTCCAGCAAAGGTCACTACTCCTGATGGGTGGGGGTCTGCCCCCACTACAGACCTATCCATCCCTGAGTTAATCCAGCCCAGCCCAACTCCAGCCCAGATATCTGGGTGACAGTTTCCTCATTCCTTGAGCCTAACCACAATTTAATACAACAACTGCCCACCTCTCAGTGCCCCTCGATTGGCACCAACGGTTCTCACCACATCCTTTCCTGTCTAGACCACCATACGCTTAACTTACTCATCCTGCCGTTCATTATCTGTCCCCCACTAGGGGCTCGCCTTCTCTAGGGCAAGGGCCTTTGTCTCTTTTGTCCATGGACGCACCCCACATGCCCAGACTTGTGCCTGGCACGAAGCAGAGGCCCAACTAGCACTTGCCGAGTGTTGAAAGAATAAGCACTCTGGCCCAGTTTCATCTTTTAATTGTTGCAGAAGGTTGCAGGGTATTTTCAGCTTTTTCCATAGCATACGCCTGGTTCTCTTCTGGAACATTAATAATCAACAAATATTGTATTTGTTTGCTAGAGCTGCCATAGAAAGGACCACACGCAGTATGGCTAAATAACAGACATTTCTTCTCTCATAGTTCTTAGGGCTGGGTTTCCAGGATCAAGGCCATGACAGGGCCGTGCTCCCTCTGAAGGCACAAGTAAGGATCTGTTCTAGGCTTTTCTCTTGGCTTTTGCAACATGCCTTCAAAATCCACATGGTGTTCTCTCTGAGTGTGTGTCTGTATCCAAATTCCCCCCTTTTAATAAGGATGGCAATCATATTGGATTAGTGGTCCCCCTATTCCAGAATGATCGTATCTTAGCAAATTACATCTGTAATGGCTATGTTCTGAGGTACTGGGAGTCAGAGCTTCAATATATACATTTTGTAGGGATGACAACACAACCCCTAACAATAATTAACATTTATTGAATACAAGTGCTGTGAATTACTGTTTACTTTTCATGGTAAGACCTATTAAGGTATAGATTTGTATCATCCCTACTTTTCCTTGGGGAAAACAGGGGCTCAGGGAGGTTAAGTAAGTGGCCCGAGGTCACCCAGCCAGTGAGCGAGGGCCATGAGACCATAGAGCCCAGACATCCACCATCCTGCTTTGTTGCCTGTACCCACTTTCTTACCCAACAAGTGCCAGATCCAGGAGCTCAAGACGTAGCTGTGAACCCTAAAGTTTTGCTTCTGAAATCGTGGGTTTGTTGGGATGCAGAGGGTGGATGGAAACCGGTAGGATTTTTTTTTTTTTTTAAACTTCAACGCTATGGCATAGTCCATTCCTGACAACTTGTGAAGAATAAGAAGCCAGAAGAACTTATGTGAATTATGTTTCCCCTGATGCCACCCTGGGTGGCAGCTGATGCTCAGGCTTGTGTGGCCCTGGTGACACTTGGTGGACGTTCACTTGGAAAGTTCATGTCGTGCCAAGAAAGTCAATTTGGAAAACCAGCTGTTTCTGCAAGATGCAATTATTTACAGCTGCCCAAGCCAATGAGCAATGCCAGGAGCCAAGAATAATTGCAAATCAAATGAACAAAAATGTCTTTCTCAAGTTTATTAGGTCCCAAAGCCATTTTAACAGACTGTCAAAATCTCAGGAAGAAGAAAGCAAACTGGAAAGATGGGCAATTGCCTCACAGGGTTGGATGAAACCGTGTCCGTATCTTTGGAAACAAGGTAGTAAAAACTTTGGAAAGACCATGGGATTTGCTGCATATTGACTGTCAGGCATGCAGCAGTGGGCCTTCCTGCACTGTGCGGTTTGCTTCTACGACAGCTGTGCGAGGCTGTGCGTTCGTCTCCTGTGGCTGCTGTAGCAGATCACCGCAGTCTCCTACAGCCCTGGGGGGCCAGAGTCTAACACAGGTCTCAGGGGGCAAAAATCACAGCTGCTGGCAGGGCTGTGTTCCTTCTGGGGGCCGTTCCTTGCCTTTCCAGTTTCCAGAGGCCATGTGCTTTCCTTGGCTCATGGCTCCTTCCTCCACCAAAGCCAGCAACTGCCACTGCAACCTCTGCTTTTGTCACTACATCTCCCTCTCAGATTCTGATGCCTGCCTCTCTCTTTCATTTTTAAGGACCCTTGTGGTGACACTGGGCCACCTGGCTAATCCATGATGACCTCCCTATCTCCAGATCCTTAACTTAATCATGTCTGCAAAGCCTCTTTTGCCAGGTAAGGTGACATACTCGTGCTTCCAAGAATCAGGACCACCATGGGTGCGGGCGGGGCGGGGGGAGGTAATTCTGCTTACCATGGTAAGCCTGGTTATGTTTGTTTTAAAGATGACAAATAAATTCAGAGATGTTGGGCAATTTTCCCCATGCCACTCAGCTAGTAGATGGGTGGTTAGGATTGGAATCCAGAGCTGCTGGGTCCTACAACAGAGGCTCTTTCTCCCCCAACACAGTGTTCCATCTCAGACTCCCAGCCTCATGCTAGAGTTAATCTCAAGGTACTCCAGAGATTAGGGAAAAGGCAACCATGTTAAGAACTACTCCCAGTGGACTATTCTGGATCTCCAGTTCCTTTGGATGATAAACTGGGAGGGGTATAGATGACTGGGGCCATGTGCATGAGGCCAGTGGACAGGCTGCCCAATGCACTTCCCTTCCCTTCCCTTCACCTGGCTAATACCTGCTGGGCCTTCAGGGCTCACCTTTCTGGGACCTCTTCCAGGAACTCTCCCAGGAGAGTTCATGCCAATGTTGCACGTGGTATGTGTCTGTTTCTGGATCTTTCTCTCTAAAACACAAATTCACTAGTGACCTAACACAAGAATGATACGGATATGCCAGAGCTGCTTGTGGAATGCATGCGTGCATGAATGAATGACTCCATCATGATGCCACTCCCCATAGTGGGCCCACATGGCAGTCCCCGCACCCCTAGAACACATATGTTCCGAGTGACTGTGACCCATCCTGCTCCACAGCTGAAGGCGGCAACAGGCCAACTCCCAGTCTTTTACAAAGGTCCTCTCTGCCTCTCCCAGGATGGTGAAGTCACTTTCCCTCCTTCCTGGGATTAGTTCTTATAAGAAATACTCTGTCAAATATTGTCAGCTTGTAACGAAGATGATCCACTGGCCAGAGAGAGGGGGCTGGAAGGTGGGCACCTGGAGTCAGGGAGATGGGGTTGAAAGCATCATCACCCTCTGCTCCTTTTTCAAATGAGGATGAGAACTGGACTTTTAGGAGTGATGTGAATGAACATCCATGAGATCCCAGGTTAAGGCACTTCAGGGCCTTGGGGAGCAGTGAGGGCCCCCGATATCAGCTCTCCCCACTCCCTTGGGTTCTGACCCTACTGGCTATGTAATCCTGAGAAAGCCAATTCTTTGGCACTTGGTTTTCTCGCCTGTCAGAAAATTGCAAGAGTCCCTGTAAAATCCTCCTCTCTACAAGGATGTTCATCACAGCCTTATTTACTGACAAATGGTGGAGTTAACTCTGTGAGCCCACCTCATTTGCCAGGCACTGCTCTCCAGTATTCACTTGCTTAATCCTTACCCCATCCCTATGAGGCAAAGGTGGTGTCCTTACTTTTTTTTTTTTAAGATTTATTTATTTATTTATTTATTTGAGCGAGAGCACGCACGAGCGGGCAGAGGGGCAAAGGGTGATGGAGAAGCAGACTCCCGGGCAGCCTCGGTGGCGCAGCGGTTTAGCGCCGCCTGCAGCCAAAGGCGTGATCCTGGAGACCCGGGATCGAGTCCCACGCCAGGCTCTCTGTGTGGTGCCTGCTTCTCTCTCTGTCTCTATGAATAAATAAAATAAAATCTTTAAAAAAAAAAAAAAAGAGAAGCAGACTCCCTGTAGAGCATGAAGTGCAACACGCGGCTCAAACCCAGGACCCTGAGATCATGACCTGAGCTGAAATCAATCAGTCGGACATTCGACTGACCGAGCCACCCTGGAGAGGAATGGTGTTCTTATTATAGAAATGGGGTAATTGAATCAGAGAGCTGTTGAATAACTTCACCAGGGTCACGCAGCTCCAAAGGGATGGAGACGGGATCAGAATCGAGGCAGAGTGGCTTTGCCATCTAGGCTTCGAGGGCAGATACTCAACAGCGCCACCCCGCAGGGAGCAGCCAGGGAACCTGCCATATAGCCGGTTTCTGAAGAGCCACAGAGCCTGCACAGCCAGCGCTCGATCACAGGGGCGCTGATCAGCATGTTTTTCTGTATATACGTTACACGTCAACAAAACACGCCTCAGATGAGAAAAAGGAAAGTGAAATGAAAAGCAAGTCTGGCACGAGGTCATGTGCGCCAAAGCAGAGTGACTACCACAGAAGAACAGAACACACACCTGCGCATAGAAAAGCCAAATGGCCTTGGGAGGTATGATCACAGATTTCTCCTTTGGTTCTTTCTACTCTTCTGAATGTTACTTGTGCACCTGAGCTTGTGATGATTTCTTACAACAAAATACTTTACCAGCCGGTCCCCTCCCCCAAAGCAAACCCTGTGGTTTCCCACCACGTTCATTCCAGACTGACTGTGCTTTTCCATGGATCAATGTAAACATGAATCACCACAACTGGGGAACGAGAATTTTGTGAAACTCCGATTGTGAAATGGTGAGATATTTTCCTCTAACAGAAAGACTGTGAGTGAGAGGAGGAGGTGAACGCGGGCCCTCGACCCTTCCTGACATCCATCTTTAGAAGCATCTCGTTAGAATGACCCATTACGAGCAAGGAGCAAAATAAGGCGTTTTGTTGACAGCGAGTCAGAAATGCAACTGGAAGCCTCTGCCTGTTTGCACCGTGTCCATCCTGTCAGCAGAAGTTGGAGCAAGAGAGGGGAAATAAATGAGCTCCCCCATGAAGGAGGATCTGATTCTCACTCTGATTCTACCCTCCTCTCTCTCCTTCGGGAAGAAGCCCCAGTGTGGACTATGCGCCTGAAATGTGAGGCACAGACCACACACCTACAAGGTACAAGAGGCGGGACATCTCATAAGACTGAAGCTCAGAGAGGTTGAGAGCATTGTTCAGCATTGCACAGCCAAGAAATTCCAGAGCCAGGATTCAACCTGGTTTGGTGTGATTGCCCAAACCGGTACAATTTCTGGGACATTCTGAAGTCTCCCAAATCCCTCGTGGAAGCATGGGTAGTGTGCATCTTTAAGGCTGAGGCAGAATGATAAGCTCTGTGTCTTTCTTTGCACGTTTTTGCTCATTATTATCAGAGGGTGTAACACCCTCTGTTACACCGATTGACTGGAACGTCCTCTCTCTCTTCCTTTGCCTGCAGACTCCTACATATTTGGGATAGAAAGATGAACACTCATACTCTGGAAACATTTTTCAGGTCATGGCACTGGACCTTAGGTTCACAGGGACTCTGTCCTGGACCTCCAAGGACAAATGCCCTTGTCCCTTTTTTCACTGGGTGCTCGTCCCATCGTATCGGCTGTGACCAGGTGAGAGCTCAGAGAAGGGAGCTATTTGTTAAAAGAAAGATAGTAGGGGAGCAACTTATCAGTAAGAATATTCTCTAGGTAGGGGAAACATCCTAAAAATCAGACACCTTCAGAGCAACCAAGGACATACTCCGGTAAAGGCAAGCACGGTTGCCTGGGGGCCCCATGGCCCCGGGATGCTCTCAGGAATGACCCCAGATTACTCACAGAGAAGATGGCAGCCAGCGTCTCGATGCCACCAGTACTCAGGGTAATGTATGGGATCATTTCCGGTGAGATCCCAGCTTTGCCAAAGATGCTATTGGTGTAGAACCAAATCTGTAAGGCAGGAAAGAAAAACAAAGGTGAGTCAGTGAAAGGCATCTATTTCCAAAATTAAATTCAGGTGCAAGGCGGTCCCTGAGATTCGCTGCTCCATCCAGCATGGAGCTCTGTGGTGTGGCCAACTATCTGTTTTCTTCCTCCTCCCACCTTTGTCTCTTCTTCATTACTGACAGGGATACAGGGAGCCACATGTGCTGAGCTAATTGTGGCAAGGAGATGCACACGGAAATGTGGGTGAGGCTTCTTGGAAGTCTCCTAAAAATGAGCTTTCCGCCAAGGAGGTGGGGTCCCATTTTTGCCCTTCCTCCTTTCTGCTGTCCAGATGGTGAACGTGATGGCTGGAGATTCAGCAGCCCTCTCGGATCACTAGGTGACCTCAGGACAGCATGGTAGCCTCCATGGTAACTGAGAAACAGGAAAGGTTCTTTACAGATACTTTACTGTCATCCACTAGAAAGCTGTCACAATAAACCTATAATGGGAACAACATGAATGATGCCCTGGGGATTGTATAACACACAACCTGCAAACCCTACATGGGGCCCCTGCTTTGGGATGGAAGCCACCCGTTCAGACGCTAGAGCAAGAAGTTAGAAGGAGCTTGTGTCCTTGCTCACTACAGTGATTCTGTAACTTATTAGCCAAAGGTGGGCACTGTTGAGAGTATTAATAATTAGTTCAGGACAACAGGCATGAATCGGGATTGCCCAGGATGTGTGGTCCTGGGACTGCGGTGCCACTTTTCCCAATTTCCTCATGCGAAGTTAGGTCAGTGTGGAGGTTTCCACCACTGAGACCAAACCTAGCTCTACTGACACTCACAGGGCATCAGACGGTCACTGACTGGAGGTTGGAGGACCGGCTCTGTGTTGAGCTGTGTGACCTCGAGCAATTCACTCTGTGCTGCTGGGCTTCCTTCCCCTCCCCAGGCAAGGAGGACAGCCAGGCCCCTCCTGTGGGGTGTCAGAATTGGGCAGGAACTGTCACTGTGCACTATTTACGTTTTGGGTCCATCGGCTGGACACGAGTTACTTGTGCCCTCACGATCCCAGCCATTTCCTTAAAGAGCAAGAGTCTGCGAAATGATAGAACACCAAGGTGTCCTTGGTACGACATCTGATGAGGAAACCGCCACCTTCCAGGGCCTTGGAAGCGTTTATACTCTGACCGATATTAAGAGAAACATTAGAGCTTGTTAGCTGCTTGTAACTTGTCAGGCCCGACGGTAGCTGGGCATGCTCTTTGCGTTTGACTCTTACTTCGTTTTTTTTTTTTTTGGAAAAAGCTCTCATTTCTACAGATTTGTCTTGGTACCGGCATCTGTTTAGCAAAACATTTTTCATGCGCTGGGGGAGAAGATGTAATTTAGGACCTACCCGTATCTATAGATGGCTTATCTTTTAGTGACGGGAGTAATTGTTCCTAAAGTTATAGGCACATTCAGAGTCCAGTAAAAATTATTGCCAGGATTTCTGTGAGCTCGCCGGCAAAATGGGTTCTTATGTTCTCGTAAAACAAAGACCCTCTTGCCTGTGTCTGGCCCACATGTGACTGAGCTGATAAATTAGAACTTTCTTTTTTTTTTTTTTTTTTTTTAATTTATGATAGTCGCACAGAGAGAGAGAGGCAGAGACACAGGCAGAGGGAGAAGCAGGCTCCATGCACCGGGAGCCCGACGTGGGATTCGATCCCGGGTCTCCAGGATCGCGCCCCGGGCCAAAGGCAGGCGCCAAACCACTGCGCCACCCAGGGATCCCAAATTAGAACTTTCTAATTACATTCTATTACATTCTGTCTTTGCTTCCACATTCACAGAGTACAGGGTCCCCGATAAATTCATTAATTCCTATAGTTCTTAGGGCTATGCCAGAAGCTAAAACTATTCCAGAAAGCCCAGTCTTCATGGGATTTGTTTGTATAACCTCCTTCCCTTTGGAAGGAAACTGTGATCTCCAGCACATCTTCAGAGTTGGGTCAGAGGGGCTTAAATGCCATTCTTAATCTTTACTCAGATTCATTGATGTTTAATAGCCAAGGCTCTTGGGATCCCTTTCATGCCCCAGGCTACTCTGCTGGAATGTTATTTTCTGCCTCAGCCTGAACCCCAGAGCGGTGAGCCTGCGATCCCAGTGGGTATGTGTTCTCCTGCGCAAGCTGTGCCCTGGCCTCCCCTGTGGCCTCCTTCCTGGCTCCTCACAACCCCTGCAACCTTCCCTGCTTCCAATTTTCCCTGTAGCGACACTGCCTTGGGCCTCCCTGAGGGGTTTCAGTGTTAGTGAAGGGAGTCATGGTGCATAAAACAAAACTCTCAAGGTGGGGTGGGGGTGGGGGGCTCTTATAAAAGTGGCCCTAGAGTCACTTCATGGTAAATGCATTTATCCATCAACAGGCAGAAACCAGCCCTCTGGACCATCTCCCCCATTCCAGGGTTTGTGCGGAGGTCCTGCTGGGCTGGCCCTGTCCCTGGAGGGGGTGGGGGGAAGGCCTGCCCATCACACAAACTGCCTGTCTCGTTCTGCTGGCTCCAGAAGCCATTTCTCTTCTGCTGATGCATCCTGTAGAGCAGGACGGTACTGCCTCTACTCCCATTGAGGTTTATTTGAACAGGCAGTTTGAGGGCTTGTACACCATGGAGGCACCAGGAAAGGTGGAGTGTGTCCCGCAGCAGTGCTCCCAAGGAGCGTGCCCTCCCATGGAGGCCTCCTCCCATGGAGGGGGACAGGGGACTGGAAGGAGCAGCAGTCTGGAGGCCTACACACCCGATTCCAGCCCCAATGCTGCCTCTGGTGAACTGTGGGCCTGTAGACAAGTGACTACGTGTCTCTAAAGAAGGTAAAACGATCTGTCTTTCAGAGTGGTTGTAAAAATTTTTTTAAGTGACGAAGTAGAGCATCTTTAAAAGATTTTACTTATCGGGACGCCTGGGTGGCTCAGTGGTTAAGGGTCTGCCTTTAGCCCAGGGTGTGATCCTGGAGTCCCAGGATCGAGTCCCACATTGGGCTCCTTGTGCAGAGCCTGCTTCCCCCTCTGCCTGTGTCTTTGCCTCTGTGTGTGTGTGTGTGTGTGTGTGTGTGTGTGTGTGTCTCAAGAATAAATAAATAAAATCTTTAAAAAAATTTTTTATTTATTTGAGAGTGAGCTTGTGTGCACATTGGGGGAGGGGAAGAAGGGGAGGAGGAGGGACAAGCGGACTCTCAAGACCTGGAGACCATGGCCGGAGTCAAAATCAAGAGTCAGGCCCTTAACCGACTAGGCCACACAGGATACTCCAAGCATTTCTTACAGAATTGGCACATCATAAATGGTGGGTATCATTCTAGAAGATTTCCATCTCTCTATTGAATCTCACCCTTGCTCTTTGGTAAAGGAAAATGTCAAACCAGTTATGCACATGCCTTGGGGAGGAAGCACCTCTGGCTCTGCTTCTCAGCCTGCTTCTTGACTGGCTGCCTCTAATGGCCCCAAGCCCTCCTTCTTAACTCCTGACACAGTGTGTTAGAGACAGAGCATAACAGGCACACTCATTTTCAACTCTCTCAACAGCTTGTGAAGGTGACGTTGCCTAAGGATCAGAGAGACCACACACAGCCGATAGGGAAGGAGTGGGTGCAGACCCAGGCCTGTTTGCTCCCTGCCCCTCAGTTCTTCCACTGCTCGGGCTCTGCTGGGGCTGTCAGGGCAGCGGGCCGATGGGATTCGTCTTCTATGCACCCACCGCCCTGACTCCCATATATGCACACGGCCTTCACTGCACTTGGCCTCGTCCTCAGAGATGTGTTTTAACCCATCTCTCTGGCTTAACTTCAGGAGCAAGAAACCACCTTATCTGCCTTTGCCCAGAACAAGGTGATTCTTGCAGAGTATGGATGTAGAGAATGGACTTAACACATGCTTGTGGGGGGTAGTCACCAAACAGTGACTCCCCCAAACATGTGCATGTTCTAATCCCAGGAGCCCATGACGAGGTTACATTACCCGGCAAAAGGAGCTCTGCAGATGCGGTTAGGTTTAGGGGTCTTGGAGCACCTTTGGCCCAGGGCTTGATTCTGGGGTCCTGGGATCGAGTCCTGCATCGGGCTCCCCTTGGGGAGCCTGCTTCTCCCTCTGACTATGTCTCTGCCTCTCTGTGTGTGTGTCTCTCATGAATAAATAAACTCAAAATAAAAAAAATTATCTTGAGTTATCTAAGTGAGCTAGAAATGTAATCATGAGGGTTGGTAGAAGACAGAGGTTGGAGAAGGCAGGCACCAAGGTGGAAGCAGAGGTCAGAGGGAGACAGTTGTAAACATACAGGTGGTCACGCACAGGATCTATTTTGAAGTATAGAGGACAGAGGAGATCTTGTCATTTATTAACCACTATGTCCCAGGAGCCCTGCCAGTGCTTCACCTACTGAAGGGATGGGACGCCCTTTCCTTTCATTTCCTGTTCCTACCTGGGGAACACACCTGTCTCTCAGCCCAAGGGACAAGTAACCACATAAGGAATAAGGGATAAGGTCAGAGGGGCCCTTGGAAGAGGCACTAATGTGCTCATTTACGCCTCCCACTGGGCTGTCTGTGTACCTGCCTCCGGCAGGCAGTTTGCAGGTCCCCTCTGCCCTATCCTTGCGGGGAGGGCCCTGCCCAGTGGAGCTGGACCTGGGGTTGGGTTGCTTCCTATTGTTGGGACCAGGGTAGGTGCCTTAAATCTGGGAATGCAGAATTCACAGCAGTTTCTGGACCCCTCCAGTCCAGCTCTGCCCTGAGTAGAGGGCACATTGTGATCCCCATCTATCTGATTCCTGTGCCAGTCTCTCTAATCCGCTCTGAATTTCAGAGGGGAAGAAAGGGGCTTATGTACTGTACTCCGCAAACCTATCACCCACATGCCCCAATTTTATCCTCCCACAACCCAGTGAGGTAGGTGTTTTGCCCCCATTTAACCGATGAGGAAAGTGAGGCTCAGCTCAGTGAGGACTACACAGCTCAAAGTGGCAGAGCTGGGATGTCGGCTCAGACCCTCCCAACACTCTCCTGACCTCTGCTACATTGGGGTGGGAGGCAGCTGATTTCCCCTCCTGAGGTGGAATGGGGTGGGGGTCCAGTCAGGGCCAGTGTGTCTAAGGGCTGGGAGGGAACAGTGCATCCCTGCTGCAAAGAGAGGCAGGATCCCTGCTCCAAGGAAGACACTCCGCTCTCCTGACAAGGCCTGAGAGTCTGGGCCCCAGTCCCCTCAAGTAAGTGTCACCCCTTGTTCCCATTAGGCCCCCTTTGACCTGATCACAGAGGTGACCTGACCATAGAGGTTAGGGAATGAGTGACTGACTCTCCCGCCTCCCCTGGGGCCCATGTCACACCTTGATTGTGCACATGAGTATCTGCTAGATGACCCATCTGCGGTGCCTCTCAGTGCTCAGGGAGAAGCAGCTCCCTCCCCTGTCCCTTACTCTTCATGGAAATCCAGAAAGATACAAAATAAGGACTCAAATTTAAGAATGGCCAGAACATGCTAGTCTTTTCCTTTTTTTTTTTTAGATTTTATTTATTTATTTGGGACGGGTTACTGGGGCAGAGGGAGAGGGAAAGGACCTCAAGCAAACTCCATGCTGAGTAGGGAGCATTTTTATAGTAGCAAACTGAGGCCCAGAGGAGTCAGTATGATTGGCTTCCTCTGTTCAAGAGGGAAGGAATCTGTACGCAGGGCTCGATTCCACACCCTGAGATCATGACCTGAGCTGAGCTGGATGCTTAACTGACAGAGCCACCCAAGCGCCCCAGAATATGCTAGTTTTTAAAGCTTTTCTAAGAGTATTTGATTACCTCATCTCGCTCCCCCCTTTACAGGTAAAAACACAACCTCAACCTGACCCAGCTCTCAACCAGCTGATACCACCTTTGAGTCACACGCCCATTTACATCTCAGTGACTGAGGGCAGAGGGGTTAAGCATCTTACCCAGGGTTCCAGAGCTGGGAGGCAGGGGGTGTGGGGTACGGGCTATAACCCAGGTGCCCATGGTCTCAGGGCAGGGCTCTTTTGACAAGATAGTAGCTAAGATTGTCAAGCACCACCTGTGTGGCTGACCCTGTGCTGAGGGCTCTATATACATCCTTTCATCCATCTTCTTGCCATTATATGAGAGAGTACCCCTTTACAGCTGGGGAAACTGAGGCACAGAGCAGTCATGGCAACTTGCCCCTTAGCCCACAAGCTCAATGCTGGGAGTTGAATGCAGCTGACTCCAGGACATGTGCTCTTGACCACAATGCTAGGGTGGCCGCACAGAGGGGGTCTGGGTAGCATTCTCTCCATTAGGGGACAGAGCAAGTTCTTTCAGTGAGATGGTCTCAGCTACTAAGGTAACGGAACAGGCAATTCTTGTGATTTGAGTTAGTACGTTATTTGGGAGGAGACTTCAAAACAGAAGTTATTTACAATGCTTCTGGACTTGTGATTAGAAGTTTTGTGCAAAACAGGATTTGGGCTCCAGGGTCCAACCTTGATGATGGTTGGACAAAGGAGATGGATCTTTACAGGCCTCCTGGCCAGCATGGGGGAAGGTGTCCTGTCTCAGGCTGTCTCCCTCCCTCCCTCCCTCCCTCCTCCCTCCCTCCCTCCCTCCGTCCCTCCCCTCTCCCAGCCTTGCCTCCCTGCCATTCAGTTGTTTGTGGAGGGTGTAGGATGTCTGGTACTCTGTTAGGTACACATCACAACACACATTACAACATGTGGGGGAACAATACGCACGCGTCCTCGGCCTCACAGATCTGGGGTAGCAGCAAAGGGAGGCATTATACAACAGCGTTATAGGTGATGGGCCAGAGGGACACACAGATGCCCAGGAACGCTGTGACACACAGGGCACCCACCAAGTGGACAAACCCCAGGGGGCCATAAAACACCTCTGAGAGTCCAGAACGGGCTGTTACCAGGCTCATTCATAGCCTGCACTCTGTGCCACTCTACTCTTGTTTTAAGCTCCAGGGTCTTGCTTCCCAACCAAGACTACATAGTGGAAGCAGCAAAGTTTGAAAATGTGTGGCATTGAGAGACAAGAACACAGTGCTAGAAATAGCCTTGCTGATGAGAGCAGTCCACGTACACAATTTTGTATAATCCCCACGGCAGCTCTGCAGACTGATTTCTGTCATCCCCATTTTTATAGTAGCAAACTGAGGTCCAGAGGAGTCAGTATGATTGGCTTCCTCTGTTCAAGAGGGAAGGAATCTGGAGGAAGGAAGGGCAACCCAAGGTGTTGATACCACCAAAATCCTTGGTATTCCAGAAGATTCAGGAAGTCTCCAGAAAACCATGACTTTCCTGCACTAGGTGTGACAATGCAAGGACTTGGTAGAAGCACCCTCCCTGCACCTTGCTCTTCTCACCTGTCCCTTCCTTCCCCAAATATTCAGATGTCTCCCATGTGCCATGGGCAGTTCTGGGTTCTGGCGGCACAGGGACCATGAGAGTGGTCTCCATTCACAAGGACAGTCATAGTGAGAGGAGTGGCAGTGGGGGCATAGGAGCTATTGTGACCGCCCCAGGAAAGGGGATGGAGTCAGTAACCAGGAGGCTCCTTGCTGGTGAGAGACTGAACATTCACACAAAAATCTGGTTTTCATGCAAAGGACAAACTGCTCAGGAGGAAGGCAGTTGCATAAAACAAGGAATTTTAAGTGACAGGTCTAATTTTAGAGGAGGGAATTTGAAAGCCATTGTGAGAAGGAGGGAAAAAAAACAATCCCACACTGAAAAGGAATTCAGAAGCAACTAAATGTTACATCCAACTTTCGCTTGACTTCTAAGGTATGTGGAAACTATTCATGGACTTCTTAGCAAAAATGTATTGAGCAAAATGCAATGTTCGTTTAATGCAGTGATTCTCAACTGGGGCAATTTTAACCACAGGGGACATCTGGCAACGTCTGAAGACATTTTTGGTTGTCAAAACTGGTGGGGTAGGCTACTGTCATCTGGCGGGTTGAGGCCAGGGATGCTGTGAAATGTTCTATAGTACACAGAACGGCCCCCCTCACAATTTTCTGATTTTCTGGACCCAAATGTGCATGCTGAGGCTGAGAATGGCCAGGTTAGTGTAAGTATCTGAGTCTTAGAGACAGGCTGGCCAAGCCTGGGCAGGTGCTCCAGGGAAGGATACCTGGGGCCAGGAAGTGTGAGTTTGACAGCATAGGCACCGCTCCCACTGTGACCCTGAGTAAGTCCTTGGCCCTCTGTAAACCTTACTTCTTCTTCTAGAAAATGAGGATGGCATCATTTACCCCATAGGACATTTGGGGCTGGAATAAAGTGATAAATGGGGGAGATGCATTGAAGTTTTTGCAATGTCTTAAACTTTAGAGCATGTCCTCCCAAATAGTTTCTGGGAAAATTAAGGGAAGAAAGCAAGTTTTAAAGGGCATTTGAAGTCTTCATCTGGTAGACACCATTCTTTCTTGGTCTCATGTATTATTTGGATTTAGAGGCAAGAGGTACAGGGGGAGAGAGCCTGCCTGGACTGAAGCACAGGACAGCCAGGCTCTAAGGCTGAGGTGGCTGCCATCTGCTGTTTGTCCTTTTGTATGTAAAACAGAGGAGGTAAGACTTGTCCCACTGGCTGCCTAGGAATGACCTGAGGACAGAGCCCAGTGACACATATGGGGATGCTCGAAGGGGGCCTTGGGGACCTTCCTTGCTCAGGGCTCAAGCAGCCAGACCTTGTGGCCAAATAGCTGGGCTCAAATCCCCTTTCTACCACTTGTAGCTGTGTGACCTAGGGAAAGTCTCTCAATGTCTCTGTAGCTAACAGTGGTGTCTAACTCATAGGACTGCCATGGGGACAGTTTCAGGCTCATGTTAAGCGCTAAATGAATATATGCTTTATTATTATTATAGTTGAGCAGACAGAGGCTGAGTTGGGGGAATGATTGGACTATGCTTCCCACTGCAGGCTTGTGGTCACAGGGAGATAGTTAGCCAGGCCACTGGATATGGGTCCAAAGCTTTTTGCTCTATGTCAGGTTAAGCATGCCAAGATTAGAAATAACCCAAAATAAACAATAAATAGGAGACTATCTCAACATAATAAAGGCCATACATGACAAGCCCAGAGCTTATATCATACTCAGCTAACATCATATCATAATATCATCATACTCATCAAACTGAAAGCTTTTCCTCTAAGATCAGGAACAAGATAAGGATGCCCACGCTCTCACTTCAATTCAACACAGTACTGTAAATCCTAGCCAATGCAATTAGATAAGAAAAAGAAAAGTCATCCAAATCAGAAAGGAAGAAGTAAAATTATCACTGTTTGCAAATGACACGATCTTATATGCAGAAAACCCTGAATATAGCACACACACATGCAGACACACACTATACACACACATACACACAAATTGTTAGAACTAATAAACAAATCCAGTAAAGTTGCAGGATACAGAATAAACATACAAAAATCAGTTGTGTTTTTACATAGTAAACAAGGAACCACCTGAAAGGGAAATTAAGGAAATAATTGTACTTACAATAGCATAAAAAATACTTGGAGATAAAAGTTAACTAAGAAATGAAAGACTTTTGTACTGAAAACTACAAAACACTGAGGAAAGAAATTAAATACACAAATAAATGGAAAAATACTCCATTCATGGATTAGGAGATTTAATATTATTAAAATGTCCACACTACCCAAAATGATCTACAGATTCAATGCCATCCCTATTCAAATTCCAATGGCATATTTTCCAGAAATAGAAAGAAATCCTAAAATTCATATGCAACCACAAAAGACAATGAATGTTGAAAAAGAACAAAACTGGAGGCATCACATTTTCTCTTTTCAAAATATATTACAAAGCAACAGTAATTAAAATAGTGTGATACTGGCAAAAATACAGACATACAAACTAAGGAAACAGAATAGAGATCCCAGAAATAAACCTATATGTGGTCAACTGATTGACCACATATGGTCAATATTCTTAGATGCCAAGAATATTCAATTGACCACATATGGTCAATATTCTTAGGTGCCAAGAATATTCAATAAAGAAAGGATAGTCTGATAAATGGTGTTGAAAAATTGAATAGCCATATACAAACGAATGAAATTGGATGCTAATACTCACTCAATATGGATTAAAGATTCAAGCATAAGAACTGTAGAAAAAAGAAAATATAGGAGAAAAACTTTGTTACACTTATATTGGCATTATTTTTTTGGATACGACATCATAAGCAAAAATCAACAAATGCGACTACATCAGGCTAAAAAGTTCCTGCATAGCAAAAAAAATAATAATTGACAGAGTGGAAAGGCAATCTACAGCATGGGAGAAAATATTGGAAAATCATATATCTGATAAGGGGTTAATCACCAAAACATATAAAGAACTCCTACATCCCAATAGCAAAACAGAATAAGATAAAACAAAAGCTCCCAAAACCTCCAAATAACTCTACTAAAAATGGGCAAAGACCTTGATCAGACATCACTCGGAAGAAGACATACATATGGCCAGCAGACATGAAAAGACACTCCACATCACTAATCATCAGAGAAATACACATTGAAACCATAGCAAGACATCTCCTAACATTTGTTAGGATGGCTGTTATTATATTTTTTTAAAAAAAAAAGTGTTGGTGAAGAAATGGAAAAATTAGAATGCTTGCATACTGTCAGCGGGAATGTAATCTGGTGTAGACGCTCTGGAAAACAGTATGGAAGTTCCTCAATTAGAAACAGAACCGCAATATGAGTCAGCATCCTACTTCTGGGTTTTTATCCAGATTGAAATCAGGATCTCAAAGTGATATCTGCACTTCCAGGTTCAATGCGGCACAGATCACAGTAGCCAAGGTGTGGAAATATCCTAAATGTTGTTGATAGATGAATGGATAGAGAAAATGTGCTACATGCAGGCATGATGGAATATTATCCAGCCTTGGAAAAGAAGGATGTCCTGCAATGCGTGACAACACGGATGAACCTGGTGGACCTTACACTGAAGGAAATAAGCTGATCATGGAAGGACAAATACTGCATGCTTGCACTTTCGTGAAGTATCTAAAGCAGCCAAACTCATAGAAGTAGGGTGGCGGTTGCTAGGGACTGTAGCAGGAGGAAATGGGAAGCTTCCAACCAACAGGTGCAAAGTTTGAGTGAAGCAAGATGCATACACTCTGCAGATGGGATGGGCCATATGACAATGCACCTACAGTTTACAATCCTGTGTTGTACACTTAATTATTAGTTAAGGAGGTAGATCTCATGTTAAATGTGCTCATGACAATAACAAAAGAGATGAAAGGCAGTCACTACGAGGTGGGTGGGGGATTCCTGGGGGCTAAGACCTCCCCACTGCGGGTCCTTGGAGAGGACGAGGTGGTTTCTCCCCATCCTATGCCGATGCAGTGGGGTTTACAGATACACTCTAGTGGAATTCATATAGGAAGTTGTACAGGGAATGCAAATTGGAAACTTTTGTCCAAGGAGAGGAAGAGAATTCTGTTTAGAAATGTCATGGTTCTCAAGCTAAATGCCTCATTAAATACAGATTCCATATGTGCCTTTTACGACTCCAAATGTTAGCTCTGAGAACGGGTCTGCTCCCTCTCTACCTTCTCAGAACAGGGAGTTCAAAGAGGAGGAAACAGCAGGAGCTGTCTAAGGCCGTGCCATTGTCCTGAGCCCTCCTCCTTTTGCTGACTTTAACCAGACCAAGGAAAAAGGTAAAAACAAATAAGTTGTAAGATGATTTCATTTCATCCCAATGTTTCCAAAAACAGAATCAAGAGTAGTTGAAATGTGGTAAAACACTATGGTTGTAACTTTCCATGCCGTCACCTTTCCCTCTCTGGGACAGTGATACCTCCCCTTTTATGTCACTTCTCCACACACCTCCTGAACACCCTGCCTGCTGACTTTTAGGGGATGCCAGGCTCATAATGCAGAACTGAGCTAAATGACTTCCAGGGCCCTTTTCTCCGGGGCTCTTTGGAAGGGCCCCCTTTCCCTCCTCTGGGCAGCCCTGCTTCTCCTGAGCTGTGTAAGTACCTCTACACTGTCCTGTCAGCTGGCTTGCACACCTTCATAAATGGGGAACTCATCCCTCCTTGAGGCAGACCCACTGTTTTTCACAAGCAACAATGATAATGATCCCAAATCTGCCTCTCTGGTCCTGGGATTCTTGGATTCCACCTTTAGGACTCCCTAGGAGACAAGGAGCAGCTGCATCTGTCAGAGGGTATTTAGGGCATGGAAGACCCCCTAAACCGATATCCCTGCCCACATCAGCTCAGGTCCCGAGAAAGTTTTCCTTCCAAGCCTGAGGTCTTCTTAGACCAAAGTTGCACATTGAAGCCAGCCCAGAGTACTTTAATTTAGATCATCTTTCACTTACAACATCCCAATACCCATTTTATAAAGAAATCTGAGGTTTGGGATCATAAATTATAATGATAGGCAGTATTTATTAAGGGGCGACTGTGTAGCTGCTGCGTTGAACACTCTGTATGGATTATTTCTTTCAGTATTACGTCGGCCCATTTTATAGATGAGGAAACTGAGAATGGATCAGATCATGTGGCTACCCAATGGCGCAGAGCTGGTGCAGGTGGCAGAGCTGGGACTGGATCCTGGTATCAAGGCCCAGGCCCTGCCCCACCACACCTCACCTCCCTCCAGCTCCTCTCTTTGGGCAGGGACACTCACCGCGTTGAGGCCGCAGAGCTGGTAACAGGCCATGGTGACGATCACAGTGATGACCTGCCAGCGCACAAAGGGACTCCGGAGCAGCTCCAGCACGGACACCAGTTGAATGTTCCTCTGCACCCGGCTCTCCGCCAGGACCTCCTCCACTTCTCGGGAGACATCCGCTTTGCCCAGGAAAGTCTGGAAGGCTGCAAACAGGGACGATCGCAGACTTTTAGCAGGGGTTAGGATGTCTGCTGTGTCTAACGCTGGGCTCTGCAGGGCTGGTTCCACCACCCAGACACACACCTTGTCAGGGGCAGAGCTGGCAGGGGCCTTTGAAACCACAAAGTCCCAAGCCTTTGTTTGAAAGTAGGAAAACAGAGGCCCATAGATGTGCAGTGACTTGCCCAAGGTCACCTGGTTGGCTAGGAGAAGAGCCAGGAGAGAACACGGGTCTCCTCATGGTTCCAGAGCAAAGAGGAGCATGTCCAGGGTTCAAGTCCCATTACTACCACAGCGCATCTGTCCATTGTTTGTGACCATTCCTGCCTCACAGAGCTCCAGTAGTAACTGGACGGTGTATACATGCTAAACCCGAACACAGAGCTTTGCACACAGGAGATGCTCTTTGGATAAATATTTATTGAGCACCTCAATAATGTGTGCCTGGCCCTGCGTGCTCATCCTTGTTGGAGGCATTCGGATGGTCAGACTGCCGGCCACATGGCCAGGATGCTGGGAGTAGATTCCATCACTGGAAGGAGAACTGAACTAAATGACCTCCAGGGCCCTTTCCGTACGACCTCTGAAACACAGGCACCGTGGGGGGATGTATTCTCAAAGAGCTAATCTCCCTGGGATTCAAACTCACCCACGTGACTTATGCCTTTCCCAGGCTGAACGTGGCAAATTTCCAGCCTCAGCGAACCTGTCATTTGTTACCAAGCCCTTAATTGTGCAAACCTCCACGTATATATATGCAAAGGTAGGCTGACTGATTAGACCCCTGAGAGCATAATAATCAGGTAATAGGAGACACTTTTAGAACACGGATTTAAATATTCAGTGCTCTGGTATTTATCCTCCTACAGAGAAAGGTGGCTTTGGTGACGGCTCCTGTGGACAGTCCATTCCAGACACAGTGGGCATCATCCTTGAAAACACTGCTCTGCACCTCAGGGCATGTGAAATTGCTCTTCTTAAGTAGCAGGGGGAGAAAAGGTTGTTAAACTTGCTCCAGATTCTACAAAAAGCAAGCCCATGAAGCCTCTGGAGTGTTATCTCCAGTAGTACATTGAAAACGGCTTCAGAGTGTTTCTTTTGTAAGCTATGACTTAATACTTTTCCTAGCATTTTATTAAGGATAAATGGGACAAGTACCTGAATGAGTTAACGTTTCTACATCATTCACTACATCATAGTATTGCTAACACTTTCTCAAAGTTCAAAATGCAACATTTATTTGATAAAGTGATCCTAAAGTTTTAGGGCAGGAACATCTCTCTCTCCTTCCTGACATACATGCCTTTCATGTAAAATAAAGAGAATATTATAGCCTATTTTTTTTTTCCTTTCTCACGTTGGCTGCCAGGACGCTCTTGCTAAATTTGATGTTCTGCTCTTAACAGAGTTTCCCGGGAAAAAAATCTCTCCTTTCTTAAAGGCTGTGATCTCCTTCTTTTAAAGCATCAATTTAATTTCCTGTTGTATATGTGTTCATATAGTTTCTTTCTACTTGTTCCACACACTTTCTTACAAGGTTCCTGAGACTGGGTGAGGAAGAGTATCTGGTGAGGGATCGCGGCAGACACGGGGGTGCCCCACTCGGATCGCCTTCAGGAAAGGACGCCCTGCTTGGCTGGGAGTGTGTGGTTATAGACAGCCCCTACTCTGGGCTTTGTGGATATTCACCTGAACTTTGAAGCGCCAGTGATGCTGTTCCCACAGTGGCTCCCATCCCTCGGTGTGGCAGGGATGCAAGGGTGTGGCTGTTTCCATGGGGTGGGGGGGGACACCTATAATGCGCAAGCGTTGCTCCAGAGCTCCCTGCTGGGCCTGCAGAGACTCGGCCAGGTGGTATCCTGGTCCGATGCTCCCCTGTACAATCCTGCTTCTGTCCTCTTGCTTTCTCAGGGTGCCTCTCCAATGAACCTTTGGCACCCCTACCTCCTCCCCAGCACCTACTTCCTGGAGAAGCTGGCCTGCAACAATGATCAAACTGCTTGACAGCAAAACATCAATCAACTTAGCTCTGTTCTTGACCTTTGAAGTGTTTAGCTGCTTTGGTGCTCATTACCTTCTCTTGATCTGTGACAATAGTCCACTAAGGGCTCTCCTGGTCCGGTCTCATCATGCCCCATAGAGCTCCTACTGTAAACCTGCCCTCTACGTCCACCACACTGCAGCACCAGCCACCAGCCACCCCCACTGCCAAGCTTTCCGCTCAGCAGGGTGAAGCCCAGGCTCCGCACCTGGCCCACAGCTCTCCCTCAGCTCCCACCCCTGCTGCATCACTCCTGAACATATCACCGGCTCATCTTTCCTACACACTTTCCTACACATCTTTCCTTTTTCTTGGCTGCCTGCACTTGGCGATGCTGTTCCCTCTGCCAGGAATGCCCTTCCTGCCTTTCCTTGCCTGGCTATTCTTCTCCTCCCTCCCAGATGACCATGTGGCAAGGAAAGCATGCCCAGCCACTCTGGGTTGTCCCTGTCCCCCCTGCCTTCCCATCTCAGCACCTCCCCTCCCACCTCCTCCTGCCACTTGCCGTGAGCACCTTGAGGCCCAGTTCCTGGTGCCAACTGGGGGACAGGTGCTGCTTGAGTTTGTTGACCTGAGCTGACCTAGACCCAGCTAGAAAACCCACTCCCTTCCCTGAAAGCTGGGTTTCTCTTAACATCCTAGGCTGGATAACTCTTGGTGATAGGTGTGGTCCTGTGCCTTGTGGGATGCATCCCTGGTCTTTACCCACCTGATGCCAGAGGCAGCTCTGCAGCTGGGATGATCAAAACTGTCTCCAAGCACTACTTACAATAGCTGAGACATGGAAATAACCTAAGAGTCTGCCCATGGATGAAGAGATACAGAAATATACACACACATAGACATATACTTACACATATATACACAATGGAATATTACTCAGCTGTAAAAAGAGGGAAATCCTGCCATTTGCAATGATGCAAGTGGTCCTCGAGGGCAGTATGCTAAGTGAAATAAGTCAAAAAGAGAGATACCATAGGATCTCACTTACATGTGGAATCTAAAAAACCCCCAAAAAAGCCCAAACCAAACTCACAGATACAGGGGTGAGACTGGTGGCTTCCAGAGTGAGGGGTGGGGCTGAGCAAATGGGTGAAGGTGGTCTGACGTACAAGCTTCCAGATATAAAATAAACAAGTCCTGGGGACGTAACGTACAGCATGGTGACTATAGTTAGTAATACTGTATTGTATATTTGAAAGTGGCTAAAAGAATAGATTTTAAAAGCTGTAATCATGGGAGAAGAATTGTAACTGTGTGGTGGCGTATGTCAACTGGACCTATTGTGACCATTTTATGTTATATATAAATATGGAACCACTACGTTGTACACCTGACACTAAATCCCTATGTCAATTATACCTCAATAAAAAAATGACTTAGAAAATGTCTCCTGACACTGCCAAAAGTCTTCTGGGACAAAGTCACCCCCAGTTCAGAATCCCTGTTTCAAACAGGCTTCTGGCTCCTCCTGGGAGGACCTCACCCAGAGCAGACACCCCCACTTTCAGCCCTGGCTGTTTTAACATGTCCACACACCTGCCATGCCCACCCCACGATGTCCCCAGGTAGGGGCTACTCCAGGGACACTGTGGTACAGTGGGAAGTACCTGGGCCATGGAGGGTGCATACCCATGCCCGCCCCCCTGCATGACCTGTGTGCTTCCCTCTCAGTTGTGCTTCTATGAAGTGGAAATCATAAGGCCTCCCTCCAGGGTTGTTTTTGAGGATGAAAACAATGTATGTGAAGTGCCTGGCACATTTAGTGGTGTCCAATAAACAATTATTATTAGTACTATTATTATTTTGTCTTTCCCTTAGAACCAGGTACCAAGGGCGTATTAATTAATGTGCCTTTTTTTCTTAAAGATTTATTTATTTATTTTAGGTGGATGGGGGGAGAGAGAGACAGACAGAGAGAGAGAGAGAGAGAGAGAGAGAGAAAACATGTGCTGGAGGGAGGGGAGGGGCAGAGGGAGAGACAGAGAACCCCAAGCAAACTTCCTGGTGGGCTCAGAGCCTGACACGGGACTCGATCCCGGGACCCTGAGATCCTGTCCTGAGCTGAAATCAAGAGCCAGATGCTCAACTGAATGAGCCAGTCAGGCACCCCTCAACTTCTGTGCTTTGCATGAAGAGTAATAATGGAGACTGTGGGGTGACAGGGGAGGAGGAGCAGGTTGGGACACAGAGGGGCTGTGACAGAGTGGGCAGGAAGAGGAAAATGAGAGTGAGTGCTGACAAACTGCAATCAGTGAGGGATCCAGTATCTGAGCAGTATCTGAGTATCAGCCACAGTGTGGCTGACAGATGACAGGCCCCCGCAGCGCCCAGCCACCCCACAGAGCAGAGCAGCGGTGACAAACCGAGGCACCATGGATGTGCTCTCGGCCTCATAGGGGCCTGGCACAGGTTCCATCCTGGGCGGGAGACCCTCTTGGGCTTCAGGCCCCCGCCAGGGGCCCACCAATACCATGAGGACCTGACTGTGACCCGGCCTGCCCGTGCACCTGGCTGGCCACAGAATCCTGTGGGGCAGGAAGGGGGTACACTGCTTCCTCCGTGAGGCTTCTGGTGGTAGATTCTAGTGCCTCCCTCTCTCTGGTGGCCACACTCCTGCGGTCAAGTGGAGACATGGCCTTGAATCCTCCGCTGCCTCGGCCTCAAAGCCCACCAGCTGAGGCCATCTGGGATGTTCGGGGCAGAGGGGGAATGGTTTGGCTTTGCCAGGCCCTGGCACCTGCAGGACAGCTGAGCTTCAGGCGCCCCAGGCTGCTGGCAGACTCCCAACTCTGACCAGCCCTGAGGAACACACAGGCCTTGAGGAGGAAGCACCAGCATTTTAAAGGGATGGGCTCAGGGCTGGTTGACAGAAACCGTGGCCCTGTCCAGAGCCAATCTGCAGCATGTATTGACTCAGGCAATGTGCCAAGTGTGGGAGCTGCAAGAACAAAAGCGACAGACCCTTCACAGGCAGCGTCCCCATCAAAGTCACTTGCTTCTTCTAACATGCATTTTGCCATGATCAATTCCCAGAGAAGCTCCATAGACTAAAATTCTTTGGTCAAGGAGATTTAGTATCATTGTACACTCTCTTGGTTAAAACTTCACATTAGATTACTAAAGATTCTGATAAGTCCTGCACAAAGACACCCATTTAATTTTGTTTCGCTCCACATTTCCTAAACATATTTGCTGGAGCACCTACTTGCAACCTGCAGAAGTACATCAAGAAATTTTATTTTAATTTTATGTGACATGTGTCACAGAGGGAGTGAATCTAGGAATTCCCTGTGGCCTGGAGAAAGAATCCCAGTGGAGGACATTGGTCAGGGAGTAGAGGCAAATATCACACCCTGAAATCCAGAAAGAGCCCAAATGTCCTCCCAAGTAAGTCCGCATTTTAATCCCCGGAACCTATGACTATGTTAGCTTATATGGCCACAGGGACTTTGCAGATATGATCAAGTTCAAGTTAAGGGTTCTGTGATGGGGAGGTTATCCTGGATTATCTGGTGGGCCCAATGTTATCACAAGGATCCCCATAAGAGGGAAGCAGGAGGTCACTGTCAGAGAAGAGGTGTTAGAGAATGGACGGGTTGCATTTTAAAGATGGGGAAGTCCTGAGCCAAGGAATGGAGGTGCCTTTGGAAGCTGGAGAAGGCAAGGGACGATATCCCCCTGGACCCTCCAGAAGGAGTGCAGCCCTGCAACACCTCAGTTTTAGCCCAGTGAGACCTATTTTGGAGTTCTGACCTCCAGAATTGTAAGATAACACATTTTTTTTAACATTTTTTTTTAAATTTTTATTTATTTATGATAGTCACACAGAGAGAGAGAGAGGCAGAGACACAGGCAGAGGGAGAAGCAGGCTCCATGCACCGGGAGCCTGATGTGGGATTCGATCCCGGGTCTCCAGGATCGCGCCCTGGGCCAAAGGCAGGCGCCAAACCGCTGCGCCACCCAGGGATCCCAGATAACACATTTTTTTAAAGGAATTGCCAGAAAGTCTTGCTTCAGATAAGGCTTGACCCAGCAGCTCAAACTAAAACACTAAGGACTGAATAGCTTTCATCTATTCCAGTATCATTTTAAGCCGCTAGCTTTGTGGTAATTTGTTGTAATTTGTTAGAACAGCCACAGAAAACAAATACAGAGCCATTTTAGACGGCGGTGGCTCCCCCCGACCCTCACCACTCACTTCTGGTGTGACACCGGAAAGCATCTGACCTCTCAAGCCTTAGAGTGCTCATCTGCAAGGTGGGGCTGACCCCAGCCCACCTCTGTCTCCAGTCATAATGACAGCTCCTCAGGGCGAGGATGCAGAGCAGCAGCCCCGAGCCCTGCTCACTGCAGATGCGACACCCATACTGTCCCCTTGCAGAGACAAGTGAAGCCAGCATCACGTAACACCTAATAAGGGCAAATTTGGGGTGTGTCTGCCCAGTGCCATCTGAGGTCTGGGAGGGAGGGCTGGAAGGGACAGGAGTCACTCCAACTGAGTGGCCACAGCCTAGTGTTTAAGCTCACAGCCCTAGAGCCAGGCTGCTGGGGCTGCAGCCCCTGCTACGCCACGTCCGGCTGGGTGGCCAGGGCTGAGTAGCTCAGCCTCTCTGTACCCTGTGTAATGCCTGGCTTGCAGGCTGTAGTTTGCAGAGCAGGTGGTGGGCATACACCAGGCAAGGCGCCCGGGAAGTGTTTACTGCATGTCCCATGTCATTTGGGGAGCCTGGGTGGGAGAGGGGGGGCTTGAGCTTCCCCAAAGGTCAGTCTGGCTTCTAGAAGAGGCCCTTCCTGGAGGCCGCCTCTCTTGGTGCACAGCGTGGAGGACAGGGCTATCCTGGCAGCTAATTCTGCCTGAGTGGGCACAGCTGCCCGGGGCTTGGCCGCGAAGGACCCCGAGGTGGTCCTTCCCGTCCAGTGGGGGGTGCTGGGGTGCTGCTTGGGGCGGCGGCTCACATCCACGTATTAGCTGTACCGGGTGGACAACACAGGCCGTGACCTCCACCCGATGGGCCCGGGAGCCTGCGCCTGGCCGGAGCCTGGATGGCTCAGGGATCTGGAAATCGGCTGGAGTGCCAGTTAGGGAAACGGTGATGAGCTGGACACAGCCGGCCCCGTAGAGCGCCTTTCCTTCCCGATGGCCAGCCGAGCTCCACACCGGCAAGGCCAAATAAATGAAGAAGGGCAGGTGTTCTGGACAGGGTCCGCCTCATGTCCCTCGGGCTTCCAGATTAGTGAGGCGGTGCCTGAAGCGTGCCTGTGCCTGACCAAGTCAGACAAAGAGCTGAAGGCTGACTGCAGCCCACATCGGGCCCTCCGATGCCCACCAGGGCCACAGCCTGAGCAAAATGGGGAGAGCTGTGCGGCAGAGAGGGAAGGTGGAGGTGGGTGGTGGGGACAGACTGACCGGGCTCTGTCTGACATCTGCCGCCCACCAGCCTGGCACCTGGGCCCGTCTCGGGTGCCTCATGCACCCCTGCTTCCTCAGGTTCCGGGGGTGGGGGGTTGGAGTGACCGTCTGGTGCAATAACACCTGCCTGGTTTGCCTGCACCTGTGACCAGGTGTGCCCTGGTGTGACAGGGTGGTTGAGCCCCGACTCTGGGGCCACACTACCTCGTTTTTCTCCTTGTCATCTAGTCTGATGCCAGCTGAGGCACTTGATATTTCTGCGCTTCAGTTTCCTTATCTGTAAGATGGACACAGCAGCATCGGGGCCGTCGGCAGTATTATATGTCAGCACACGCGAGGTCCTCAGAACACTACTGCTCTTAGTGGGCAACGAGCACTAGAGGTCTGTTAACTATTCCAGGAGGCACTTGCTATGCCCCTCACCATCCCTTCCTTCTTTCTTCCTTTTTAGCCCAACAAAGGGTACAAAACACTATAACCTTCCATCATGAATCGAATGGTGTCCCCTATAAACAGATGTGAAAGTCCTAACCTGGTAACAGTGGATGTGACCCTATCTGGAAACAGGGTCTTTGCAAATGGGATTAGTGAGATGAGGTCACCCTGGAGCAGGGGGACCCTAAGAAGAGGCAGAGAAGAGACACAGAGACAGATACAGGGAAGATGGCCACATGAGGATGGAGGCAGAGCCCGGAGAGATGCAGGGCCAGCCATGGGACACCAAGGATGGTGGGCACACTTCGGAAGACAGGAGAGGAAGTAGGTCTTGCTGATGGATTGACTTTGGACTCCTGGTCTCCTGAACTGGGAGAGAACCCCTACTGTTGTATGTCCCTGGCGTTTGGCGCTTGGTTAGGTAGCCCTTGCACCTGACAGCTCTGTCAGCATTCATCACGTCCTGCTAGAGCAAAGTGCACAGCAGCCAGGAGCCTTCCCTGTATGACCAGGAGGGGCCTGTGACAAGGTGGCAAGGGGATTCCAGGCAGATCACAGGGCCATGGTCCTTCGCATTAGTGTGCTGGCAAAGCACCGAGCTCCTCTTCTGCCCAGAGCAGGGCTCAGTGCTTAAAAACTAGGAGGTTTCACTGAAGCATTTATTTTCAGCAGCGACTAGGATTGAAGTTTGAATTTATCACCGACAGCAGTGGGATCCATGGGGTGGGGGGGAGTAGAAGACACTGGAAGCCCTGTTTGTACTGTTACAAGATTTCATTATAGACAGGCCCCGGAGTGTTCTCATGGACCGCTGGGAGGGTGGTGGGGGGCTCCACCACCAGGAGGAGCTGAGCGTGCTCCTCACCTTTGCTTTCAGCACAGAGCGATTGACACATTCAGCTTACGTGTCCCCTTGGTCAGTCTTGGACTTGGGAATGGTAGCGTTGGACTCTAACTGAATTAATCCTGATGAATGCATGGGCGGCTTATAAAGAGTCCTCCAAAGAAGGGACAGATTAAGGTAAAACTCAGGTGCCCGCACAAAGACAGGATAGCAGCCCCCTCTGCTCCAGATCCGAGCCCACAGTCAGCTCTGGAGACTGTCAACAGTAGGCTGCCTGGCCGAGCTTCTAAAACATAAGATATAAAATAATCAACCTCTTCAAGACAGAAGTCGCATTTTAAGGCGAGTGAGAAAGTAGCAGCTTTTCAAAGGAGATTGCTCTGTGGAAGGAGATTTGTGGGAATGGTGCTGTCACTCTGTGGCCAGGGACACCAAGTGATGCACACGGGCCGCCAGTTCAAACTCCCCCATTTGCACATTAGGGAAACAAAACCCCAGCAAACAGTTTCAAGAGTGTTCCTGTTTTAAGATATTCCAAATGAAGAGTTTTGGTGGGTTTTGCTAAATCATGGTCGTTAAAACATAAAAGGCAACATTGTCTCCTGATTTTGCAGGAACACCTGAGTGACTCTGGGAGGGTGGAAATCTCCCTGCTGCAGCTCCCCTTCCCCCAGACGCTGTCTGTATCCCTAGCAGATGAGACTGCAAGATGAATTCCAAATTCCAAATGTGTTAAGTTCAACCAGCCCTGCTGCCGCCTTCCATTTGGATCTCCATTGATTCCTGAGGTTCTTTCTGAGGTCTTGTCACCATTAAGGTCAATACTGCAATGATACCGGCTAACACTTGCTGAGAGTTCCTCTGGGCCAGCTATGATTCTACATGGTTCATAAGCCTTTTCTCATTTAATTTTCATATAACTGTCCCCTGAAGGAGACTCTGCTGGTGTTCCCACTCTGCAACTTGCCCATGGTCAGGGGAACTAGGATCCTTGAGGGCAGAGCCTGAGACAAGGATTGGGTATAAGAAGTTGATACACATGATGGTTGCAGAAAGCAGGTGTGAGGGGGCAGGAAGAGTGAAGTTGGGAAGGGGAAGCCACTCAAGGCACGTCACTGAGGAGCCTACTATGGATGAAGGGGTCAGTTCTGCTGGACTTGTGAGTAGAACATGGAACATCTCCCAGAATTGTCCCACAGGGGAGGCTGGGCACCTGTCCACCAACTCTTGCCACCAGAAGCATTAACTCCCATGTATGCACACTGCATTGGAGACATGCTGAGCTACATCTTGGCCACAGAGAAGGCTGGGTTTGCAGAGAGGCACCTGGTGTGCTGGAGGTGCAGGAAATATCAGCCTGCATCTGCACTCACCAGGACTGTCCCACACCTGGACTGAAATCATAGTGAACAGAAGGATGGTGTGATGAGGACACCAGAGGAAACCACTACTATCACCACTGGTAAATGGGATAGCTGGGAATAGAACCCGGGGAAGGGCTCTGAAAGCTTTGCTCTGGATGTTCGGTTATGCTCCCTGGGAATTTAGAACCCAAGATCAACTTTTCAAGTTGATCTTTCAGATCTTTGAAACACTGTCCTTCCCTCCTTCTTTCCCTCCCCTCTCCTTCCTTCCCTCCCTCCCTCCCTCCCTCCCTCCCTCCCTTCCTTCCTTCCTTCCTTCCTTCCTTCCTTCCTTCCTTCCTTCCCTACCTTTCCCCCTAAGTCTTCATTCCATAGTCCAAATTCCTGAAGAGCCTAGAAGCATCCTCTGGTTTCATCTCACCCATCCATTTGCCTATCACTTACATGAGAGTGAGGCAAATGCCTAAGGTGTAATGCAGCACCAATTTCATTATACTTTGGAAGCCCAGAGGAGATTGGTTTGAGCTAACTCTTGCATCCTTTTTTGCATTGAGAGTCCCTAAGTAACATTGCCTTCCTTCCAGTCTCTAGGGGAAGGCCTGGAATCTGTCTCTGGGACCCACTCATAGAGGGGCAGGAAACTCTGCAGGGAGGAGACAAAACACAAAGTAGTGCAGTGTTTGGGGGTGCCGGAGGCTGGCGAATGGCTGTCACTGCTGCTCCTGTCATCACTGTGGTCCTTCCAGATCAAAACAGGCACTCATGCTGGTGTAAGGCTTATGACACTTCATGCCAGGGGCTGGGTCTTTTTCAGGGCCTGGCATGCAGCAGGTACTCAGACCATGTTGGATGAATGTAACCGGTCCCTCCTCATATTTGCTTAGTCTGGAAAAGGGGATCCTCTGGGAGGAGAAGCCTGGATGTGGATGGGGTTGGGACTCATTGTCCCTGAGGTCAGAACAAGGGCCAATGGCAGCAGCTGTGATGTGTTAGATCAAGGATGAGCTCTGATATGGCCAAGGGTAGATTGGGAGGCTTCATAAGCAGTGAGCTCCCCATCACTGGAGGTATGCAAGGAGAGGCATGATGACTACCTGTCAGAGATGCTATGGGGGGGACTCAGGCATTGAACAGGAAGAAGGACAAGGTCTCTTAGGCAAGTGGAGAACCCAAGAAGTGTGCTGGTTCTATGGAAGCCTGGGAGAGAATGAGACCAGGGCATCTAGGGGGTGGGGAGCAGACAGGACAGACACTTTCAATTTTAACAAGCTGTCCTTAGAGAGAGAGGAAAGGGCCTTAGAAACTCATGGTCAGTGAGTCCATATAAAAAAGACATTTGCTTATGGAAAATAACCCTCCTGGAGGGGTCTGTTCTCTTGAATCTCCAAGTCACTTAAAATAGTTCATCTGATCTATGTGAGTTGTCTCCCCCTCAGGCTCCCACCCTTACCCTTGTACTTTAAAGTAAAGGCTTCCTATGGCTCACACCTCATTCATATCCATGGCCATGTTCTGATCACTAATTCCAAAGAACTTGAAAAAGGAACGAGAATTTGCATTTCCCAAGTGGAGAGAAAAGCCCCTGGGCAGTGTGTCCAGTTTCTGGGCCAGGAGAGGAAGGTGTTATGTAATTAGATCTTGGACCAGTGAAAGACTCATCTTCATACAAGGCGAGTCAAGAGACCAAGCAGGGGAGAGGAGGCTAACATTATTGTGCACCTACTACGTGCCAGCCTTTGGGCTAGGTGTCTTATAGACCTTATGGAGACAACAGGGTGTTCTGTTCTCAGAGCCTCAGAGGAATTGGGAAATGTACCAGAGATCCCGGGTAGAAAGTGAGAGAGTCAGTGTTCCAAGTTGATCTTTCTTTGCACACACCTCAAAGAATGATGAAAAGAAACCACAGAGCTGAGAAGCCAACAGAACCAAATTTAGTTCATTTCAATTAACCTGCAGCTTTTCAGGGCTTGCTATGTGCTGGGGATGCAAAGGTATCCTGTGTTAGAAGAAAAGGGCATGGTTTCTGCTCAGGAGGAGTCCTTTAGTGGGAGACAATACAACCCCCTGCCAATCAGGGGGATGGTGCTGAATGAGGGGTCTGCTGGAGAGTCATGAAACCCCTACAAGTCCACTGCTCCTACTTGCCTTTCAGCAGGTGGGGAAACTGAGACTCAGAAGGATGAAGTGATGTGTCTAAGTCACACAGCTGAGCTGGCATTCCTGTGGCGTTGAGTGCCAGGGTCAGCGGAAGCATGACTTAGGGGCTGATTCTGAGAGGAGGTTCTCACAGAGAGCAGATCTCATATCGTGCAACCCTTGTCCGAGAGGTTAGGTCAGGTCATTAGGCAAACAGAAGGTCCTCTTTCCCCAGAGTGCTCTTTAGAGATCTGCTGGCATTCTGACTCTGCAGTGATTGCTTTTGCATGCAATGAAATCAGCAGTTGCATTCATATTGATAGGATCTCTATAGCTGTCCCTTCTTTTTTTCCATTAGTGGATGATTAGCTTATTATCACAAAGTTTTAAACAATTATTCTATTATGGTAAGGACACTGGTCATAAGATCCGGCATTGAACACATTTTTAAGTACACAACATAGTATTGTTGAGTACAGGCGCAATGTTGTACAGCAGATGTCTCAAATTTATCCAACTTGTATAAACTTTATACTCATTGATAGCAACTCCTCACTTCCCCTCCCCCATAGCCCCTGACAACCACTATTCCACTGTTTGGTTCTGTGAAATGGACTATTTTGCATTCCCGCCAAGAGTGTGCAAGGGTTCCAATTTCTCCACGTCCTCACCAACACTTGCCTTTTGTGTTTTGAGACTAGCCATCCGGTTGGTGTGAAGTGACAACCCCCTATGGTTTTGATTTGCATTTCCCTGATCATTAGCGATGTTGAAAATTTTTCCATATATCCATTGGTAAAGTGTATATCTTCTTTGGAGAAATCTTTGTCCAAGTTCTTTGTCCATTTTTAAATAAGGTTATTAGATTTCTGGCTATTGCATTACAAAAGTTCGTTATTGTTTTGGATATTAGCCCTTTATCAGATATATGGTTTGCTAATTTTTTCTACCACTCCATATGCTACCTCTGCACTCTGTTGATTATTTCCTTCGCTGTGCAGATAGATGCCTTTTAATTTGATAGAGTTCCCCTTATCCATTTTTGCTTTTGTTGCCTTGCTTTTGATGTCATAGCCAAGACATCCTTGCCAAAACCAATGTTAGGAAGCTTTCTCTTTATGTTGTCTTCTAGGAGTTTTATAGCTTCAGGTCTTACATTTAAGTCTGTAATTTATTTTGAGTTGATTTTTGTATATGGGGTAAGGTACAGGTCCAACCTTTGTTTTGCATAAAGATACCCAGTTTTTCAGTTATCCTGTATCCAGAAGACACTAAGGCCCATAGCCAACATCATGTTCAATAGTGAGAAACTGAAAGACTTTTCTCTAAGGTCAAGAAAAAGGCAAGGATATATATTCTCATGACTTCCACTTAGAAGTCCTAGCCAGAGCAATTAGGTGAGAAAAGGAAAGGAAAGCATCCAAACTGAAAAAGAAGTATAATTGGCCTTATTTGCAGACAACATGATTTTATATATATATATATATATATATATATATATATATATATATATCCCCCAAGACATTATCAAAAAACTGCTAAAATTAAACAAATTGATTCAATCAAGTTGCAGGATACAAAATTAATATGCAAAAATTAGTTGCATTTCTGTACACAAAAAATAAACCACCAGAAGAGGAAATTAGAAAAATAATCCCCTTCATAATAGCATCAAAAAGAAGAAAACATTTAGAAATATAAGGTTACCTAAGGAGGAGAAAGACTTTTACACTGAAAATTTTAAAACGTTGATGAAAAAAGTTAAAGGAGACATAAAAAAATGGAAAGACACACTGGGTTCATGGGTTGGAAGATTTAATATTGTTAAAATGACCATATTACTGAAAACCATCAACAGATTCAATGCCATCCCTATTAAAATCTCAATGGCATATCTTACAGGAAAAGAAAAAATAACGCTACAATTCACATGGAACCACAAAAGACCATGGATGGCCAAAACAACCTTGAGAAAGAACAACACAGCAGGGGGCATCATGCTTCCTGATTTCAAAATATACTGCAGAGTTACCGTAATTCAAGCAGTATGTACTGGCATAGAAAAGACAGACCTACAGACCAGTGGAACAGAATAGAGAGCCAGACATGAACCTACAGCTGTACAGTCAATGGATCTTCAACCAGCTGTGATTCTGAAATGGGCAAAATAGCAAGGTGGCCAAGGGGTCACACTGGGGTTGAGAGAGCCAGGGCACAACAGATTTCTCTGCCTGCAACCTGGGCAGTCACCTGGCAGCTAAAACCTCAGTTGTCTTCTGTAAAGAATTAGAGCGACTAGTGTCAACGCAAACGAGACTAGATTCATAGAAGGCTACTCTATGCTTCAGAAGGTATGCAAGGGAATCAACTGACGTGTCTATTAGGTGATAAGCCAGGGGGGATTATCCCCGATGAACAACAGCTATCAGTAGTAGCTTTCTGAGGTAGAAATAGTGGAAGTACTTGCTAAAAGACGAAGATCCAGACTTTGGTTCCAGTTAAGTTTGGGTTCAAGAACTGGCCCACCACCTCCTAACTGAGTGTCTTTTGGTAGGTTATACCCACCTCCCTAGCCTCACCTGTAACATGAGGGTAAGAACATAATCTCTCAGAGCTGGAGGAAACAGGCATGTGCCTATGTGCCCCAGGCCCTTAGCACATGACCAATCCATTTGTCCTCCCTTCTCTCACATCACTGCACAGAATTAGGATACCCTCTGCCTGTGTCTCAAGTAGGCATCATTTATTTGTATTATTTACTGAATACCTACTGTATTCCAACAAAAGACAGGTCTCTACAGCACCCTAATGTCCGTGACTAGTGCTTGAGATTTGATTTTAGAGACAGGACAGCCTTCAGAGAATTCATTGTTAGACATTGTTCAGAGAATCTCCGTGTCTGACTAAAACTAGGAATTTTTGCAAAGCGTTCAATAAAGGCATAGGCTCTTCATGCTTGTGAAGGCTCCAGTTCAAGGAAGTTTTAGTCAGACGTGGCTCATAGCATGAAGCACAGAGCTTGGAGGAGCAGCGTGCTGCAGAGACCAGAGAACACACTTGGGTGTTAGGAGTACTCGGTTTCATTCATTCTTCGAATTACTGTTCAGGGAGCACCAACTACATGCCAGGCTCTGCTCTAGGTCCTGGGGCTTCAGCAATGAGCGAAACAGGAAAAGTTTCTGCTCTCAGGGAGCTTTTCCTGGAGTAAACAGATGCTAAACAAATTAGCATATAAATATACAATTTCAGGTACTAAGTGCTCAGAAGAAAAATAAACCAGGGTGAGGGACAGTGAAGAGAAGAGAATGCTGTTTGAGCTATTGTAATTGGGGAAGGTGTTTTTGAGCAGATGCCCCTTCAGCAGAGACCTACGTGGAGTGTTGGAGCAGGGGAGAAGGGGTAAGTGTGCAGATATCTGGGGGAGGAGGCTTCCGGCCGCAAGAGCCTGTGCAAAGGGCTGAGGTGAGATATACCGGGAGCATCCCAACATTGCCTAGCTGTGTCAGAGTCTGCCCACTGGGACAGAGTCCCCAGTCACTGTGTGATCTGTAGTCCATATTTCCTGGACTCCCATGCTAGCTGGTTCCTGGTAGATCCACCTATGAGAGGTGCAGATGGAGGTCCAGAGGTAGGAGGAAGAAAGATTCTCTTCTGCCTCTGGTGGAACCTCCAGCACCATGAGTAGTGGAGACCCCTGCTCAGCCTCGAGACTGAGGCTCTGGCATCCTTCATGGCAGTCACACCACCCGCATTCACGCCAGCAGCTCCAGCATCCTCTCGACATATTGTGCCTGAATCCCTCTGCATATTTGTCTCCTCATCTATAAAAGAAGGAGCAGAAACCCTGGAGGCTTTTCTGGTGAGGATTAAGGCAGTGGATGTGGCATACTCAACCTCTGCCACTTTCCGAGTGCTGCCGTAGCAAATCATCACAAATATGGTGACTTCAGACAACATGAACCTATCATCTCATAGCTCTGGATCAGAGTCAGAATCCACAATGCATCTCAATGGACTACAGCCAAGGTGTTGTCAGGGTGTGTCCCTTCTGGGGGCTCTAGGGAGGATGCGTTTCTCAGCCTTTTCCAGGCTCCATGGTCTGCCTGCTTTCCTTGGCTTGTGGCTCCTTCTTTTATCTACAAAGCCAGCAACCTTGGGCCAAACCCTTCTTCTCCCGTCTGTCTTCCTTTTCCACAACAAAGAATCCTTGTGATTACATGGGGCCCACTTGGATAATCCAGGCTAGTCTCCCAACTCCCCAGAAGCCAGTTGATTAGCAACCTTAATTCCATCTGGGGTCTCAATTCCATTGTCGTGTAACCTGTGATATCCACAGGTCCTGGGAATTAGGATGTGGACATCCTTCAGAGGAGAGGGATGTGGTTCTGCCTCCCACACTAGCACATAATAGTGATTTATTAAATGGTAGAAATCATTTTGAACTTATTCAGTGTGCAACGTTCTGTGCCATCTCACTGTCCCTTAGATGGAAAGTAGGCCACTCCAGCAATGACACTTGTGCCTACCCTGTTGTGTGAGCTTGTTCGTGGGTGGTAGCAGACCCTGAGCACTTGTTTTTCAGGAGCACTGGGACCAATACCACTTATGTCCCAACATGCCAGGTCCTGACCTCAGAACCCAGGCTGCGCCAACCTGAAGAAAGCCTCTCACCCAGTCCTGATTATACAGGTGGAGAAACCACAGCCCAGACAGGTCATATGACAGGAGTGGGGCTCCTGCCCCTGGCCAGTGTGTAACACCGGACACCGTGGTCTCTTTCGGTATCTGTCATCTGGAAGGGCTTAATGAGACTGATGCCTGGGAAATAACTAGCAGGGATGCTCAGATGATGCACATGTTCTGCTTTTGAGCATTTTCTGCAAGCTGTGTCTCATCCACAGACCGCCCAGTCAAAGCTGGGGCTTAGGAGTCTCCCTTCCTCTCTGCCCTGCAGGGAGCTCCTTGGTTCATAGAATATTAAAATCGACATCCTTGCCATTTCATTAAGTGCCCAGTCTATGAAGAACGAGTCATGGGATATTTGGGTGGCTGTTCTAGGATGTGTTCTGTTGCCCAGGTACAGCCATGGATCCCCCTCTACTCATTCGAGTGGCAGCCTCTCAGTCAGTGAGTCCTGAGAGGAGGCAAGTATCATATGCTGCCTCCTAGAAAGTGGGGCCATTCTGCAGGAACCCCATCTCCATCCTTATCACAGAGGACCTGTGAGAGTCCAGATGGGAAGTAGCTGCAAGAATCTCCCTCCTGAGAGTCAGGGAGCCTGGTTTTTGAGCTCCAGCTCTGTAAGTGGCCAGGTTGAGCAAGTTCCCAAATATCTCTAGGTTGAGTTGCTTATCTATGGAAAAGGGAGGCCCATTTGCTTTTGACCGGCCAAGGAATTCTGGAAAATTCAGTATTTTTAATGACCTTTAACAGGTGAGTGGTCTTCAACAGATTGAAGCACACTTTCAAGGCTTTTATTTCTTTCCAAAGCCTTGTCTATACAGTGCATAGCCAATGGAAGTCTGTGCTGGAGGCCGGGGACATGGCACTCAAGGAAACACAGTCTCTGCCCTTGAGAGGATCACTGTGTGGAGAAGGAGAGAAGGAGAGTCACAGAAACAGGCGGTGATACCACAGCATGGCCAGTGCCGGGGGGATGACTAGGGGAGGGAAGGATGACGCAGGACCATGACTGGCTAATGTTATGTGTCAGCGTGTCTGGGCCATGGCACCCAGACACAGTTGACCTTTGAACTGCGTGGATCCACTAATACATGGATTTTTTATTATGGCACTATTTGAATTTTCTCTTCCTTATAATTTTCCTAATAACATTTTCCTTTTTCTAGCTTACTTCATGGTGAGAATACAGTATACAATACATATAACATACAGCATATGTGTTAGCTGACTGTTCATGTTATTGGTAAGGCTTCTGGTCAACAGTTGGCTATTAATAGTTAAGTTTTTGAGAAGCCAAAAGTTATATATAGATTTTCAACTGTGTGGGCTGTTGGCAGGCCTAACCCCCACGATTTTTAGGGTTAACGATAAGTTGGTCAAACATCAGTCCAGATATCCTGGTGAAGAGAGTTTTTAGATGAGAGTCACATTTACATTGGTGGACTCTGAATAAAGTAGATTATTTTCCATAATGGGAATGGGCCTCATTTAATCAGCTGAAGGACTAAAAAGATTGAACTCCCAGGAAGAAGAGGTAAATCTGCCAGCAGATGGCCTCAGACTTCACCTGCAACATGAACTCTTCCCTGGGTCTCCAGGCCAGCAGCCTGCCCTGCAGATTTTGGATTTGCCAATTTCCACAATAATATGACCCAATTCCTTGAAATAAACCTCTCTCTCTCTTTCTAAAATATATTTACATATTTTTAATATTTACACAGACAACACACCCTGTTGGTTTTGTTTCTGTGGAGAGCCCTGGACTAATATAGGGCCATCCCAACCCTGCTGGGGACCTCAGGGAAGGCGTGGCTCCACCTCACTTCTTAGTTGAGTGCATGGTTCTAGAAGCACGTGGCTTCTATCTGTGTGGTGGCTGGAGAGATGTGCCTGTAGACCTCTGACCACAGGGATAGAACTGACCAAAGGCCACAGCTGCTGTGCTCTGCAAATCATCGCCCCATGTGTCCAGGCCATATTCTTCAGGGACTCTTGCAGACAATGGCAGGGACTGCTTGCAGACACAGCAGGGAAACCAAGGCATCCCTGTTCTAGGGACACAGGACTCCCCTGAGACTGAGGGGGTTTCCAGCCCCACCCTTCTCTTGCCCACTGAGGGTCCAACTGGTATCATGGTCTGTTGACTCCCTCCACGTTTCTTATACAGCCACTAACTCCAATAAAATCTGTGCCGCTTAGTCCCACTTGGTGTCCACTTCCCAGAGATCCCAGAGTGACACAGAAGTGACTCACACGGAGTCTGAGCTCCATGGAGAAGCATTGAGCTTCCATGGGAATAAGCTGGACCAAAAAGGAAGACAACTATTTCCAACCAGGCAGCATCTCCAGGTCCTCCTCAAGGCCCTCTGAGGCAGGCCCAACATTACAGAATGCTGTGGAAGGATCTTCATGATGCCCAAAGATCTGCAGGACCCCGAGGCCATTATTGGGCCCAGGGTACTCGTGGCCTCTATGGGAGGTTGTTTCCTCCACCCTTTCAACCAGGACCTACTTGATATACCACGAATGTTTGTTGACTGGCTGATTTCAGCCACATGATCATAATCACTGACCCTGTGTTACCACATGTTTTCACACATCATGGAGCATTCTCACATCTGTGATCTCAACCTGAGGATCCTTCTGGGCCCTGGAGATAAGCACTGTGTTCCTCTCATTTCACAGCGGTGGGGGGAGGGGACACTGAGGACATGTCTGAGACAATGGGCAACTCGCCTGGACTTACGGTTACCGTGCGGGGAGGCAGGGGCAGCACCCAGCCCGGCTGCCTCTCCATCCACCCCGGGCCCAGAGTGTGGCACTGTGGCACCCGGGCGCTTCCAGACAGCCAGGCAGCATCAGAACAGCAGCAGTGAGGTTACCAGGTACACAAAGGAAAGAAAAGCACGTAAACTTAATGGCTGACACCAGAGTGTCTCGGAAGGAGAGAAGTGACTTGGCTGAGAAAGTATTTTGACAAACACCTGGAGTGGAAGGTGTTTGCTGAACATCTGCACGTTGTCTGATTCCAGCTTTGGAAGGGAAGGCAAGCTAGCAGGGGAGGAATGCGAGCTCCAGGGCCACCCAGAAGGCAGAGGGGACCATGAGCAGTGGTGAGAGGGAAAAGAAGAGGGTGCTGAGCCGCAGGGACCTCAGGCCTGGAGTCCCTCCCGAAATCTTCAATATAGCCTTGAAATATTTAAGGGCTGCGGGCTGCGTGCCTGCTGCTATGGTGCTTGAGGAAACCAAAGCTTCCTGAAGTTCAGGTTGGGGTGTTTATGATGCAAGGTAGAGCAGCACACAGGGAGGCTGGTGCCCCCCACAGCCTGGAGCCCAGAAATGCTCAGCATTTCCAAGACATCTTGAAGAGGGCTTGGACCTGCCTTGTGCTGTAAAATTGGGGCTCCAGGCAATTCCCCCAGCTCTTAAGGCATGAAGACCCCCAGTAGGCTCAGGGCTGCACAAGATTGGCAGCAACCACAGACCCAATACAGAAAGCATCCCCTGCTTGGCTGGAACCCTTTACGATTCCCTCAATTTAAAGGGATTCAGTCTGGAATGAAGTGTATGAGCAAGTTCAAGATGTGCCTTTGTGCTCCGGGAACTCAGGGTGGTTTCTGAGCTGTTTTCTTGATCCTTTAGACCCTTGGATGTTTTGTAGGAAGGCACCTGGTCCTTTGCTTGGCAGCCAGCCCATGAGCAGGGTCTCCAGCCAGGGGAAAGGGAGTCCTGAGAGGTAATTACTCCAGGGGCATGGAGGGGGGTACTCTCAGGAGTCACACATCGGGCTCACACAATAAATATGACAACAGAGCACGACCAGCGGAGGGCTTGGTCTTCCTAGAGCAGGTTAACTGTGCTGGCTGAGGCAGGGAGAGGACCTGGGAGGAGGTTTCCTCCTCTGCCAGGTTCAGGTGCCCTCTTCCTAGGGGGCAGGGCACTAAAACTGCCCCTCCCCCTCTCCCTTGTCATCGTCATCTCCCAGGGGACGCCGTGTGCCAAGTATCCCCAGGTAAGAGCCGTCTGGGAGGGGCTGGCCATACCAGGGCTTCCTTCCTAGGCACATGGCTTTGTTTTTGGTGGATGCATTTGGTGGTTAGGAGGCTGCAGGGGCACATCAGACATCCTCCCTTATCCAGAGCCCGCCCAGCACAAAGCACAGCTCTCTCACAAAACGGTGATCTCCACCTGAGGAGGGCACGTGCTTTCCACTCCCTGCTGGAGTCTGAGGTGCTATCCATTCACTCTCTTCCTCAGTTAATCTCCAAGCTTCCTATTCCGTGTTGAGGTTTGAGTGCCCCCCCTAGAGGAAGGGCTTGTTCTATATCCAGATGAATTCCTAAAGGCTTTTTTCTAAAGGAGCAAGGGGCCTGGGGTTAGGGGTGTCTGAAGGTTAGGGCAGCAACAGGTACCTTCTTCCCCTTTGTAAATAGTATTTTTATACTTTCTCCTCACCATCTCAGGCTTTATATGTGGGAGCCCCTGAATGGAGGGAGGGGGGTGTCCTCGCCCCCACCTGGAGCAGGTGAGGGTGGGGCAAAGGCATGTATTTAAAGAAAATTAAATTTAATAACAAGTTTCTCTAAAAAAAAAAAAAAAAAAAAAAAAAATCCCTTTCTCCCTGCCTTCTTCCCAGGCTGTCCTACTTGCTTCTACTATTTCCATGCTTTTGTGATCACATGGATTTCTTTTTTTTTTTTTAAGATTTTTTATTGATTTATTAGAGACAGAGAGAGAGACAGAGGGAGAAGCAGGCTCCATGCAGAAAGCCCGACGTGGGACCTGATCCCAGGTCTCCAGGATCACTCCTGAAGGCGGCGCTAAACCGCTGAGCCACCGGGGCTGCCCGTGGATTTATTTCTGTTCTATTTCCCCCCACTGAGCATTATGTCCTAAGGATGCCTTCATGATGCTACAATCATTTTATAATTGCTAAACAAGTGAATCAAGTTGGGAGAAAGAATTTTCAGCTCAGAATACAGACACACAATTGCTTAACCATCTTCTGCTGTTAAAGGTGCCTGTGTGGAGTTTCAGCCTGGCTCAAATACAGGAAATCATAATATTGCAGAGGCAATTTTCTGGGCTTTAAGTGCAGCAACCAAGGGATCAGCTATGTTGTGCTAATGAACTTGTCTGCACACACTGTGTGTTACAATTACAATTGTACGTGTACACACACAAGGGAGCACAATGTACTTTAATGACCCCAGGTTTAGAGAGAGGCAAGCTGAATCTGAACCTCATTCCTTATTTTATCGGGGGCTGCAGGCGAGCTGTTCAACCCTGATTACAGGTCTCCCTGAAATTTTCGGTGTCCCAAAGATTTGTGACTCCCAGGGATCATGAAAGCAGAGCATCTGGCAGGTCAGAGGCACCTGACAATTTACAGCAACAGGATGGTGTGTTGGAAAGAAAAATCTTTGAAAGCTTCGTGCCCAGAGACCTTTCGCCCAATTACTTATTGTAAAGAAAAATAGAAACAATCAGAATGCCCAGCAATGTTGAAAGTTCAAGTAAAAAAAAAAAAAATTTAACAGTATTTAAAAATAAGATAAATTTGTAGTTCAGCCTGAACAGATTTTGCTTATTTAAACTGATGTTATGCTGCTGCTGTAAAACACCAGACTAGAGGCCTGAAACAACAGGAAGTTTTTATGTGACGGTCCTGGACGTCAGAAGTCCACAGTGGGTCTCACGGGACTAAAACCAAGGTGTCACAGGGCTGTGATGTTTCTGGAGGCTCCGGGGGAGAATCCGCCTGCTGGCCATTTCCAGCCTCGAGAGGTGTCCCGTCCTGCACCCACAGGGCACTCTTAGTCTTCCTCTGACTCTGACACCTGCTGTCACGGCCACATATCCTTCTTTGACCTTGTCCTTCCTCCCTCGATCACTTACAGGGAGCTTTGTGATGATACTCAGTTCATCTGGACAATCCAAGACAACTGTCCCCACCTCGAGATCCTTAAGGCGGTCACATCAGCAAAGTCCCTTGTGCCATGTCAGGTGCCATTCACAGGTTTTAAGCATTGGGATGGGGACACACTTGGGGGCCCTCATTCTGCCAGCCACACATGACAAGATACAAGCAGTAATGAGGAGACATGCTCAGGACACAAGATGGGGGCTGGGGATAAAAGCAGCCTCATATATGAATCCGAGTGATGATCCCCATGTAAACATGATGGAAATGTGATGCAAAAGGACTGAAAAAGTTCTGGTATAAATGACAGCTGATTGGTAAGAGGGCTGAAGAGCTGGGTGATTTTTTTCCCTCTAATATTAAACAAATTCTTTATTCCCAGAGGAAAAAAATTCATTCACGTTAGCCAGCAGAATCCTGTTCTTCAAAGGCGAGGTGACGCAGAAAGGACAGAAGCAAACAATCCCCTTGTATGCGTGCAATCCTTTATAGTTGACAACGCCCCCCCTCACCCCCCCATTCTCCTTGACTTGACTACCTCGCCCTGAGGCAGGGCACGGATTAGGAAACCAAGGCCTACAGAATGTTGGGAGGTAGGGCACCGGGGCATGATTGAGCCCCACCTTCCAGCAGTTTCCACGGGTTCCTCCCATTCCCGCCCAGTGCTCAACACCTCTACAAGCAGCCTGTTCCATCTTGCATCTCCGCTCTAGTGGTGACCCGCTGTGGCTTCTCCCATTTGGTTCTGAATCTGTCACCCCAAATAAGGCTGCTTTTCCTTCCCCTGGAGAGCCTGTCAGTGTCATCTCTTTATGAAACTGGACAGGCTGGAGGCAGACAGGACGGCAGCCATCCTGGCCGTGAGTCAGGAGGGGCTTGGGGAGGATGCCAGGAGAGCAGAAAGAACAGGGGATGCTCACATCATGGTGGGTGCATTGGGGCAGACACCCGAGACCTCCAGGCTGTGCGTGCTCTGGGCTTTCATCTAGCTCTGCCGCCACATGGACGTGCCCGACAGTCTGGGCCTCACACCTGGCCATCCACGGGACCTGTGCTCCTCTGGAGGCCAGCTGTTGTAATGGTTTCGGAAAAGCTCATGTTTGCAATTCTCCTCTGACATGAATTCATTTGCATATAGTTCTTGACTTAATAAAAACCAGACCTCTGGTAGCCAAGGTGGGGTAATTCACCCCTCGCTAAAAGAAACTGAGGCTAGCTGTCTCCATCAAGGGCCATTACGGGGACCTGCTTCCATCTACCTGGCATGTGACCTTGTCCCCTGGAACAGCCCCTTCGTCCAGCTCAGGTCACTGAGGCATATTACAGAGAAGGGGCCTCATGACATTCCCTAAGGCACTAGGCATCATTAGAAATGTAGCGAGATGCAGACAGTTGCTTTCACTGGAAGGAGGAAGACCTTCTCACGGGGTGGGTGTAGGAGTGCCGTGGAATGTTCAGGAGTGATAAATGAAGGTAGTTCCCATTAATCTCAGGGCTTAGCTGAGTGGGTCCAGAGCTCATTCAGCCTCACCTTTATGTAAGTATCATAGGGCTGTTAAAATAGTGCCATTTGGAAGGAGCCCAAAGTAGCCTTCAGAGCACCCAAAATGCCTCAGCCTGGTTGGTCTTACTGGTCCCAGGCAACAGTACTTCCAACGTACCAGGGGCCAGATGCTATTACTCCTTCTTCCCTCTTCCTCAGGAGCAGTCCTAACTCTCTGTGGCTACAGGGTATTAATTGATGACATTTCCCAGGCTCCTTGGCAGATAGGAGAGGCCACATGATCACATTCTGACCAAACAGATACACAGAGTGTGCGAGCCTTCAAGGAGACTTCTCAAGTAGACAGGCAAGCGATCCCTCCCTCCCACCTTCCTCCTCCTAGCTGGAATACAGCTGTGACAGCAGCCACTTTGGACCCTGAGGCAACCCTCTGAGGATGGCACATAGAGGGATTAGAAGGAACAAAGTCCCTGACACCACAAAGGATCAGAACATAGATCGCCTACCTTCAACATTTTCTTATGCGTGAGAGAGAAATAAACTTCTATTTGGTCTAACACACTACCGTTGGGTTTTCTATCATAAGGTGGTGGACCTGAATCCTGACCCACATACCTTTCTCTCCAAAAAAGATGAAAGAAACAATCTTCCCCTAGAGCATGGTTCCAACCCAAATTACAGTGGTGGCCAACAGTGACAGTCTCCCTTTTCTGTTCAGGCCAGGGTTCTAGCCTGTCACTGGCTGCTGCAGAAACACACTCCATCGTATCCACAAAACCACCACTACCTCTGAACTCTCCACTAAGTCTAAATGCCCGGTTGGGATTCCGGCAGCAAAGACCAATGTGGACCACAGGTGAGGGGTGATGGAGCACTCCCAGGAAGGGAGCTTTCAGAGGTATCACTTCTGGCGATGGGCATCTATTCCCCTTCCTCTCTTGCCTGTATCTTTTTCTTGAAGCTCTCCTCCCCTGGTCCCTGTAATTCTAGTAGAGGGGTAAGTCAAACATCACAGCCCCCACCCCCCAATTACCAGATGGGATAGTAATCCCCAGGCAGGCCACTCAAGGAATTTTAATTCCCAGGGAAGCAACTGGTTCAAGGACGGCTATGTGACCTAATAAGGGCCAATTAGGGTTCTTTCCTGCAGGGGTTGAGGTATATGCTATGTAAAAAGGGAATCTGTGTCCCCCTAAAACAGTGTTATAAAGTTGGAACCGCTCAGGACTATCTTGATGCCAAGTGGAGAGAGATTGTCTAAGAATAAAGCCAATGAATCCTAAAAAGGTCTAGGATTTGGAGAGAGAGAAGAGAGAGAGAGAGAGAGAGAGAGAGAGAGAGAGAGAGAGCCTTCATAGCTTGATTTTAGCTCTTGGACCCCACTGTGTCTGAAGGAATTCCAGTCCCTTCCCTCCCTATTATGAGGAAGAACTCTTATGGTTCGCTCCTGATATGACCTTCCTCCTGGATGGGCCACTGAAAGTAACATTTTCATCCCATCGCCTCTGCTCCTGCATCCATATTTCCATTGCTGTCAAACTTGGGCCAGAGAGCAGGGTGTTAATTTTTGGTGACCTCAAATACCACTCACAGGGACATGACTTAAGAGTTTCCCTTTTGCTTAGGCTGCATTTTCTGTCTCTTACACCCCAAAGGGTCCTGCTCAATGCCACTTTCCCAATCCTCATGACTGAGGCATTTATTGCCCTATCACGCTGCCTATGCTAATATTTAATTTCTATCAATTCAATATCCCCCCTTTCTCACAGTGGAAGTTTGGGCTCTTTTCCCTATTTTTAGACACTGGGGGCTTCTCCTCAACTCCTCTCCAACAAGAGGGCCACCGGTAACTTGAGACCAAATTAGAACTATGAACTGCGGGTGGGGTAGGGTGGGAAATCCTGCAAGGGGGCTGTGATATGGTTGGGTTGCATCCATGGCCCTGATTCACGACCTCCCTACATGTGTGTCCTTTGCTTTGTAGCTGTGTACCAACCTCAACGCCCCCCGACAGTGGGCTTTACCATGTCAGTTACTTTGGCCAATAGGATTTTTAGCTGATTTGAAGCTTGAAAAACCATTTGTAGGGTCACCTGCATGGCTCAGTGGTTGAAAGTCTGCCTTTGGCTCAGCTCGTGATCCTGGGGTCCTGGGATTGCGTCCTGCACTGGGCTCCCCACAGGGAGCCTGCTTCTCCCTCTGTCTGTATCTCTGCCCCTCTCTCTGTGTCTCTCAAGAATAAATAAATAAAATCCTAAAAAAAACTCAAAACACTTGTGTTTTCTACTTCCTCTCTGGGAACTCTTGAGTTCACCATGAGAATGTGCCTGAGCCAGCCCACTGGAAGATGAGCCCATGGAACAGAGTTGAGGCCAGCCTAGGTCAGTCAGCGGACCACCAGACACACCAGAGAACTTCTGTTAAGACCAGAAGCATTGCAAGGGCGAGCTCTATCGAGATTAACAGAAGTCCACTGCTGGCCCATACACTTGAGAATCATAAATACTACTGTTTTAAGCCAGTGAGTTTTGAGGTGGTTTGATGGGCAGCATTATTATAAGCAATAGCTGACAGCTGCAGGGCCTCTGTCCCCAAATTACCAACAGATCAGACAAGGCATATCTCCAACAGTGCCAAACTAAGTAAGTGCTGGGTAATAGAATGTGTTTTGTTTATGCCAGAGGTTCTAGAGCAAGACTGTCAATGTTCAAATCCCAGTGCCACCACTTGTTAGCTTTGTGTCCTTGATCAAGTTATCTTGTCTTTTTTTTTTTTTTTAAATGGGAATAATAATGTGATCTACTTTCCATGGTTGGGAGGCTTTAATGGTCTAATATATGTGAGGTACTTAGAATGATACAGTTCTCAACACAGATGTGCCATTCACGAGTTTGCCCATCTCTCCTACCCTCGCCCTCACCTCCTGGAGGGCTGGGACGCTATCCTGCTCTCCCCTCTCTCCCCATCCACCTGGCAGAGAGCCCAGTACAGTAAACATCTGTTGTTTGCTGAACGTCTGGAGTGAAATTCCACTTTTATTAGCACAGATGCAAATTTCAAAATTCTCTTTCAACCTAAGGCCAACAACATCTTTGTTCTTTGTCTAAAGCACACGTGTAATATTTATCATTTTTTATAACTAGACTTCTCTCTCACTCCCTACTGTGCTGTGAAATAAACCTTTTTCACTCTCAGGCATTTACATGCCCTGCCCATTCCAACCATGCTTAATTGATGCATTTCCCAAGTTCTTGCTGATGAAGCCAGGAGGGATGGAACTGGAGGAATCACCACCTTCCACTGATCCATAATCTGGCTACTTTTGGAACTCAGTTCCCTTTGGCTCTTTCTCAGGCACAGTAGTTTTGCTCCAGAGCCTTCTCTCTGACAACCAGCCTCCTTCTCAGCAGCCTGACTTCTGGATGGTTTGCCTCCCCAGGGGTCCCGTGGAAAGTTCCCTGGAACACGATCCACTGGTGTCTCTGTGCATGAGCAGGGTGGGAGGAAAACATCTGGTTCCAGTCCTCCTCCTGACACTTAGAGCTGTAAGATGGGGGAGGGATGAGCACTGGGTGTTATGCTATATGTTGGCAAATTGAACTCCAATAAGAATAATAAAAAAGATGGGGGAGGGCTGTTAACGGGAATCCCCTGGAGGGGGACAGGATCAAGTCCCACCCCTACTGCCATGCTCTTGAAAATTTTGTGACCATGGGCACTCCGCTAAAGAAAGATCTGCAGTTCCCATTATCTTTATAAAGGCATCAGAAACCAAAAACCGAAAACCACAGCCTTGGTCAGGTCACCTCAGCCCTGTAAGCCTCACTCAGTTCTTTTGTGTAAACAGTGAAGGTAATGAGAATGTCATCTGATTCCACATTTTACAGGAATGCTGTAAATGAGAAAATAGATCCTGACCATACCCTGCTAGGCAAAGAGATGCAATTATTAGTATCCCATTTGTTAATTCAGAAAATGCTTAGGTTGTTTGGATTTTAAAATGCATTGCACAAATTATAGTAAACTAAGGACTATATAATTCTCAATTTTTTTTCTCAGATGTGGACATTAGTGAAATTTACACCAGAGGACAGAATGGATAAGAAAATGGACAGAGTTCTCAGAATAATGACAACAAATGCTACTATGAACCTCATATGTATCATCTAATTTAATCATCATAACAAGCCCAGAGGGAGGGTTATATTAATTCCTTCTACGGATGAGGATCCCGAGGCTCAGGAAGGTTAGAATAAGGTCAGGCAGCAGAGCTGGGGATGTGAAAGCAGCACTGGTTCATCCAGCCCCTCATGCGTAACAGAGGTGCTGTCAGCTGTCTCCTTTTACAAGAAGGATGCATTGTTCATTCCAGTTGTCTATGTCTGGGCAAAATAGGTTGCCTTTTCAGGGCCCTGTAGGAATGCCTCTGATTCTGAATGCTCTGCATCTGACCCGGCACCTCATCATTCAGGGGATCTAAGGAAAGTGACCTAAAACCAGTCCCCAGCCCTATCGTGCACATCATGTTTCTCTCCTGTAAAATGGGCATGCTCTGTGTCTCCTTCACGGAGCTGCTGGTGCCCAGCCCATGCTGGCAGGCTATAGGTGCTCATATTGCACTTGCATGTTTCCTTTCCTTATGAGTCTTAGGACAGCAGAACCAGGAAGTGAAGAAGAGAGGTGGGGAAGAGAGCCAAATAGACCTAAACCGCTATGTAACTGGGTTCCTATTGTCTTGTGGTTGGGACCACCTGAGACATGGCAATGGGGAGACACTGCCCAGATGTGAGCAGACCTGAGTCTTATCCAGCTCTGTCCTGGCTTTTCCAGGATCCCTGTATGATCTGTGTGCCCACTGCAGGCTGTTGGGAAGATAAAGCAACACAGGTGTCCAGGGGCACCTGGTGCAGTGTCCGCAGAGAGGAATGAACCCAGCTCCCAGCGTGCCCTACAGTGCTGCCCCCCGTGAAGAGGCTTGAGCTATATATGAAAGGCCATGGGCTCCTACCTTTCTCGGCTCCTGCCTGGTCATGCTTCTCAAAGAGCAGGAAGCGCGGGCTCTCAGGGAGGAAGGGCAGGCTCACCAGCTGGACCAAGGCAGGGACAGCAATCACTCCAAACAGGTATGGCCAGGTGCTCTCCTGCAGGGAGAAAGAGGCAGCCAGTGAATGGTTGTGGCCTTCAGTCATCCTGCTGGGGCTCGGCCCCTAGGCCAAACAGCATTGGCCCTCTGCAGAAGTCCCTACTGCACCAGCGTGATTCCCACCAACAAAGGCTGAGTACAAGACCGGACACAGGTTTAGCACCAGCCTCACGTGTATGGCGTTCTCCATGCACGAGGTTGGCCAGTCCTCAGAGCCACCTGTGGGGTTCAGGGGGCCCAAGGCCACTCAGGGATCTCAGGACCAGCTGATGCCATGACCCCTGGGGCATCATGGTAAGCCCTGGGGGAAACCACGCTCACAGCCCCTGGAAATCTCTGTCTCTTCACCAGTGGATGGGGACAACCACAGCCACTTCGCAGGCTGTCCTGAGAGTGCGATCGGATAGTGTTTGGGCTGTGGGGCCTGGCACACAGTAGATGCATGGAAGAAGCTACTGTTTCTGCTGGTCCCAGCTCCCAGATGCCTCTGCGGCCCATAAGACCTGACCCATAGTAGTCTTGTCTGAGGACATACAAAGGCAGTGGCTGTAGCTTCCCTGATTCCCACGGGTTGGTGTGGTGGGGCTGGGGCACAGCTTGCCCCTTAGGCAGGGGATTCTTCTCTGTCCAGGGCTGGGAAGGTGAGCCTGGGCCACTCAAGGGGCATTTGGATGACCTCATGCAGCCCCCGTGGTCTTAATGCAGCTCAATGCAGCCGGAGCTGTTCCTATGCTGACCTGAGCAGCAGTCTTCTTGAGCTGCTTTTTTTTTTTAACCAAGTTTACAAACAAAGCTCTCACTGTGCCTCTGCAAGAAGAGAATGCCCACAGGAGGCAGTTCTGATGGGGAGAAAGCAAAACGCTCAATGCTAAATTCTTGACATGTTCTATTTCCTCGGAAAGCGAATAGAGACCCACAAAGAGGCACGTTCAGACCTGAAAAGACTTCACACTTGGCTGTTGGGCCAAGGCTCAGGTGGCTTCAGGTCAGGTTCTGAGAACCCCCAGGGGCAGAACTTCACTGTCATGTTGTCCCAGGCCTAGCTCCCTAAGGAGGCCCTTGAGCCCAGAGACACTGGTAGGTTCCCAGTTCCCAGATTGCACGAGGTTCCAGCAGGCAGAGACCCCTGAAGCATGGAGTGGGCCAACTGGCTCACAGAAGGCCAACAACCAGGTCCTGATTGTAAAGGGATCCTCAATCCTACTCCCTTTTCTGTGTATAATAATGATTTATTTTCACAAGCTCCTTTGATGTCCCCACCGCCGTGGGAGGAATTGGCCAGGCCAACACCAGCTTGGGGATGGGTGGAGAACTCCGTGTGAGAGACCAGGGGGAGATGGAAGGCAGAAGAGTGGTTGCTGGGGGGTGGGGGGGTGGGCGGAGGGAACGGGTTCAGGGACAGTGACTCAGTGACTGCCCACGGGAATGGGCTTCCTTTCTGGGGATGATGACAATATTTGGGATTAGAAAAGACCCATGATTATGCAGCTTTGTGAATATACTAAAAATCTTAGAAGGATGGCTTTTATGGTAGATGAGTTACAGCTCCATTTCTTTCTTTTAAGACCGAGCAAGAAAGAAAAATGACTCACATGCAAGTGGGATTTTCGCGATGCCTACTTGGTGTGTGTATGTTGTTGCTGATTTTGTTTCTTCTTAGCGTTTACCTGCTGCCTCAGTAAAAGCAAAAACAGAAAGCTGGGGGGTGGGTTGAGGAAAGACAAGGGAATTAACCCAATTAAGCTCCTACTATGTGCCAAGCATAGTGTGAGGTTGTCACACAATTGGTTTATTTCACCTCCCGCCAGCCAGAAAGGCCAAAGCTGTTGCTGCATGTTCCAGGTGTGGAGACAGAAAAGCCCACGCTGAGGCCTGCCAGCCAGTTGCTGTGCAGATGGGAATCAAGCCAAGTTCCTCCCACAGGATTTTGGGGGGCTTCCAGGGGGTGATCCTCAATGCTACCAAAGGCTGGGAAGAGGAGAGAAACTGGAAGGGCAGTCCTGGAGTATGGAACAGCATGTAGCACTGTGGCCTGATCCATTCAGGTTCACTGGGAAACAACCCACCATAGTGGGAACGTAGGGCCAGAGGATGCTCATGGAGGCTGGTCATGCACAGCTTTACTGCCATTCCATGCAGCTTGGACGTGTCCTTGAGGACAACCAGGAGCTGTAGAAGGGTCTGCACACCTACTTCCTTGAATCTATGGTCCAGCATTTCTGGTGTCACGGTATCAGTGAGCACAGTGAGTGGATTTCTATTATTAATGACCAGCCAAGTCTGTGGTACAGCCTGTGATTGTGAAGTCTTAAATGCAAAGACGTGTGGACTCTTTCCCAAAGACATCACTCTGGTGGCTGGTCTGGTCTCCACTTCTGGAGTAAAGTGGGTACTACTGATGTCAGGGTGGGTGACCCCTAACTCAGGATGCTAATGGTGTCTGGATGGAAGAGGGTGAATGGCAGGATTGTCCAGAGTAGAGCCTGGGTGCCACGTTACTCAGGAGGTGCTGAGCTTAGCCAACAGTGGAGTTCACGAACTTGCTTCCTATGAAATCCCAGCTGTCTGGATTTGAATTTTACCTCTTTTCCCCCTTCTCTCTGGCCAACCTAACTGCCTATGCTTAGTCTTCTCATCTGTAAGATGGGGTAACACTACTACCTGTTCATGGGTCAGGAGTATTACATGAGTTAATGGATATAACAAGAGCTCAACAGGACCCTGCAACTCTAAGTGTTCAACAGGAAAGAGTGGTTTTTATTATCAACTGTGATGAGAAGCCCATTACATAGATAATCTTCTTGAATTTCAACATAGCCCTCGGAGGTACAGAACACGATCACACTCAGGTTTCAAAAATATTCCCTGCTGCACAGAGAGGTTACAGGGCTCATTGAGGCCACAATATGGTTCCAGATATTCATGAATATTCAAAAATATTCACTGCTGCACAGAGAGGTTACAGGGCTCATTGAGGCTACAATATGGTTCCAGATATTCATGACTGAACACCAGGTCTTGGGTCTGAGAACCTGAGTTCTGATCCACGAAGCCTGACCGCAGGTGCCTCAGATACCAGGGAGGGGTCACCAGGGTACCAGACATGGGATCTGACTTTCTTCCATTGCCTCAGGCCAAAGAATCCTCAGTGGCCGTTGACAGTGCTCCTGGGCATTTGGTCCCACATGGAGCCAAGGACTCAGCATTTTGTAACACCATGTAGACTTCTTGCCTCCTGAGGACAGAGCCCATGCCTGGCACAGTGTCTCTGGGAGAAACAAGCAAGTATGGGAAGGGGCTGTTGTGCCCATTGATCACCTTCACACAGGCCCCTGGGCAACCTGAGGACAGCCTCTAACTTTCCTTTTCAGGAGCTGTTCAAAACAGAAGGTGTGTTTTAAAGAATATGTATTTCTCGCCTAACGCAGGACCACAAGGTGCTACGCAAAGTCAATCTCAGATGAGCCTTTGCAAGGCCGGTTAGAGCCTCCTGTGTGCGGCAGAGCGTGAGGTCAGAGTTCTTAAACCTGCTTATTTTACTTGGGAGGAAAGAAAAATGTATCATCTTGTTGGTCAAGATGATTTCCAACTCCCTCTCAGGCAAGGTGAGGGGGTCGCACAAGAACTCAGTTATCTTGTTCTTGCAACTGCAAGGTTTCCTTTCTAAAATAGACTTCGGAGTTGCGTTCTCCCCAAGCTGTCGATGACTCTAGGCCTTTCCATAAATCATATCCTCCTGGACTGCGATGAGACAGCACAAAATCTTAAGTAGAGTTGGAACCATTGGTCTTACCCCACGTCAGGTTGTTAGGGCACACATCGCAGTGTGCTCTCCTCCCCCAGACAAGCAGGGCAGGGATGGGGATGCTGGTCAGCAGGTGCGCACGCCACCCACAGGACAGGCTCCAGGGCCAGCAGCTCGGTGCTGCTTGAGGCAAGAAGGGGAGGAAGGAAGCCTACCTCACAAAGCCAATGGGGGGACGGAAGGAAGCATTTTTCTATTTCATCATATTTAGGACCTGATTATAGTAACAGCTAAATGTGTGTTGAGCACTCCACGTGGAGTTTCTTGGATGCGGGAGTCCGCATCTCTTCCAAAGGCTCCTGTCCTCTGCAGCACTAAGGAATCCAGGGTCGAGGCTACGGAGTACTGTCGCGGAAGTCGCGCCCTGTACTGCTACTAAAATCTCCAATCTCCAAGCTGACAGCCCACAGAGCAGGCTTATTAATCACGCTTTTAATTTTCTGCATTTTCCAGTGCTTTGGCATCTGGGGTCCTTACTGATCCTGCAGAGACTGCCCCTCCCAGGGATGGCTAAGGCTGGTCCTAGTCAACAACTTGCCCTAGAGCATGTCTTTCACATGCAAACCAACCAGAGCCCATCCCCTGCAGTGACCTCCTTTATCCAATTGTCACACATAAGTCAATATTACCCCTCACCCTCCCACCCCGCTGCCCCAGTTCCCAGAAGGTCAGGTACCAGATAGCTAGACAGCCCCCACAGCCCAGAACCCACCTGAAATCAGTCCAACTATGCAAGTCCTAAACTTGCTCAAGCTTGTCTACCCTGCCTGGCTCACTACTGATGCAGAAACCAAAATAAAGTCTCTCCCCTCCCTCCTTCTGCTACCTGAGAGACCCTGGTGCTTGCTCTGTGGCCCTGCATGGGGTGGCATTGGCTCTGTGCTTGGGAACAGTGAATAATAAACTCCTTTCAAAAGCAGTGTCTCCATGCCTGTCGCCTGATTAAAGTCAATCCCAGGTACATTTAAGCATGGCTGGGCCACCCCTTCCCGAGGCATGACAAATGCAGGTTCTTGCTGCGGGCAACCACTTCTCTCTGCACCCCAGGCCTGGCCTTCCAGGCCACTCTCCCAGTTCTCCTCCAGCTCCCTCAAGCACCCCGGGGATGTGAGCCCAATTTTCTTTCTGTTTATCTCCAGCACTTCCCCCAGGGCCGAGGGTCTTAAATTCAGCTGCACATTGGAATTGCTCAGAGAGTTTTAAAAACTGCTGGTGTGTACTGTCTCTCCCACTTAGAGATCTGAGTTTTCTGGTCTGGGAGCGTGGCCTGGGTGTCAGGTTGCTCATATCTCCAGGTGGCTCCAGTGGCAATGAGAGCCTAGGGCTTCCTCTCCACCTGCAGTGCCTGGTGGTGCAGGACCCAGAACTGAGGGGCTCATCCTCCAGCTGCCAGGAGTGTTTGTTGAATGTGGGACCACAGCTGGGTCTCCCCAAGGAGACTCTTAGAGCACTCTTAGAGGATGCTTTTTCCACCAAGACTGCCCACCTGCACCCAGGGGCTGGCTGATGTGGGGGCACAGAGGCCTGCCTCTCCTCCTCCTGTCTGAAAATGGGAAAATTGGAGGGGCCCTCCCAATCCAGAGCTGGGCCAAGATCTCCATATGACTGAGGGCAGCTCCCCTACCCCTTTGCTGAGTGTTACTTCCCTTACTCCTTGACAGGTATTGAGTTAAGCCCACTTCCCAATCCACTTCCTGCTCACCATTCTCCATCCCAGGGTCTTGTTGCTGGGAAACCCGACCGAGGACACACCTGCAGACCCACGCCTCCAAATGTCCATGTCTACCCCTCATCTCTGCCCAGGGCTCCTCTCAATTCCAGTTGCCTGGCAGCAGCCCTACTAATAACTTTTGGTTCCACATCGGAGCACTGCGTCTCTCATCTCCCAGCCAACCCAGGCCTGTCCCTTGATCACCACCTGTCCAGCAACCCCATTCAGAAACGTAGTGTCTCCATGCCTGCCACTGACCCTCAGCCCTCCCACTGCCACCTGACTGGCCGCCTGCCCTGCTATGGCCCCGCTGGCTGTTTCTCAGTCTTTCTCTCATGCATCTCCTCTCTTTCTCTCTTGCTAGCCCTGGATCTAGGGGGCCTTCTTCCCACCGTTTGCCTGGATTCCTACAGCGACATCTCCAATGTCCCCAAATCCTCCCCATTCTGTTCCATCCCTCACAGCCTGAGTGATCCTTCCGGAGGGTGGATGTGGTATTCTAAATTACTTCTCCAAGACCTTTCAGGGGCTTCCCACTGCCCTGAGGATCAAGCCCAAATCTCTTAGGCAGGAGTATACAGCCCTATCTTATCAGAACCCTTCTACAATGCCAGCCTCTCTGCAAGGTGAACAATGGCCCAGGAGCCTCCACTCTGGTCCTGCCCATCCATTTGCCTCCCTGCCTCTACGGGCTGATGCCACGCCCTTGCATTAGCCACGTTCTTTCCAGGAAATGCCTGGCCCCTCCCTAAACAGCACCTATCTACCTTTCCAAGTTTAGCATTCCTACTCATGGATAACATCTCCACCAGTTACAGACTTCCATTAAAGCATTCGTTACCTCGTGTAGCAACGGATTTCTTTCTGGGAGTGTCTCTCTGACTAGTCTGAGCTCTTTGGGGCCATTCCCCTGCCATGTGTTTTCATGTTTCGGCCCAGCGCCTGGCGGATGGCAGGTGTCCAATTAAAGCTTGCTGACTGAGTGCATGTTGGGTAAGATGAATGGGACACGTCACCAATGCTGCTGCTAGAGATGGAACCATGAAATAACACACCCTTGCTTTTAAAGTACTGTATTTTTTTTTTTAATGCTCTAACTTCCCAAGTGGTATCCTATTAAAGGGCTGAAATACCATAAATAATATTCCCCTCTGAGATATTATTACAATTTCCAGTCTATAAAAGAGAAAACTGAGGCCCATGGGGCTCAGACTGTTAAACGTCTGCCTTTGGCTCAGGTCACGGTCTTGGGGTCCTGGGATCAAGCCCTGAGTCTGGCTCTATGCTTGGTAGGGAATCTGCTTCCTCTCCCTCTGCTCCTCCCCCTGCTTATGCTTGCTCTCTCTCTCTCAAATAAATAGATAAAATCTCTTTAAAAATTCAAATCAAAAAAGAAAGGAAGGAAGGAAGGAAGGAAGGAAGGAAGGAAGGAAGCAAGGAAGGAAGGAAGGAAGGAAGGAAAAAAACCCCAAAAAACTGAGGGCCAGAAATGTCAAGCAACTCATGCAAGGTCATGTGGGAAAATGGGGGGTGCAGCTGAATGAGAGCCTAGCTCTTCTGATTCCTGTACAGGGCCCCTTCCATGACATTATTCCTGACATCATGCCATTCCAGCAGCAGCTAGGTGAATAGAGAAGTTCCACGCAGATTATATCAGGTGCAACCAGTCCAGCTTCTCCATGGAGGGTCCTAAACAGAACTCATCAGAGATCACTCAAGCTCAGCTCCAATGGCTCTGGCTATGACCAAAACATCTATATTGGTGCAGGCATCAGCCATTCCATAAGGAAAAACAGTATGGAAATGAGCTCACCTTCAGAGGTATGCTGGGTGAAACGTGTGTACACCCTCCCTTTTTGAGCTGGGTCTACATGGGAATCAGCATTGGTCAACAAATATGCATAGAATCCCTTGACCTTGCCATCCACATAAGCACCTTTCAGAGAGGGACCCTGCTGGCCTCAACTTTACAGAGCTCTGGGTGGAGATCCTGCACCCCACTGTGTCTACACTGCCTCCCCGATGGTCTATCTGTCACCCTTCCACTCTAGATCATGCATAAATTGATACTACTCAACCCTACAGAGCACAATCCAGCTGCTACTACTGTTCAATTCACCATAGCAAACACATTGTTGTAGAATTGCTATTTTTGTATATATTCAGGTTCTGATTTTATTTCAACAGAACAATAACCGGGATCTCCAGAACGTTGGCTTTAGGAGTACTTTTGCCTTTTCCTGTGTGAAAAATAACACTAATAGTACCTTCCAAGGGCATAACACTTGCCTCTCAATAAGCTTCTGAGAGTTCCAGATGTGAGGGAAGCACCTGAGTAGTGACCCATAGTTGCTTTTTAAGACATGCCAGATCCTCACCCCCTTTCCGACAACATTTTTCTGCTTTTCAAAGGGTTTCGTTGTCCTGTGCCTTGCTTAGTTTTCAAGCAATCTTATGCAAAAGTAAGGTCAGAAGCTATTATTCCTGTTTTACTGATAAGAATACCGAGGTGGAGAGACCAGTTGATCGTGCAGCAAAATCTTCCATAAAATCAAGACTGTCCCTTCTCCATTTGGGAGAGAGAAATCCACGCAATTTTTAAAGGTTGCTGACCTGCAGAGTACCTTCCCGGGCCAACCTACAGTAAGAGACTAGCACCAAGCACATTCTAATTTGCTGGGTGCTTCATATACAGTCACTCAGTTTCATCCTCACAATACCCCCTGCCTTCATCTGAATTTTACAGTTGAGGAAACTGAGGCACGGAGAATATACTAATGCATTCACAGTCACGGATGTTCTAAATGGCTGAATAGGGACCAACCCCAGCACGGGGCACTCTTAACTCCCACACTAGCGTCATGGACCGACAGGGGACTCCTTGGCTGCACTTTGCTGAGGCCGACCCAACTTCCCGGACTTTACGTTTATAGAGATCACCCTTCTCTTTCCCAGGGAATTAGGTAGCCTCATTCTTTTCTAAATAAAGCTCCTTGCACTTGAATCCCATTATTAATCCCTTTGTCAGCCTTCTGTGTTCTAGCTGAGTCATCCTGGTTTTTGGGTCTCGTTGTTCAGACCCATTCACACCATGGTTTTGTCTGGCACTCCCTCCACCTCCCTCATTGTGGGTCATCTACCATCAGCTAGGTCCTCCAAGTGAAACTCAAGAAAGGAAGACAAATATGGTTTGTTCTAAGGCTTTAAAAGCATAAGGACACCCATGTGAATTGCACCTTTCCTGTTGATGACCTCAATTTGGGGCATATGTATGGTGTGAGGCATGATTATTAAGGGCTAGGGACCAGCCCAGGCTACCAAGGTTTCTGTGACCTTGGATGCCATCCTCTCCCTTCCATAGCTCCATTCAGCTCTGGAGTTAGACCCAAGTTAAAATTCTGGTTCTTCTCCTTACAAGCTCTGGGGTTTTGAACAAATGACTTACTCTTTCTGGAATCACAGTTGTCTCAGCAAGAAAATGAGGATGGTGATGAACACTTATTTTGCAGGGTTGCTATGAGGGTAATACAGGTGATGAGGTGACATCCTAAGCATGAGCCTGGTATGTAGGTGAGAGCCAATAGGTGCTGGTTCTTTCTTCCCTTTGCTATGGTCCTGAGCCAATGTAGGTGGCCCATCCTAATCAAAGGTTAGACCTGCTGCCCACCCTAATAGAGGAGTGGGTTAAAGTTAGCCTATGACTTGGAGTCTGCTTGAGTATATGGAACTCATGTCTCAGACCCACACAGGAAGTCTAGGAGTTGAGGGCCAGCACACCTGCTCCCAGTGGCCCCCACTGAATTTCACCAGCCACTGCCTCCCTTCTGTGGATGCTTTCTTGCTCCTGGGGCCTCTGCTGGCTACCCGGTACTCCTACCCCAGACACAGACAGCCGTGGTGGCCCTTTGCTGAGCCCGCCGAGAAGGAGCATGGCACCCCTCTGTCTCAGGGTGCTGTCTCCTCATCTGTGAGATGCTAGGCTGCATCAAGGTACACAGTCCCATCCCCCCTGCCTCTGAGTGCCCTTGACTTTTAGCACACATAAGGTGTGAAGCTGGACTTCCAGAGTGAGGCTGGGATCTCCTTTCCTTAACTCATTCACATCACCTTCACTCTGTCCATGCCCATGTCCGGAAGGATGGGGCAGGTCTGAGGACAGTAACAGGAGAAACAGGGTAGTAGGTGGGAAGGCCTGCACTAGGCTCTTCCCAAGGAATCTCAGCCACAGCTTTCTTACCTGCCACATGCCCCCTATTCATAAAGCTGTGGTCAACACGTCCCAGCCCATTGGGTATCTGCCACACTCCGGTGAGCAGAGGCTCCACTTGGTATTGTTGTTTTTTATCGAAGGGTCTTCTCAGAGCCTCACCCTTTCCCCTGATCTTTCAAATATATTAAATGTTAGAAGATCACAGCCAAAGAAAGTGCAGAGATTTCAAACCAAGGGCTATATTCCGGCACTGTTGCTTGTCACCAGCCACTCAGCACAGGGGCGTCCCTACTTCTATGTGACTCAAGCAAGCAGGTGGGTGGAGGTACCTGAGAGAAAAGGCTGGTTGGGCCAGTGAAGCCTGCCAGGTGCTGTGTAGCACAGCTTGTGTCTAGGTGTCTCAGGAGAGGCCACACCTTGTCATGGAAAGAAACTACCAGAATAAGGTTCACACTGTTTAGCTTGGCACTCAAGGCACTCCATGTGGCCACCACTGCAGCCTCAGCTCCTTCCCTGCCCCTTCCCATCCCCAGAGGGCCCAGGCTGTCTCAGAGAGCTCCTGTTCTCTGACACCTCTGAGCCTTTGCACAAGCTGTTACCTTTGCATGGAAGCCCTCTGACTTCTTCTGGCCTGCCTGGCAAATTCTTGCTTCCTCTTGCAAACTTCCCTGTGGGCCTGCCCTGATACCCGCAGAATTAAAGGACCTCTCATTGACACTCCATTGGCATGTGCCTCTGTTACAGCCCCTTTGATGTGGCACTGGGTTCATGTTTTCTTTGGGCCTGCTTTTCTTGTTGGAGTTCAGCTTGGCCAAGAAGCTGATTATATTGGAGATCACTGGCTGGCAGCAAATGCATTGACCGCATGTGAGAGCACCTGCAGGGCTGGGGTGTAGAGCCTTGGTGTGGGGCTGGGGAGTCTCAGGCTGAGGGGGTCTGGCTGCCCTGAGCCAGAGCTCCTGAATCCCCTGGGAAGGCCGCGGGTTACTGATTGAGGACACCTGCATTCTTGTCCCAGTTCTGCTGCTCGTCGGCAGAGAGACCCTGGGTAAGTTACTTAAATTCTCTGTGCCTCAGTTTCCTCATCTGCAAAATGGGTGTGATGCCAATCAAATGTACTTACTCTGCAGGGTTGTTGTGATGACTCAGGTCAGTAGGTGCAAAGTGCCTAGAATGTGTCTGTCACGGAGTTGGTGCTGTTCCAGCGACTGACAGAATCACGGTGACTGTCATTACTGCTGCCAGTCCGTGCTGTGTCTTTGAGTAAGTCATTCCCACAGTTCCCCCATCAGCCTGCTGAGAAGATTGACTAGGCCAGCTCTGTTGTTCCTTCTAGACATACCAGCTTCTAAATATATACTCTGAGTGATGCCATGGCATGATTTTTGACGCAATAGATTTCCTGCTGTTTTTGTATTTGTGTCTTGCTGATATCCAGAGCTGACTCTCTCTGTCTCCTTCCCTCTGTAGCTCCTTCCCCGCCAGCATCTCCCGCTGCCCCGATCCTGCTGCTGGGGCACGTGTTTCCCTTCTCTCAGGACTGCTAGCTTGCTCTGACTGCCATCCAATCTTAAAAACCATTGTTTCATATATTTCGTCTGTCTCTTGGTGGTTTAGGCATAGGAGGGTTAATCATGGATGGAAGCAAAAGATTTTTTGTTTTTTCTTTTTGAAAACAAAAGTTTTCAAGCCATTTTTCTCTCTGTATCTGGCCCCTGTCTGCTTCTTTGACCTCTGTCTCACACCACCCTCGCTGTTCACTCCAGTCCCCAGCCATGTTTTCTCTTCCTAAACCTGCCACACTCATTCCTGTCTTTGCCATCCTTTGGCCTTGACCTCTTCCCCATCTTTGTAAGCTTGGTCCTTCTGACCAGTCACCTTCAATGCCACCTCTCAAAGAAGCCTTCCCTGACCACCCAAGCTTGACTATTCTCACAGCTGTCCCCCTGTCGTCACTTTCTGAGTAGGACAGAGAGTAGCACCTGAGGACACCCCCGGGTCTGCCAGTGAGTGGGTGATGTTGGAGCCCATGTCCATGTAACGTCTATTTCTTTTTTTTTAAGATTTTATTTTATTCATAAGAGACACAGGGAGAGAGGCAGAGACATAGGCAGAGGGAGAAGCAAGCTCCCTGCAGGGAGCCCAATGTGGGACTTGAGCCCAGGACTCCAGGATCACGCCCTGAGCCAAAGGCAGGTGCTCAACCATTGAGCCACCCAGGTGCCCCACGTCTATTTCTTTTTTAATGTTTCCTGTTGTGGTGGTTGTTGTGTTTTATCTGGTGGGGGTGGAATGGGGAGGACAGACTTGGCGTGTTCTGGGCTGCATGAAGAGGGACTTTGCCTACATACTCCTGTCCTTCTGCCCCATCCCTTACTTATCCCCACAACAGTGAGGTTACTAGGTTTTTGGGTGGCAGCCATTGGTCCACAGTGGCTGGTGGGCTAATCTAGTAAGGGCTGATATGTGCACGGAGTATGGCCTCTTTCTGCTTCTTCCCCTAGATGAGGATTTAGCTGCACCCCTAGGTGAGTGTGTGTTGACTCTGCAGACCCCCTGCTCCCTTGAGGAGAATGGCAGGCTGGCTTACTGCTCTTGTAGCCAGACCTTGTGTTGAATCCCAATGCACAACAGGTCCGACCTCCATTTCTCAATGGTTCCAAATGTGTGTGGGTAGGTATTAACCTTTCCAAGTCCATCAGACATTCCCTAAGGATTCTAATTCAGGAGGTCTTAGTGAGGGCTCAGGTCTAACTTTTTAAAATAAGTATCATAGGCCACTCTGATGCATACCACCTCCTCCTACAAACCACTGCTCTAAAAGTAGTGAAAGCTTTGTTACTAGACACATTCAAACAGAGGTTGGGTGCTATTGGAGCCTCCGTCTCCCACTATGATATGTATACTACAGACTTTCCTTAGAGTATTTTATCAGCCTAGCATTTGAGACTCTGGGTGGTGAATCCCCGGTCTGTAGGTTCACTTTCCTTTGCTCTGATTCAGCCATACAACGGGAACTGGCTTGGGCCTGAGCAACCCGAATGTTCTGGTCTCGGGGAGGTACTGAGTCATCACCAGGTCTTAGTGACAGCTGGATGGGGTGTGTGCACGTGCGCACATACACAAGATGAGGCAGGATGATTTCCTTCAAATCACTTATTTTCAACACCAAGCTCTCTTGGGCAGGAAGCCAGGCTAACAGGGTGATAGTCTCTCCTCGGTGTTCAAAGCATAGAAGAGAATCGTTATCAGTGAGGGCGGTTTGAGAAGCTCAGAGGTCAAGTTACATGTGAGAGGAGTCTTATTGTTCCAATATTAGGATTTGGAATCTGCTAGAAGCAACATCTGCCTCATCTAATTATGGAAGTACAGTGTCTGGGTTTGCATCTCCCGGGGGCCCTCTGCCTACCAAGTCTCTCAGCCTCCATGACACTGCACAGACTGGCACGGAAGAAACAGAATAGGCTCTCACGCCTGGAAAACAAGCTCTACCTTCCCTAGCCCCTGAGAGTGCCCTCCATCGAATTAGCTAATGAAAGAGGCTGCTTAGCCTCCCCAATGAAATGCTTCCTTAGTCAACAATATCAGAGATGTCTACTCCACACCAGGCAGTGCAGGGAGAGAAAGGTAAATCCGAAACAGAGAGCCTCAGCCCCTGAAGGGATTACAGTCAATGTGAAGTCAGAGGGAAGCAATAAGAAAGGGCACGTCCCAATGTTGCCCTATCAAACAGAAGGCCCAGAAGACGCTATTATGGGAATTCAACAGAGCGAGTGAAAAGCTTTTGTCAGGAGCATCGGGCCAAGCTCAAGTGGTGTTTAGCTTCTCCTTTCTATTTTCAGAAAGGCTGTTAACTTATATTCCCTTTCTGAGTTTATGACTGCTGGAGCTGGGCCTTTCTTAAAGGTTAAGTGACGTGGATTGAAAGAGGTAAGAGAGAATAAAATGGTACCAGGCAGAGGGGAAGGCAGGAGGATCATGAGATGGCGGAACAGCAGAAGGGGCATTCAGAAAAGTAAGGCTGGTGGGATGGTGCTACAGGCTAGGTGTTTTAGGACTGGACATTGGGCCCGAATGTGGGGGCCTTGAATGCCAGACTGAGGAATTTATGTTTCATGTGGTGGACACAGGATCCATTACTTTGCCAGATGCCAACTATAATAGAATACAGCGCTAAGCACTTTACAGCGCATCTTTCAATGATTACATTAACTCACTGAGTATGCGTTACTGTGCCCACTTTACAGATACATAAAGTGAGACTCAAAGAACAGCAGGAACTTGTCCACGTTATGCAGCTAGAAAGTAGCAAAGGTAGGAAATCTACAACTTCATGAGTTCCAAGCTGGGGCATTCTCCAGGCTCTGGGCCCTCCCATGGGGGTGCTGATGTGACCTCCACAAAGCACAGAGGAGAGTGGTTCTGCAGGCAGGACTGACATGACAGGAATGAGGGGGAGCGAGGAGAATGTGAGTGTGGCCCCAGGTGACCTGTCCCCCTCATCTCTGGTGGCTGCCCTGGCAGTCTTACGGAGCCACTGTCAGTTTTATCATGTGCCCAGTGCTCTCTCAGTCTTCTCGGTTTTGGTTTCTTGCATGGCTGCTTGTTTGGCCTCCCTCCTTCCTGGCTACCCAGTGGTCCCCTAACCATTTCCAAAAGGCTTCCCTGGCCCTTGTCTCCTGCACTGGGGCTGCTCCCCCGGTCTTCCTACCCTTGGGATTCCTGCCCAGGCACTGTCCCTCTGGCAGTGAGCCCCTTGCAGGTGGGAACTTCGCCTGCCTCATCTCTTGGCAGGGGGGAGGGTCTGGTGCATTGTGGACACTCGGTAAATACCGGGTGATCTGTGCAAAATGAGTTGATTGGCATCATGGATACAGGAGGTAGAGATTATAGGGTCAAGTCATCTGCAGCGATCTGAAGAAGGAGCAATAATAACCTGGATTTGGAGGCATCATTGGAGAAAGGGGTAAAAGGGAGAAAGGGGCTGAACGAGAGGAAGACTTGGTGGGAGATGGTCAGGAGCAGCAGGGAGGTAGGAAAAGCTGGGTTAGGAGAGAGTTCCAGTAGAGGCATCTCTGGGGAAGGGCCCTGACATCCCCAGGAAGGGCTTTCTGGGTATGTGCCTCAGTCATCGCGCCCCCCTCCCACTTCCTACTCCTCTCAGCCCCAGAGGCTCCCTCCACCAGCCACCCTGTCTAGAGCAGCCCCCATCTCTACCCTCCCCTCCTTTTTTACTTTTGTTCTGCTTCACTTCATATATTCATTTGTCTCTGATCTGTGTCCTCCACTAAAGGTTCATGAGGGCAGAGATCCTTGTCTCTTTGGTCCACTGCTGGATAGTGCCAGATACAGTAGGAGCTCAATAGATGTTTGTCAAACAAATGAATACATCGTGAATTTGTCCAAGTGATTTAAATCAAGGTGTGGGCTCCTGAGGGCTGTGAACACTAGAGGGTACTGAATGATGAACCAGATCTCGATGCAGTGCTTCTGAGCACCCCAAATTTTGCACCCTGCATCTTGGGCAGCAGCTCCCCAGAAGGAGGAAGCCTTGGGGTAAGAGTCCTGCTTACAGAAGGGTGATAGGAGCAAGGGTTTGGGCCAGACTACCTGGCTGGAACTTCTACTAGTGTGTGGCCTTGGGCAAGTTCTCCAAACTCTACTGGGACCCATTTTGCTCACCTGCAACATGGGTATAATCACAGCAGTCGTATCCGGTAGGCTTGTTCTGTGTTGTGGGGAATCACGCTAGACAATGCTGGTGAAGAGCTCTACACAGTTCCTGACCTGGGAAGCCCTTCTCAGAAATAGGAGGGAAGCTTTCACCCATTCATTCAGCAGCACCTGCTGTGAGTCTTCTAGGTGGAAGGCACACGGACTGCTCACAAGAGGAGAGGTGAGTTGGGTCCTCTTATCTTCACAGATAGATGAAGGACTGAATATGACATTAAGGGGTCTCACACACTACAACAAATTGGTAATGCCTGCCCCTACCCAGCTTCAGACTGTGTCCAAGACCACCAGTGGGATAGCTCTGGTGGTTCCTCTCAAGGTTCCTCTCTGAGTCTCCATGTTCTAGCCTGTCAAATGGGGATGACAAGGTACTTCCGAGGTTCAGCAGGGTTATGGATAAAGCCACTGCTTCACGCAAGGTAAGCGCTTTGTATATTTTGGTGCCCCAGTCTACCCTCTCATATTCCCTCTGCTGTGTGAGTGATGGGTCATCCTGGGCAGGTTGCTCAGCTTCCCTGGGCCTCAATCCTCTCACCTGTGCCATGCCCCCACCCTGGGTGGTGGTGGGGAGAGCATGGGAGCACTTGTCGGCACCCAGCTCAGCCACTGGGAATGGTGGAGCTCAGAACCTGTTTCCAAGAGCAAGTAGCCACTACACAGTGCAGTGGACAAAGCTGGGCCTGTAGGCCAGGGGCTGGGGGCACAGTCCTCCTTGGCAGCTAGTAGCTCAGAGTCAGGTGCTGCATGTCTCTGAGACTTGGGTCTGTTGACCCCACAGCCCCCCAGTGAGGATGACCTGCTACACAAAGAGCCCTGGAGGCTGCAGATGGTAGGGTCCTTTGCACATGTGCGCAGGAATGTGTGGATCACAGAGTTTCTGATCCATCTTCTTATCTTCCCAGCATCCCCATGGAATGGGACGAGGGTAAAATGGCTGAACACCTGGAGCGGGAGAGAGTGTGCACCCTTGCTGTCCAGAAGCATCTGTTGATAGGAACATGCTATAGCCAGGCCCACCAGACAGTAAGAGCTGACCAGGGGCTGGGAGCATTTTGATGTAAGTGCTTCTACTGAACTGACATCTGCTTGAGAAAGGCCAAGGTTGAAATGGACAATAGTAAGGATTCTAGCACCTGTGTCCAAACCCAGCTCTGCTGCCTGCTTACCTGGGTGACCCTGAATCTCTCTACATCCCCGTGCTCTTACCTGTGAGATGGGGATGATATTGGTGGTGCTTAAATCATGGGTCATTGCATGGATTCCATTGCACAGGTTCCACATCAACCGAGCTTAGAACAGAGGGGACCACAGCAGATGTCAACTCTTGGAGCTCTGGGCCCAGGTCTGATGACACTGCCCCCGCTCTCGGCCTGATTTTTGCTGAATCCTTCTGCCTTCAAGGCTTCACTCCAAGGCAATTCCAGCCTGTCTGGTAGGGCCATGGGAGTCATGGGGCAGGAGCCTCATGGCCAAGCCATCTCCAGAACCTCTCATCGTTCCCTACATGGGCTAGGAATTCTGTACCTTCTAACACCCACTCCAAGCCACCACTCAGAGGGCAGCCCAACTAGTTGTTCTCCCCTGAAGCTGTCTTGAAGACAGGACAACAAAGTTCAGGCAAGCTTCAAAGACTTCTTTAAGATTCCAGATGACATGGCTTCAAGAACTATTAAATTTATCTCTATATCCCTCCAACCTTCCTTGCTTGTAGACTGAGATACCAGCTGGGCTGACTGAGGGGCTCCAGTGGCCCCAGGCCAGAGACATGCATCACCACACCACATGAATCGTCAAACCAGAAGCTCAAGGAGACAGGAGCCTCAGGGTGACTTCACTGCAAGCCCATCTTCTCAGTGATGAGGAGCTTGGGGTCAGGAGAGGTCACTTGCCCAAGGTCACAGCAGCACTCTCGGTATTCAGTGGCCTGAGTGCTGCCCACACACTTCACAGCAGGTGAGCAGAGGGTCTGTTTGCATTCTTGGAAGTGAAGAAGCATTGGAAAATTCATGAGTTGGGGGGTGTCTGGGTGGCTCAGTCAGTTAAGCCCTTGGTTTTGGCTCAGGTCATGATCTCAGGATCAGTAGACAGAGCCGCATGTCTGTCAGGCTATGCACGCAGCAGGGAGTCTGTTTGAGAGTCTCTCCCTCTGCCCCTCCCCCACCCCAAGAAAAATGTATCTTTAGGGGAAAAAAAAGAAAATTCATGAATTGGGGTATTCGTCATTCCAAGGTCAAGGAAGGTTTTGCATTCCTTCCACATTTAGGGAGCATCTCAGTGTCCCTGACACCACAGTCAGACCCAGGATGATTCAAAGATGAGATCTTTGACCTCAGTTCCTGAGAAAGACGAGCAGGTGAAGGACCACTTGACTCCAAAACAGGACAAAGAGAGTATCTGAGAAGGGATTGTTTCGGGAAGACTGATGTGAGAACAACCAACTCTGAAGGCTCACAGGAAAGAGCTCGTGCATGTCAAGTGTCCAGCACACACCCTGCACACAGGGGAGCTAAACAGAGCTAATACTAACATGAAGGAACTGACTTCTCAGAGCCAGGCATTGTTCCAAGAACATAAATTCTCACAACAACTCTGTGAGTTGTGTGCATTTATCTTCGTATTACTAACAAAGATACCGAAGCACAGAGAGGGTGAGTAACCTGTCCAAAGTCGCAGAGCTAGTGAGTAGTAGAGCTGAGATCCCAACCTGGCTGTTGGACTCAGGGTCCCCACTCTGAATCACTCGCCTGGGCATCAGAAGCACCTGGAGGGCTCGTTAAAGCACACATTGCTGAGCTGCCCCCAGAGTTCCAGATTAAGAAGGAACTGGTCTGGGCAGGAGCCGCACTTTGAGGGGCCCAGAACAAGAGCACATTGGCCACAGCTGTGGGCTGTCACCAACTAAACCCTAACCCTGGCAATTTTCAGACATTAGCTCTACTGCTTCCCACACAGAACAGAATTCCTTTTCCTATTGTTAAAGAGGCAGACTATGTATTACAGCCGACTCCGGAAGCTCACAAGACTCGAACGGCTCCATCTGAAAAGGCTGGATTATCCAAAAGAGAAGATTCGGATCTCTGAGGGCCATTTGAAGGTGCACGGGCATCGACCTGTGCAGAGCTCTGAAGGGAGAGAAGAATGCAGGGGTGACAGTCTCCAATTTTCTTGTTTCCTGTTTCCCTTCAAAGGAAATTCATTTTGTGGCTGTTCCCAACCCAGCAGAGAATTTTCTCCAGCTATAGAAAGCATCTGGGTCATGCCCAAAATGAGATTCTTCATTTCAAAGAGGAAAAGTGTGATTTCGAAGTCACTGAACAATAAAGACGATTCTTATCAGGAGAGAATGTTGGGTTGTGTGGGGCTTGAAATCACTTTAACATAGACGAATACGTTTCTTCTCATATTCTTATAAAAATCAAGCTCTCTTTTCTTCCAGGGCTTGAAGTCCAGAGCGTTATGGATCAAAAGCTCACAGAAAATAAGCACTTTCATGCATTTAGGGGTTGGGCCCACTTGAGAAAATTATGAGACTGGAGAGGACAGCCCTGCCTGGCTTCCTATCCCAGAACTCTAAGCTTTGGGGTTCCCCTAAAACAAGTCAGGACTTTGGTTCTACCGCAAAGAGGTCACAGGCTTCAAAGCCAGGAAGCTTAGGACCGCCTTCCTGCTGCAGCCAGCTGGGTAATTATTAAACCCATCTGAGGTTGAGCTTTTAATCTGTAGAATAGAAAGTAATAATATTGCTACACGAATTAAATGAGATATTGGCTGACATCAATTTAGCACCAGCTGTAAGCACTGTTCCAAGTGCTTGACATGCATTTCCTTCTTCAAGCCTTACAAAAGCCCCAAGAGACAGGCCATTATAATTACATTGAAGAGGTGAGGAAACAGGCCAAGAGAGGCTCTGTAACCTACTCAAAATCCCACAGTGCACAGGTAGTGATGCAGGGACTGGTCTGGTACCGGAACCCACACGCCCACTGCCCTGCCCCACACTGCACCACGCCACACCTCACTTTACCACTCCCCACTGCACCACACTACAGTGCACTTCACCATACCTCACTGTACCACACTGTACCCCACACTGCCCCACACTGCCCCACTCTGCCCCACACTGCACCACACTGTACCACACAGCCACAAACTGCCCCATACACTACCCCACTGCCCCACACAGTACCCCACTGTCCCACACAGTACCCCACTGCCCCACACTGCCCCACACAGCCCCACACCACCCCACACTACCCCATACCCCCACACTGCCCCACGCTGCCCCATGCTGTATCACACTGCCCCACACTGTACCATACCGCCCCACACTGTACCATCCCACACCATACTATGCTGCAGCTGGAGCTGTTCCATGACCTTCCCTTTGGACTTTATTCTTCTGCTATAGAATCCCATTTTCTCACCCCTTTTTAATCTCATGGGGAATTTTTCTGGCATGAGATGTTTTGTTTTTGTAGATCAACAATAATTACTGTGATGAAATAATGATCATTTTGTAATGCCAGGTCTATATGGTGTAATGGTATAAGAAAGAACTACTGTCCTTAAGCAAACATGGAATATACCCAGGTTGATCACAAACCAGCCACAGAATGGGAGACACAATGGTTAGTTTCTCTTTCTACAACAAAACAAAACTAGCAATGAGTGACAATAACAAAGTCACATCTACTTGAGGATTGAGAACATTATTTGAAATAATTGCTCTGAATATGAAATCAAAACGATGAATTATTTAGAAAAGAATTATATTGAGAAAGTGGCATATTACAATCTCAGGAATGTTGGCAAATCTCTGTTCAAAGGAAAATCGTATGAATAATAATGACAAAACAGAAATTAATAAAACCCAAAAGCAATAAAATGAATAACAGAGTTTAGCCTATGAAATAACAGAGGCAACAACTTGAAAATCTTGTTTTTTGAAAAGAGAAAGAGAGCAAAGAGAGAGAGAGAGAGAGAGAAAATCCAGTAAGTAAAACTAAATTGAGCGAGAAGACATATCAATATGGAACTTTAAAACTCATATAATATATGTATGTCTGCATGAATATTTGTGTCAATAAAATACATAACTTTATTGAAAAAGACAGAAATGAACAAAACTGACCCAAGAGAAAATAGATTATTAAAAAAGAAGCTGATAAAGTTTCTTCAAAGAATTTCCTCCTGAAAAGACTAGGTTTAGACTGTTTTACTAGTGAGTTCTTCTGATGCTTTAATTACCAACTAATGTTACAGAAACTGCTCTAGAAAGAGTAAAAGATAAAAGAAGATAAAAATATGGGTTAAACTTTAAAACTCTAGACAAATTTCATCTATGGACCTAAGTATATAAACACTAAATAAGATATGAATAAATAAAATTTAACAACATATAAAAATATTCCACAAAGATCAGGGAAGATGTATCCTAGGAATGTAAGGATGGTTTAATATAAGACATTCTAATATTCTAACACATCCAGTAATTGTCAGGTAACAAAAAAACATCATTAGCTTAATAAAAATCAGAAGATATTTTACACATTGCAGGTAGTCTATAAAAACCAAGATGGGATAGATAATTCCTCACCAGTATAAATAATATCAACTTTAAATTAATAAAAATTAACATACCCAATAGGAAACATAATAGGTTTCCCAATAAATCAGGAAGAACAAAGATGCTCCCTACAGTCAACACTGAAACATCCTGGCCAATGCAAGAGGACGTGAACATCAGTAAAGAGGTAAGAGGCATAACTATTAGAAAGGAGGGGACAAAGCATCAGTCTCTGCAAATGCTATCAATAATCACTCATGTGAATTGTCTAGGTAAGCAAACAAAAGAAACTATGAGAAGGCAAAAGACAGTTCCAGATTACCACATAGAGTCAGTAGCTTTTCCATAGTTTTTCTTTGAGAGAGAGAGAGAGAAAGAGCAAGCACAAGTGTGGGGAAGGACAGAGGTAGAGGGAAAGATTCTGTGCTGAGCATGGAGCCTGATGTGGGGCTTGATCTCATGACCCTGAGACCATGACTTGAGCTGAAATAGAGTCCGATGCTCAACCAACTGAGCCACCCAGGTGCCCATCTGTTGTGGTAATTTCTTATAGCACTAAAATAATATAAGGCCATACTATATTATTTTTCCTATAAGATACCAGAGTTATTTAAATGCTTATGGATGACAAAGTGCCACGTTTGCTCTTGAACACTGTTGGTGGAAAAGTCAGTCTCTTAGGAGAAAAATTTGATAATATGTATAAAAAGCCTTAAATAAGTTTATATTCTTTGACTATTGTTTCCATTTCTGGGGCACTAAACCACATGAAGAATTAAAGAGTTGAATAATGATTTATGTAGAGGATTGTTCATCTCAAGTTTTCAGATTGCAGTGTTTCACTAATAAACACTGGAAATAATCCAAATGTCCCCAAAATAAAAGAACAATGAAACAGACTATAGTAACTCATAATATATTGTACAGTTATTAAAATTATCATGCCAATTAACTTCAATGCCTTTTTTCACAACATGTGGCAAAATAATCAGCATGTTAAAAATTATACATGGAGTGAACTAAATGTATGTGTGTGTGCAAGATTATGATTAAAAATAATGGGAAGAAAAGTTTAAAACTGTTAGAATGTTTATCCAGAAATGGTAAAATATAGAAGTTTTAATGTTCTTATTTTCCACATTCTTCCATATTGTATATAATGGGTAGAGGTACATCATAATCATAAAAATCAGGTTAATAGAAACGAGTTAAAAGATTCGTGAAGGGGTGGGGGGATGGAAGAAACAGGTGGTGGGGGTAGGAAGCGCACTTGTCATGATGAGCACCAGGTGTTGTATGGAAGTGTTGAATCACCATATTGTACACCTGTGACTAATATTACACTGTGTTAACTAACTGAAGTTTAAATTAAAACTTTAAAGAAAAAGATTTCTGAAAGGTATTTGTTTTGATAATATTCACAGTGAAAACTCAAAGGCTAAGGCATTCAGTAATGTACAATGTTGGCAGTGTACCTCTGTGATGGAATATGATGTGAATGCTGAACATTTATTTTTACTTTACAAATGTGCTTATAAAGAGTCTTTAAGTGATATGCAGAAATGATTTTGACATAGTGGTGATTTTTAATTAATTTATTTTAAAAATATTTTCTTGGGATCCCTGGGTGGCACAGCGGTTTAGCGCCTGCCTTTGGCCCAGGGCGCGATCCTGGAGACCCGGGATCGAATCCCACGTCGGGCTCCCGGTGCATGGAGCCTGCTTCTCCCTCTGCCTGTGTCTCTGCCTCTCTCTCTCTCTCTCTGTGTGACTATCATAAAAAAAAAAAAAATTCTTTATTTGAGAGAGAGCGAGCACATGAGGTGGGAGGGAAGGGCAGAGAGAGAAGGGGAAGCAGACACCCCGCTGAGCAGGGAGCCTGATGTGGGGCTTAATCCCAGGACCCTGGGATCAGGACCTGAGCTGAAGGCTCAACAGCTGAATCAACTGAGCCACCCTGGAACCCCAGTAGTGATTTTTTTTAAAGCAAAACACAAAGCTAGGCATAGTATTGATCGCTATTGCATAACAGATATATAGAAACATAGAAAGAAATAGACCAAAATACTCAAAGGACCTGCTTCCTCTCATGTGCCAGAATTTCAAGTGGTTTTACTTCCTTCTTTATGTTTTTCAAGTGTTCTGAGCTGAGTGCAAAATATTTCTACAGAAGATCAAAATGGATGTAAGTCGTCTGTGGAGTGTGTCCCCATGAGAACAGTGGTGGACTTGGGGCCCCCCCTGGGTCTGGCCTGGCCTGCTAGCTCACCGGGAACGGATGCCCACCCTTGGCCTCCCCACTCAGGCAAACGACCCACACATGGACAGGCCCACGCTGTTCCCCGGTCTTCTCGCACCTCTGCCTACAACGTTCACCCAAATTCCTTTCTTCTTTTTCACTGCAGGAGAAATAGCTAATTAATATGTTTTTAAAATATCCTTTAGAAGCATAAAATGTCACATATTTGTTCAACTCCCACATGTTTTACGATGTGTCTTTGATTAAATTTGCGGCACAAGTGTTAATTCCTACATTTACTTCTCTGCCTTGCCTTCTGGCGGTCTGTTCTGAAAGTCTTCCCACTGCTTCCTCCAGCCTCTGCATTTCAAAGCAATTGCATGCACGGAAAGTCAGTTATGCTCTCTTTGCTTTTTTTTTTTTTTCTCTCCACAAGCTCAGTTGTCTTTGTCTTTGAAGGTAAATGAGAAGTACAATGAAAATAGAGAAAATGAAATTCTGACACTCAGAGAAATAACTGTGGGTCTCACGAAGCCAAAATATCACAAATGCCCACAAAGACGAATAAAAAGTTTCCATTTGACCTTCCTCCCCGTGCCAGAAGCCCAATATCCATCTTCCTGGAGCATGGATTTGAAAAGAAGACATTTGCTGTGTTATATATCCTCTAGCCAGGTCCAAGACTCTGGAAAGTCCAACCTGATGGGAAAAGACAGCCTCTAGGGAGCATGGCGCACCTCAGCTGGCTCAGGCCAGAGGCCGGTGCCGTGCCTTTGGTCAGCACCAGGCTTAGTGTTGCAGGGAGTACCTCTGCCTGGGAATCCACATCCTTGTGTTCTCAAATCAGCTCTGCCTTCAAGTTGTTCTGTGACTTGGGCACTTCATTTCAATGACCTGGTCATCCCATCTCCTGTAAAGCTGCTTCTCCTCTAGGGCTTCCTAGCTCAGCATCTGGTACTCCCTTCTCCCTGGGAATGTGCCAGACACCAGGAGTTATCCTGACTTCTCCTCCCCTGGACATTGTACCCCACCACTCACCAAGAGGACCTCGTCCACTTGCCCCCGTGCCCATGGCCACTACTCTAATCCAAGCTGTCTCCTCACTGGACCAGTGCAGTCTCTTGGGTTTGACTGGGATCCAACATTTTCTCCACATGGCAGCCCGAGCCTTTTTTTTTTTTTTTTTTTTATTCATGATAGTCACAGAGAGAGAGAGAGAGAGGCAGAGACACAGGCAGAGGGAGAAGCAGGCTCCATGCACCGGGAGCCCGACGTGGGATTCGATCCCGGGTCTCCAGGATCGCGCCCTGGGCCAAAGGCAGGCGCCAAACCGCTGCGCCACCCAGGGATCCCTTTTTTTTTTTTTTTTTTTAAAGTAGGATCCACGTCCAGTGTGGAGCCCAATGTGGGGCTTGAACTCATGACCATGAGATTAAGACCCGAGCTGAGGGCAGCCCCTGTGGCACAGCGGTGTAGCGCTGCCTGCAGCCCGGGGTGTGATCCTGGAGACCCAGGATCGAGTCCCACGTCAGGCTCCCTGCATGGAGCCTGCTTCTCCCTCTGCCTGTGTCTCTGCCTCTCTCTCTCTCTGAATAAATAAATAAATAAATCTTTAAAAAAAAAAAAAAAAAAAGACCTGAGCTGAGATCAAGGGGTGGACACTTAACTGATGGAGCCACCAGGCATCTTTTTCTCAAATGCACATCTTATCTTATTGTTGCCTTACTTCCACCCATGGAAGATTGCTCAGGGCTCTTGAATAAAGATAAGCCTCCACAGGTATTCATGCTCCCCATCAAAGTATATGAAAATCACCCACAGGCAGGATCCAGCCCATAAGTGGGAGGTTATTTTGTTTTGTTTTGTTTTTTAAGATCAACTGGTTTCCAATATTTAAAAATAAAAAAAAAATATGACATAAATACTTGATTCTAACATCTATTGAAAATCAGAAAAATCTATCAGCTGTAGCCCAGTATCTGCCATGCAAACAATAGGAGCTGCTCCCACTGGACAGGGCATGTCCCCCTGGCCGCCACAGGCCCACCTTCATTGGACTCACAGTGTGTGGGCTTCCTGCCCCTCGGGATATGGCCTCTGCTTACCTTCCCAGTGCCTCCCTACTCTCCCTTTCAGTGCCTCCCAGTCCCCCCTGGGGTTTCTGCCTCTGGACAGGGCCTTCACTTAAACTGTCCCCTTGGCCTGGAACACTCTCCTGCCTCTGTTCCCCTCTCTATCTCCATTAGCCTGGCCTGGGTAAATCCTACTAATCCTCAAAGCATGAGTTTAAATGTCACTTCTACAGAAAAACTAACCATTCCTGGCACCTTGTCCTAGGAGAGTGCCCTACCTTTCCCCCATCATGCTGGTGATCTTTGGTTACTTGTGTTTCCTATGAACTCCCCAAGGGCAAGGACTAGTCTGATCTCTGTGAACGGCCACCAGCAATCAGCCTGACACAGAACAGCTTTCTAAATACTTGCTGAATGAGGGAATAAACTTGCAACCTCTGGATTTTGTTTACATACACATCAGAAAGACAAGATCTACCAGAGGGAAAAGATGCAGAAGCAAACAGAAATAATAGCATGGGACAGGCATCTGTGCAAGGTGTCTGTTCCGGGGACATGCTGAATAGTGTCACTGTTTGCCAAACACATTCCCCAGAGAGTCATGCTGGAGTGGAGCTTGGGGACTTGGGACTTGCAAGCATGCCTGCTACCAAGGAGGACTCTGGTTCATGGACGTGGGTGACCTGCCTAGTCACAAGGTCACCGCAGAGCAGGAGCATTCTAAATGTCAGAATAAGAATACGCCCAGTTCATGTACTTGCCCAAAGCTACAGCTACAGCATCCATCTCAGTATTGAAGAGTTTATTGAATGAGTAAAGGAGTAAGGGAATGAAGAGGCAAGACAGAGAAATGTCTGTGTCCCTCCCAAAATTCATATGTTGAAACCTAACCCCAAGCCGGAGACTCTAGGACATGTAGCCTCTGCGAGGTGATTAAGTAATAAGGGCAGAGTCTTTATCCGAAAAGACCTGAAAAAGGTTTCTCTCCCCATTTGAGGACACAGAAAGAAGGTGGCCACCCACAAGGCAGGAAGTGAGCCCTCTCCAGATCTGGCCCCCTGATCTCAGACTTCCCACCTCCAGAACCGTGAGAGGGGCAAACTGTCTTGTTTGTAAGCTGCCCAGCCTATGGCATCTGTTACAGCAGCCTGAGCTAAGACAGGAGCCCAGTGGCAGAAAGGACCTGACACTGATTTACAAGAGGAGAGCGTGATGAGGAGTTGGAACTAATCTTGAAAGGGGAAAGCTTAGCCTCTATGGAGGCAGATACTTATTTCCTTTTTTATTCTAGGAGGACAACAGTCGTATTCATTGGCTTTAAACTGCATTTTTATGTTTAGGGGACACAGGCTGTCATTGTTACATTGCCTTTATTTTTGTCACACACACATAATGTTGACTTTTAGAATCTCAAAATATTTTAAAAACAAAAAGCAAAAGAGTCTTTAATGTGGGATCTCACTTTGGTAAGGAGACTATTTCGATGTGCTTGCGTTAATTATAGAAATCATCACGCATGTGACAACCACAAATGTAAAGTGTGAATTGTTTTTGTTTTTGCAAGAGAAAAACAAAACTATGGCCATAAACCCAAGAGGGTTGATAATGAAAGAGCAGAAGCAGATGCTTCTGAAGTGACCCGGGTCAGGTGAAGTATAAAAAGTCATAGAAAATAAAAAGTGTTAGCAAACATTCGAAATTATTTTTAAATGATAAATGTCATTCAGCTCCCACTAATCTTGCCATGCTTGACTCCTCAGCTTATAAAACCTTCCCTGGATGAGGCAGGAGCTGGCTCTAGGGTCGCTAGGCTCAGGCACTAAAGGGCCCTGTCCTCTCCCTACCTAAGCTCTTTCTGTCTTACTGTGATTTATAAAGAGAAGCATATATTTGGTCTTCTCCCATTTCTGGTACCCAGCTCCTAAAACCCTTGGAATTTCCTAAGTGATCAGAGTAATAAAAGTGTCTTGATATTCGCCACACCTGAGTTTAGGTTAATGAAGTGTCTTCTGGAAAGCACCTAAAAAGGGAGCTAGGTGGGGATCCCTGGGTGGCGCAGCGGTTTAGAGCCTGCCTTTGGCCCAGGGCATGATCCTGGAGTCCTGGGATCGAGTCCCGCATCAGGCTCCCTGCATGGAGCCTGCTTCTCCCTCTGCCTGTGTCTCTGCCTCTCTCTCTGTGTCTCTCATGAATAAATAAATAAAATCTTAAAAAAAAAAAAAAAAAGGGAGCTAGGTGCCAGTGGAGCCAAGTGACCCAAAACCTCCAGGGAGGGGGCTGCAGACTGAGTTCTGACACCAAGGGCCAATGGTCTAAACAATAAACAACCCTGCCTGCCTTGTAACCCTGCCTTTGTAACCCCCAAAGGATGGGGTTCGGAGAGCTTCCAGATTGGTGCACCCATGGAGATTCTGGGAGAGTGCCGCCCTGGAGAAGGCAGGGAAGCTACGCCCCCTCCACATCTCTTACCCCGTGTGTCTCTCTCACCTGGCACTTCTGAGTTCTATCTTTTTATAATAAACCAGCATTCTCGTCAGTCGACTGGCCCCCTGTGTCCTATGAGCTGTTCTAACCAGATAACTGGACCCAAGGAGGAGGTGGTAGGAACCACTGATTTATAGCCAGTCAGTCAGCAGCGCAGGTGACAACCTGGACTTGCAATTGGCATCTGAAGTGGGGACAGTGTTGTGGGACTGAGCCCTTACCCCGTGGGGTCTGACACTGTGTCCAGGTAGATGATGTGAGAATTGAGCTGAATTAGAGGACACCCAGCCGGTATCAGAGCATTGCCTGATGTGGGGAAAGAAGCCGCACATCAGAATCAGTGTCACAATCCTGCTCACACTCCCCGAGAACACAGCGTGCCCTGTTCTTAGCTGTGTAAGACATGCCCCCTACGTGGGTCTGCAAGCAGACAGACGCAGACAGACCCGGGTCCTGGTTTCAGCTCCATGTTTTTATGAGTCAATTCTATACCTCACCTCCCTCGGCTCCCACTTCCACAGCTGCGGAGGGGAGCTGCTCACAGAGTAGCTGTGAGGATTTGGATGGCATAGAAAATAAGCACTGTGCACTGTCATGTCTGCTCCTACCGCCAGCCTCCCCCACAGGGGTGCTGCTCACAGGGTTTGCCAGGTGTACTCTGTTCAAGCACCAGGCCGTGGTGGGCAGTGGGCATCCCCCCATCACCAGTGGTCCATCTCCTCCCTCCCTCTGGATCCTCCAGTGTACGTGGGAAGGCCATGCTGTTCTTCCCTCATCCTGGTGGCAGCAAGTCTGTGGACTCCATCCCCGTCCCCTCTCCCCAGGGCCACCACCTCTGTCCCTCTCTCCAGTCTCTGCTGGGTCCTCCCCTCCCTTCCTACCCTTCCCACTGCAGTCCACACCATCCCCACCCCCAGAGCCACCTCCTAACTTGGACCTGGCCACGTCACTCCCCTTCTCAAGGGCCACTGGGCTCCCTAGTCCCCCGGGATGAAGCCTACTGGGGCTCAGCAAACAGGCACCTCGCCTCTCACACTCCCCACACAGGTTCTCCCCTCAGCCCTCAAGGTACTTGAATCCTGGCAGGGCCAGTCCTCATCTCAGGCCTTCTCTTCCATTATCCCTTTCTCTGCAATATCTTCTCTCCAAACCCCATTGTCACCTGCCTAACTCTTGCTCACCTGCAGAGCTCCATTTAGAGGCCACCTCTTTTGGGAAGTCTTCTTTGATCCCGCCCTCCCCACCCCAACCTGGGTGAGGCTTTCTTCCTTGTCAAGGCTACACAGCAAATCAACTGTTGAACCAGGATTCAAAAGTCAGGCCCTCCTGCTTCCAAAACAAGAAGATCACGCAATCACATATTTACTTAGGAAAAAAACACTGAGGCAAAGGAACAGAACATCTTGGAAAGATGCCTGAGCTGTAGTAAATGAAAACACCAAGCTGCAGAACAATGTTCATGGCATGATTCCGTTAAAAACAAAAAACAAAACTATAGATGTCTATATAGGTTTGTATATGCAAAGAAGAAAGCCTCGATCAATACAAATTGGGCTGTTGACAACAGCTATTGGGGAGGTGGATCTGAACATTCCATAAGGTTTGAATTCGTTACGTATTCTTTATGTTCTAAAAAATAACCCCCCAAAATCAAACACAATTGAAGGAACTCAACAACTTTCCTCCAATAATAAGTGAAGGACCTGAGTGCTCAGGAATTCTGAGACACAGGGATGAGTATTTGGAGGCAGGACTCACCTCCAAATACCCTTGGTCCTGGAAGGGACCCGGGGAGCCGAGAGGATGGTGCACAATGAGAAGGGTCACAGTGGGTCAGTGAGCCACGCTTACCTTCCCCAGCAGCTCAGGCAGGCCCAGCAGCTGCCCGGTGAACACACCGATGCAGATGAAGATGGCAGTCACCTGCCCCAGAGCGCCACGGATCTCCTTGGGTGAGATCTCATTCAGGTACATGGGGAGCACGCTGAGCGAGATGCCTGTGAAGGAAACACGGCGGCTGAGAGGGCTGCCTTCTCTGAGGGAGGAGCACTCTGGTCAAGGAGAAGGCCATCGTCCTCAAGGAAGACTGGTCAGAGCCCCTCCTGCCGTGCTCTGACAAGAACAACAGTGTAGCCACAACACCGCTCGCAGCATTCTGCACAGACTGCTGATGCTTTCACATGCCTGTATCATTTCATCCATAAGGTGGGGCTTGGAGGTAAATTTCAGAGAAGCAGAAATAGATGATGATGGTGATGGTGGAGGTGAAGGTGGTGGTGGTGTTGGTGATGGAGGAGATGGTGATGATGGTGGTGGTTGGTGGTAATGATGATGGTTATGGTGGTACTGGTAATGGCGGTGATGATGATGATGGTGATGGTAGAGATGGTGATGGTGGTGGTGGTGGTGGTGGTGGTAATGGTGGTGAGGGTGGTAGAGGTGGTATTGGTATTGGTGGTGATGATGATGATGGTGATAATGATGGTGAAGGTGATGGTAGTAGAGGTGGTGGTAGTGGTGATGGTAGTGATGATGGTGATGGTGGTGAAGGTGGTGGTGGTAGTGATGGTGAGAGTGCAGTGCCAGTCCCAGGACAGGCGTTAATTGACATGTACTGAATGAGTCCCCATGACACTGTCACCATACTATTATTTATTTAATCCAGGCTGCAGAAAGGCCCAGTGGTGGGGCACCAGTGATTGGGACTTGCACACCCCAGCAGGCTGGTCCTTGGTTACAACTGTAGTCCATGGAAACAGGCCGCAGTGGCCAGCTGGATGGGGGCAGAGACTCCGAGAAGCGAGCAGAGGGCAGTGTGCCTCTGGCTCTTACCTAAAACATCAACAACAGTTCCAATGTACTGAGCCTGCCATAGCTTCCAGAATGCCTTCTCCCTCTTCAGGCTGCATGGCCTGATGGTACCCGAGGAGCAGTCAGGGGCACAACCCTTCACATGGGGCTAGCTTAGCTTTCCAATTCCTCCTAGAGTTCAATTTGAGCAGCAGCTTTCAGCTGTTGAAAGCAGAAAGGACCTCAGAAAATATTCTCTAGGGAAATCAGAGATGCTGAAGGAAATACTTTAGGGACAACTGGATATGTGCATTTTCCTACTGGGGTGCAGAAAAAATTGAGTCCAGTCCAAAGCATTTGACTAAATATAAGTCTTAACTTTTGAAAATTAAAATATGACACACATCCTTAAATTGCACAATGGAGTCTGGTGAATCATCACAAATGCACACAAATGCCTCTCATCTGTGCAAACCCCACCCAGGGCAAGAATCAACCTACACTGCCAGCACGGCAGAAGCCCCCCATCCTGTGCTTACTAGGAATCATCATCCTCCCTCTTCTCCCCAAAGGTCACTGCCAGCCCGCCTGCTATCACCAAAGCTCTGTGTATGGAATCATAGGTGATGCATTTCTTTTGTCTCTCATCTCTTTTATGTTTCTCATGGATGTGAAATGCATCCATGTTGTAGCATGTAACTAATTTATTTTTATCATTGTGTAGTATTCCAATGTATGAGTGTATCACACTTCATCCTCCTTCCTATTGATGGACACTTCAGTGCTTTCTAGTTTGGGATTAACACTAATAGTGCCCCATAAACATTCTTACACAAGTCTTCTGGCACACATGTATGCAAGTTTATATATATATACATACATATATATATATACATGTATATATATAGCAATCATATGATACATTTGTTGGGTTTTAGAAAGCCAATTTCCCTGAATTATCATACCAATCTACACCTTTATGAGAGATGCATGAAATACACTTCGCTCCACATTTTTGCCAATATTTGACATTATTGTGGTCTTTTTAATTTTTACCAGTTGTAGTTTTAATCTGCATTTCCTTAACTACTAGTGGTATATTTTATCTTTTTACTTTATTTTATTTTAATCCCACTTAGTAACATACAGTGTTATATTAGTTTCTTGTGTACGATATAATGATTCAACAATTTCATACGTCACCTGGTGCTTATCACAACAAATGCTCTCCTTAATCCCCAACACCTATTTCACCTATGCCCCACCCCTCTCCTCTCTGGTAACCACAATCAGTGCATCCTCTATAGTTAAGAGTCTGTTTCTTAGTTTGTCTCTCTCTTTTTTCCTTTTTTGTTTCTCAAATCGCACATATGAGTGAAATCATATGGTACTTGTCTTTCTCTGACTTATTCTGCTTAACATTATACTCATTAGCTATATCCATGTTGTTGCTAATGGCAAAATTTCATTCTTTTTGATGATTGAATAATATTCCATATATATATTCATTTACTGAGGGACACTTGGGCTGCTTCTATAATTTGGCTATTGTAGATAATGCTGCCATAAACATAGGGGTGTATGTATCCCTTTGAATTAGTGTTTTGTATTTTGTATTTTGGGGTACTCAGTAGTGCTATTACTGGATCATAGAGGAGTTCTATTTTTAACTTTTTGAGGAATACTAATGTGATTTTATATATCTTTTGGCCATTTTTGTGAAGATACCTGTTCCATCTCTCAGCTATTTTTGTAAGAGGTTTTTTTGTCCTTTTACTTTGGTTTGTAAGAGTTCTTAATGTATTCTGTATGGAGCCCTTTGTCAATTTCATTCACTGAAAATATTTTCCTGCTCTCTCTGGTTCGTCCTTTCATTAATGGTGATTTTTTTTTTTTTGTATAAAGTCTTTAATTTTATGTAGTCCAATTTATGAATTCTTTTACTTTAGTGCTTTTCTGTCCTGTTTAAGAAATCTTCTCCTATCCTAATATGGTGGAAATATATTGTATGTTATCTTTTGGAATATTTACCGTTTTATCTCTCATCTTAGAGCCACAATCCATCCACCTGGGATTGATTGTGTGTATGACGTAAAGCAGTATTCTAGTTTCATTTTTAATGGAATTAAAATGTCAGAGTGTCAATAAAGATGCAGCATTTGCCATCCTGGACGGTGCAGTCTGTACTTTATCCCTAACACAATTCTCCAAAGAGGAGCAGCAGCAGAAAATACACATATGAACACTGAACCATAAGCCTCTGCTTTACATAAACAGCTAAGCTGGAGAAATAATTACTTAAGCTATCACTGTAGAAATTTCATGACTGTATACATAAGTAAAGGAGGGGTTCTTTTATGGTTGCCAAGATGATTACTTCCCTTCCTTGTTACCCCAGGATTCCATGTTTCTGGAAAGATGTGACACATAGAAACGTTCTGTTTTAAACAAATCTCACATAAAATTTTCCAAGCACAAAAACACAGGTGCATACCAACATCTGCCTCATCTTGGAGTCTCCAGGCCCCATAAGGCTCCTGAGGCCTGTTCCCATTAAGCACAATCACAGCCGAGGACCAGCCTGCCAGGGTCTGCAGTTCCTAACCACTGGGGGCCCCAAGTGACCTGACATCATCTGCTGAAAAGATACTCCTTCCCTTCAGCTCTCCAGCTACCCCCTTGCCATAAGTAAGTGTCCATATATGTATGGGCCAACTTCAGAAGTCTTGTTCCTATCCCATTGATCTATTTTTCTATCTTTGCCCCGATCTGCACTGTCTGAACCACTGTAACTCTCTAAGTGTTGATATCCAGATTAAGTGTCCCCATTTTTCTTCTTCTGGAAGATTATCTCATGAATTCTCAGCAGTCTGCATTTCCATATAAATTTTAGAAGCAGCCTGCAATTTCTATTTTACAAAACCTGCTTGGATTTCCATGACACCTATAGATCAATACAGAAGGAACCTCTTTATCATGTGCAGTCTTCCAATTTATGAACACAAAATACCTCCCATTTATGTGTCTAATTTCTCTATATAATATTTTATAGATTTTGTATAGATAATAAGGAAATGAGACATTGTACATTTCCCATTAGACTTATTCTTAGGCATTTAATGATTTTTATAACATTTTAAATGGTATGGTTTATAAATTTCATTTTCTACATAAGAAAACAATTTTCTACATAAGAATGCAACTTTTTGCGTATTGACCTTATACAGGAAGATGACACTGCATTTACAAATTGCACCGCAAGTATACAGGTACGGCGACCTTTTATTCAGAGACTCTGGTAGCCAAATCCACTCACTTATTTTGAAGTTTATTTATAGGTTCTCTTAGATGTTTTAAACATCCATGACATCTGTGACAGATGACAGTTTTAGTTCATCTTTTCCAATCTTTATATCTTATATTTAAAAATTTTTTGTTTGCCTCATTGCATTAGCTAGGACCTCCAGTAATATGTTAACTCAGAGTGGTGACAGCATGTATCTTGTCTTGCTCCCAAGCTCAGAGAAAAACCTATAAACACATTAGTGCTGAATATGTTGACTGCTGTAGGTTTTGGAAGGTAGCCTTCATTAGTTTAAGAAAATTTCCTTCTGGGGATCCCTGGGTGGCTCAGCAGTTTAGCGCCTGCTTTTGGCCCAGGGCGTGATCCTGGAGTCCCAGGATCAAGTCCCACGTCGGGCTCCCTGCATGAAGCCTGCTTCTCCCTCTGCCTGTGACTCTGCCCCCGCCCCCACCTCTCTCTCTCTCATGAATAAACAAATAAAATCTTAAAAAAAAAATAATTGGGTAAAAAAAAAATTTCCTTCTATTCCAAGTTGGCTAGACGTGTTTTTACTTTTCTTTCCCCATAAATAGATATTGAACATTATCAAATGGCTTTTCTGCATATATCAAAATAATCATATGAGTTTGTCTAAAATGGATTCTGTAAACATGGTGAATTACCTTGATTCATTCTCAAATGTTAATCCAATTTTCTATCACTGGAATAACTCAGCCAGATCTCGACATATTATTTTTTTAAGTTTTATTGTTGAAATATTGTTATGTTTATTGTTGAAACTGTTTGCTAATTCTTTATTTAGGATTTTTATATCTATGTTCCTTAATGATATTGGCCTGTATTTTTTTCCTATAAAGTTCTTAATAGGATATGGTATCAAGGATATGCTCATCTTATAAAATGAGTTGGGAAATATTTATACAGAGTTGGCATTGTTCTCTCTTAAATATTTATACAGAGTTGGCATTGTTCTCTCTTAAATTGTTCTCTCTTAAGTCTCTCTTAAGACTTGAACCTCTTTTGTTGGAAGGTTTTTAATTGTGTGTTCAACTTATTTAATAGAATGGGACTATTCAGATATTCCTTTTTTTTTTTTTTTACATAACTATTGGTTACGTTTTTTCCTTCTAGGCAACTGTACATTTCATTTATGTTTTCAAATATATCACATCACGATATATTCTTATCTTTCTAATGTTTCAGGATCTATTTAATTCCTAATATTAGCTATTAATTCCTTCTCTCCTTGTAAACAGTTTCACAAACAGTTTATCAATTTTATTCATCTCTTAAATAACTTAACTTTGGCCTTGCTGATACTCTCAAATGAAAATCTCCTTTCTAATTTCTTGAGATGGAAACTTAGGTCATTGATTTTTAGCCTTTACTGTTTTATATATTTGCATTTGAGCTTATAAATTTTACCCAGAACATGGCTTTAGCTAGCTGTATTCCACAAGCCTGGATATGTCTTAAGTAGTATTTTCACTATCATTTAATCCAAACTATTTTAAAATTTCTATCATGACTTCTTTTTGTCCCTCTGATTACTCAGAAGTACACAATCTTTAGTGTACATGCCACTTACATCTTAATATCCAAATATATGAGAATTTTCCTTTTTTTTGTAATTAGCTTCTGACTTAATTCTATTGTGGTCATGGAACAGAGCCTAATTTTAATCCTTTGAACTGTGTTGAGACTTGCTTTATGGCTCATCATATGATCAGTTTTTATAAATGGCCCATGAATGCTGAAAAGGAATGCGTGTTTTACACCCGGAGGTTTATGTTCCACATATATTAATTAGCTCATATTTGTTCACTGTGTCGCTCAAACCTTCTACTACTGATGTTTTTGTCCACTTGTTCTATCAGTTACTGAAACGGTATTTCTCATTTTAGTTTGGCTAATTTTTAATTCATACTCATTTTCAGTTTACACATTTTGATACTTTATATGATGTGCATGTCAACTTTAGAACTGAAAGTTTCATCATCATGAAATCTCTCTCATGCCTCCAGGCCTCCTTCTTGCCTTAAGATCTACTTAGTCTAGGGGCACCTGGGTGGCTCAGTGGTTGAGCATCTGCCTTTAGCTCAGGACGCAATCCCAGGGTCCTGGGATCGAGTCCTATATCAGGCTCGCCACAGGGAGCCTGCTTCCCCCTCTGCCTGTGTCTCTGCCTCGCTCTCTGTGTCTTTCATGAATAAAAAAAAATCTACTTAGTCTGTAATCAGTGTTGCAGTACTGGATTTATGAGCATAGGGTTTTCCTATGATTTTATTTTTAATCTTCCTATATCTTTATATCTAAGCTATATCCAAGGCAACCATTTTTACCTTTTAATTGGAGTATTAAGTCTATTTATGGATATGCTTGTGTTTAAATATAACATCCTACCATTTGCTATTCTATGTGGCACTCTTCTATATTCTGTTTTTTTAAGTCTTTATTTAAATTCAATTTAAGTTGGAATATATTGTTTTCTCTCTTCTCTTGCCTTCTTCTGGATAAAGTATTTTTAAGTCATTTGATTTTTCTATGTTATTTTCTCTTCTTTTAATAATTGCTCCAGAAATCATTTCATGAATCCGTGTTTTAGTGAAATCTAATATAAATTAGTACTTTTAGTATTTCCTGGACAACGCAAAGAATTTAATATACACCAACTTCTCTTATTGCCTTCCTGATTCACATGCTATTTTAATTGCATATTTTAATTTTTTTCTTTTCACACACACATAATATACATAGACACAGATACTCAGACACACATACACACATGGATAGACATACATATACACACAGACTCAGACACACACACACAGAGACACACCCCTATATAGTATCTGAACATTGTCAGGTAGCTTTGTTGCTATCTGTACTGTACTTGTGAGGAAATGGAAGCTCAGAGGGGTAAAGAAATCTGTCTAAGGTCACCCAGCTGGTAAGAAGCAGGGCTGAGGCCAGAATCCACCCTTCTGAACACCTCACATGCTCTTTGTCAGGTTAAAATTGGACTCAAATCAGTAATGATAAATATTATTAGTGTTTTTGCTAGTTTCCTACTGTAACTGTAACAAACTGCCACAAACTTAGTGATGTAAAACAACATAAACTCATTATCACACAGTTCTGGGGGTCCAAAGTCTAAAATGGGACTTTGGCTAAAATCAAGGTGATAGCAGGCCTGTGATCCTTCTGGAGGCTCTAGGGGAAAGTCTGCTTCCTCACCATTCCCAGCTTCCAGAGACACCTACACCCCCTGGCTCATGGTCCCTCCCTGCCTCTGTATCACTACAGCCTCCGCTCTTACCCTCATGTCTCCTTTCTCTGGCTCTGACTCCTCCTTCCTCTTTCACCTATCAGGGCCCCTGTGATTTTATGGGACTCACCTGGATAATCCAGGGTAAACTCGCCACCTAAGGTCCTTAACTTAATCATATCTACAAAGTCCCTTTGCCATGTAAGCTAGTTCCAGGGGTGAGGATGTGAACATCTTTGAGGCATTAGACAGGATTATGATAGATAATAAATAATATGCTTATAAGAGCAGCCCACACCCTTGCTGGGAGCCCGTGCTGGGACATAACTGGCGGGGAGGTCCTCGGGTAAGGTACACATGAGCTGACCCCACCAGAGAGAGGGCTGGTGTTTCTGCCCTATACTCTTACTTCACAATCACCTATTCTGTGATGTTTAATGAGTGAGCAATACAGCTGTGTGTGGCATGTGAGGTGCAGAAGCTTTAAGAGAATATTCAAGATAGTAGCTCCAAGGTGAGTACAAAAAGGAGCCAAGACAGATTTTTAGAGCTGGTAGCGACCTCAGCTACTAGAGTCCAATCCTCCTTGCTTTCTAGATGACATTACCAGCCCAGAGAGGTGAAATGGTGGTCCCACAGTCACCTGTCAAGTCACTGGTAGAACCAGAACTTAAAGTCACATCCTTGACCCTGATTTCATGTTCTTTCCATGTCAGATGCTTCTCTAAATGCTCCTGCTCAAATCTGTCCACCGAGACCAGCTAATTCGGTAGATGAGCTTGTCCACGGGAGAGCTCCTAGTGCAGTGGACATGGACTTGCACCTGGGGAGTGTGTGGTCCTGGGAGGGCTTGGCAGGAACCTGTCCAATGCAACCTTCCACAAACACAAAACCCCTCTGTACTCTTCTACTTTGACTTTATAATCTGCATGGATTTTTTTTTTTTTTTTGTCTCTCACACCATGCTGCATCAAGTTGTTTCAATGTAAAAGTGTGTTTATCTGTTTTCCAAGCTTTTTAGAGGAAGGACATTTGGGGAAGGTGTCCTGGGTTTCTACTATGGTCCCAAATACTGCCCACAAACCTAGCTTGAGCAGCATAGCCTTCCAAAAATCCTCCAGACTTATTACTTGGCTTTCAATTATTTATTACAAGCAGGACAGCCAGTTCATCTCCGGGCCAGCAATTTTCCCTTCTTTCTGACCAATGGCCTTACTTTAAATGCCTGCAACTCCCTGTCTCTGCTTTGAGAGGGTTTGATGAGAATTAGTGACACAAAGCCTGCATGTCTTGGTCTACATCCAATAGGCTAGGCTCCAGAAGTCAGAGGAGTCAGGTTTTTTTTCTCCCCTCCTTGTTTTTACCCTTTTTTTTTTCCTGTTTTTTTTTTTTGAAAAACTTATCAGAAAAGGGTCCTAACAGACATCTGACTTGAATATGGGGCTTTATAAAAATGGCACCTCTCTTCAATTCCAGCTTATTTTTAACAAAGGAAACTCAGAGAGAGACGTTCTGTGCGGTAAGTGTCGCCTTCCCCCAGAATAGGTGGAGAGACAAAACAACTGGAAAGAGGCTAATGGATAAAATCTAAACCTGCCCAAAAGGGAGGCCCTCAGGAGCCTCTGGTGGGCATCTCCCCCAGCCTTTGTTTTAAGCAGACAGGGCCTCTGAAACCAGACATTTCTGTCCACACCCAGGATCTGTACTTTATCAGCTGAGAATAAAAATAATAGCACCAATTATGGCAATGATCCCATCACCATTCCTGGCATTGGGGGAAGGCACTGTAGGCCTGGAAAGTACGAAGTGCTTGCCACATGCTCCCATCAGTTAATTGTTGCATACCCCACCAGAGAGGCCTTCTGATTAAGCCCCTTTGCCAAGTCAGGGAAAGAGGCTAAGACAGCAAGACAGAATGCTGCTGTGTGGCCCCACGGGTTCACACCTCTGGAGTCTGCATCCCTGGGGCTTAGGTTCCTCTGACATCAATGATGCCCCTGGTCATGGATGGAACTTGGCTTGGCCAGTGGGACACTGACAAATGTGCCATGAGCAGTGACTCAGCAAGTGCTTGCCTGTGGAGTCTTGCTCCCATTAGCACTCTGCAGCACTCTGAGAATCCCCCTACCACAGGCTGAGAGATCACGGGGAGCAGAGATGAGCTGGCCCTGCTGGGATCCTCTGAGACCAACCCAGTGGCCAACAACCAATCAAGTGAGTGAGATCATCTGCAGTACCCCCACTGCTAACTGCTCTGCAGCCCACCACGGCAGAGAGCAGTGGAGCTGGCCCACGTTAGAACTACCCCACCAGGGACAGCTCAGTGGCTCAGTGGTTGGGTGTCTGCCTTTGGCTTGGGGAGTAACCCCAGAGTTCTGGGATGGAGTTCTGTATTGGGCTCCTTGCATGGGGCCTGCTTCTCCTGTCTCTGCCTCTCTCTGCCTCTCTCTGCCTCTCTCTGTGTTTCTCATGAATAAGTAAATAAAATCCTTAAAAAAAAAAAAAAAAAAAAAAAGAACTGTCCCAGCAGCTCACAGAACTATAAGCTCAACACAAAGGTTATTGCTTTAAGCCATTACGTTTCAGGTGCTTTTTTTTTTTTAATGTAGCAAAATATAACTGATACAAAGTAATGAAATTAAGCCAGGTGAGTGGGAAAACCCAGTTAGTGTAGAATGTACAGCCCTCAGCCTTAACCACTTTACTGTCCCATGTTTCTAAGCCTCAGTGTCCTTGATGCAAAATGACAAAATAACAGTCCTTCAGCATTAGCAGGAGATCAGAGCAGAGGAAACCACCAACATGACTGGTTAATTATAAAACACCACATAAACTCCAAGCATTAGGGAGACAGAACATGAAAGACTCCTAACTCTGGGAAACGAAGGAGTGATGGAAGGGGAGGTGGGCGGGGGACGGGGGTGACTGGGTGACGGGCACTGAGGTGGGCACTTGACGGGATGAGCACTGGGTGTTATGCTGTATGTTGGCAAATTGAACACCAAGAAAAAATAAATTTCTTAAAAAGAAAACTCCAAGCATTATTCTTACAAATTAACATTTCTATAGCTAACTCCTTCCTACTTGAATACTGAGACAGAGGAATAATTTTACCCCAAGTCTGGTTATAACTAATCTGGAAATACTTCCTGCCATCCAAGCAGGTAAGGGACAGGAAGTCTTTTCCTCTGCCTTCCTCAGGCACTCACTCTCCTGCTCACCTCTCCCTGATGTACACTTGTTGTACAGCTCACTGCCGAAGCCTGGTGCTCACTCTCATTGTGCAGGAATCAGCAAGGAAGGGAATTAGCCTTTAATGAGCTCACAGGTTCCAACTGCATTTGGCAGATTTTATATATATATATATATATATATATATCACCATGTCAACCTTATGACAGCCCTTCAAAGTAGGTATCGTTATTTCCATTTTACAAATGGGGAAACCAAGGCCCAGAGCCATTAAGCAACTTGTCAGAAGTCAGTCACTGGCAAGCAGCAGAGCTCAGACACAAAGGTAGGGATTTCTAATCCAAAAGCTTGCATTCTTTCCACAAATGCGTACAGGTAATACCTTACAGACTTGCGGTATTTAGAAAGAAAGCAAGGTCGGTTGGTTGGTTGGCTGATTTTAGCAATGTATTTTGAGGTTCCTACTCTCTCACACCCCACAGCCAGCAACCGGCTGCACCTCGCTGCCATGGCTATCTCCCCTGGACAGTTGGCTCCCTGATTTCACTCCTGCCCTCCTCTACATTATTCTCTACAAAGAAGCAGGAGGAATCCTATTGAAACACAAAACCAACTCATGTCACATTCCTCTCAAACCTCCTCTGGCTTTCCATTGCCCTCAGCACAAATCCTACAAGGTCCTACGTGATATGACCGGCCCCTCTTTAACCTCATCTGCAAACACTCTCTCCCAGCTCACCAAGCTCCAGCCATGATTTAATGTACCAAACATGACTCCCACCTCAGGGCCAATACACTCTTCTCTTGGCCAAAATCCCAAGCCCCCTGATACTCACTTGGTTCTCACTGTTGGTTCATTCCAGTCTTTGCTCATATGTTTCCTCCACTGAGCAGTCCTCCCTGACTGGCCTATCTAAAATAGTCCACACTATCCCCCTGTCCTGCTTCATTTTTCTCCTAGGGCTTGCCCCCACCTACCTTATGTGTCTAGTTATATCTGTCCATGCACTGGAATGTAAGCTGCAGGGGTAGGGACTGGGGGATTTCATTCACCACTGTGTCCCTAGCATGGAGAAGAATGCCAGGCACAGCAGATGCTTCAAAAATGAATGCCCAGTGAATATATGAAAGAATAAATAAGCCAGAAGCCCAAACAGGAAATAAAACCATCATTAAAAACTCCCTGGGAACCACAGATGAGCTTGGAATATGAATTTTATAGTGAAGATGACAAAGCAAAAGTTATGGAACTGACTTGGGTCTTTCCCACTCAGTGTTTCTCAATTAGTATGATAGACCCCATGAGTGGTCCATCTAATGGGACTGGCCTCTTTTATGCAGACTTTTTTGCATCTTTGGTCCCTAGTAACTCCATACTAGAGGAAGCCCAGTCATGTGACAGCTCTGAACTCCACTCAAATTCAAAACACCCCTGAGTAATGTGTTGCCACCCCTGTCCAGCCATGGTGAAGGCTCACCTCCATCCACGCCCATGATGAAGCGTCCCACAATGAGCATTTCGAAGGCTCCTGCCTGGAGAGAACAGGCCATCAGCAACGCAGCAGAAATTGCAAACCCATTGTTGACCAGCAGAGTGTACTTCCTAGAAAAAAAAAATGGGTGGTTTGATGAGGAGGCCCACCATGAGGATGTCAACCAACTCGTCCCAGGAGCAGGGGTAAGGCCCTTCAGAATGATCAGCAGAGCCAGACTCAGGCACAGCGGGAAGAGCACTGGCCTAAGGGTCAGGAACAGGGGCCAGAGCCCCAGGGGCCCCCACTGGCACCTTTGGCTGTGTGACCCTGAGCAAGGCACTTCCTCCCTCTGGGTTCACCACTGGGGCTGATTAGATCACCTTCAAAGGTGCTGTCATGATCTATAAATTCCCTGATGCACTACTGTATATTATCAATTCCTTATTGCCTGCCTGCCTGCCTGCCTTCCTGCTTGCCTTTCTTCCTTCCTTCCTTCCTTCCTTCCTTCCTTCCTCCCTCCCTCCTCCTCCCTCCCTCCCTCCCTCCTTCCCTCCCTTCCTTCTCTGCGGTTCATGTAACAATGCTTCTTATAAATGATGACCTCTTCAATTTGATGAACTACAGCACTATCTGTGAGGTTGAACTAATCCCCTTGAACACAGTCAGCCAAATTCCTATGGCGATAATACTATTAGCTGCTCTGTGCCAGGATTACTATCACTATTCTGTGAACATATCCCCAAAATGTCATAGTTGAGAAGTGTGACCTGTTTGGGGGTCTGGAGACCTGGGTCCCTGTACCAGTTGTAGCTTTTATGAGCTAGGTGACTGTACTTGATTGTGTTTTCCTTTCCTTATTTACAAAACAATCGTAATAGCTCACATTTACTGAACTCTTGCTATGCGATAAACCCTGTTCTAAGCACTTTACATGAGTAGCTCATTTGCCGCTCAAAATGATCCTATGAGGTAGGTACTTTATTTATCTCTATTTTATAGATAAGCTAACCAGAATATAGACAAATTGGAAATTTATTTTGTTATACAACTAGTGAGTCAAGAAGCTGGAGAAACACATCATAGCTTCTCCACAGGATATTTTTCCCCTAATAATTCAATGAGTTCATAAATATTGAATTATTTTCTTAAAAAAAAAAAACCTAGGGACTTAAAAGGGACTTTGTTATTACCTTTAGGAATTAGAGCCCTTAAATTCCAGGCCAGGGCTCTTCACACTAGTTTTTACATATCTCAAACTTTCCATTAAACTTTTACCCCTTCCTACATCTTCTTGGGGAATCCCAAAGCTAACTACTTTCACAGCTCAGTGATGATGGTCCAAGGATTGCTCACTGCAACATCTTCTATGTTGATGAACAACTTTCAATGGTGAACAACTGTAAACAACCCAAGTGTCCTTTAGCAAAGGACTATTTAAATAAATTATGATACATCAAAAAAAATAAATTATGATACATCTATATGAAGGCACATTATGCACACAGTAAAGCACAAGTGGCTTTCTATATTCTGATATGGGAAGATCAAGATATATTGTTAGATGAAAAGAGCAAGGTACAGGACTTTATGTAGAATATGCAACAATTTGTGCAATAAAGAAGTGTGTGTGTGTGTGCACGCACATGTGTGCATGCATGCAAAGACAGACACAAACCTTGAAAGAGATACACAATAAAGTGGCATCACAGATTGCCTCTAGGAAGGAGATCTGACTGAAGAGAAATGCAATGGAAACTTTCTACTTTACATTCATTTCGTCCTTCTGAAAGTTATACCATACACATGTATTAATTATTCAAAATATAAATACAATATCACTGTCAAAAATTAATTTAAATAGATGTCAAGATGAGGGGAAAATTATGATTTAGCCAAGACTTAAAATAGAAATTCCAATCTAGGCTGACCTCCCTTATTTTGATGCAGAAGGTCACAGAGTCAGGCTTCAATAAGATGAACCTAAAGGTACTAATTAGTGAGACCTCAAAGCATAGTGTGAATATCCTGGTGCCCCACGTCTGTGCACTGTTCACAGCCCTTCCCTTCAGTCTTCTGAGGAACTGTCAGCAGTAAGAAGAGAGCAGGGTGGTGGTGGGCAGACCTGCACTCTCACAGCAAGAGCTTTCACCAGCGTATTCACTTAGCCAATATTTAGTGAGTGCTAGACAATGGCTTTACCATCGGGAGGAAGTCATCTCTCATCCTCATGGGGTTTTAAATCTAGTTAGGAACACAGAAAAATAAACTGTCACACAGAAGTCACTTAGAAGTAAAGAGGGGCACCTGGGAGGCTCAATTGGTGAAGCACCTGCCTTCAGCTCCGGTCATGATCCCAGGGTCCTCGGATGGAGTCTTGCATCAGGCTCCCTACTCAGTGGGGAGTCTGGATCTCCCTCTCCCTCTGATTCTCCCCTGCCCCCGCTGGTTTTCTCTCTCTCTCTCTCTCTCTCTCAAATAAATAAAAATTTTAAAAAGGAGTAGAGATACTGGGGCTGAGAGTATGTACGTGGGACCTGTGCCTCTCAATTGCCTGTCTATCCAGGGAATCCTTTCTCTGCTCTCCTGTCTCAAAGGGAACTACATTTCCCAGACTCCCTTGCTTCCCAGCTCTCTGGTAGGATTGGCCAATGAGAGGCCGCTCTTACTCTCCCCTGGGGAAAAGAGGCTGGGTACCTCCCTCCTGTCTCCCTGCTTCCACTGCAGCAGGTACATCTGCTCTGTGGCCCCAGCCTTCTCTGTCGTGTCAGCAACCTGCCCCCCTCCACCAAGTGGGCCTGGCTCATGGGCTCCAGGAGTGCTGCCCCTGCCTTTTGGCCTTCCATCTCAGGTATGGTAGCAGCTTGTCTGTGAAAAAGTGATTTCTCACAAGCCAAAATGTTCTCCCTGTAGCTCCTCTCTGGCCCCAGTTCTACTCCTTGAGACCTCACAGCACAAATCCGTGTGGGTGCAGGGTCCAGTGTAAGTCAAGTTTGTGAAGAGGTTGTTGAGAGAGGGGAGGCAAGAGAAGAATGTTGAGGCCAGACTCAGAAGGTTCTTGGATATTGAGCAAAACAATAGGTTTCATAACCCAGAGACAAAGAGAAATAAAGGACTTGATCAGAAATTACACCTTGACTCCTATGCCCCTGCTCCAGATAAATTGGACCTTTGACGCTAGAAAGATAATCGTGATATTGGTAGCAATAATGCTGGCATTGGTTGGTGATTCTCAAGGCTGGCTGCTCATCAGATCCACTAACAGCGCATAAGAAGAGAGACTCTTGGGTCCATCCCTAGAGAATCTCAATCCTTGATGCAGACTCAGCAAGAGACCTTTAGAAGAGTCGAGGAAGAGCATGGCTTTTACATAAATTATCTCATTTCATCTTTTACACCTGTATCCTGCAGCTTTTGTGAACTGGACAATTCACAGAGGATGAGGTGGAGGTGTTACAAGGTGGGGGGCCCCCGGCAAGTGGCTAAAACTGCCCCCAAAAGGTAAGAGCCACTGGCTATCCACTACCAGAGAGAATCCACTCCTCTACTCCATCGTTCCCATACAACCACAGCTACTGTGTCTTGGCCCTCTTCCCTCTGCAGCCACTGTCCCTGTCTCAGCTTCCTTTTAGAGCGAAACTCCTTAAAGAATATGGTCTGCTCACCTCCCCTTCTTTCCTTGTCCCACTCTGATTAGATCATTGGTAGCACTCCCCGGAGACTGCCTTTGTGAAGATCATCGGGAACACACACTCTGACACACACAACTGACAACGCTGTCTCCCCCAGTACAGCCTCTCAGCAGCATCTTATATGGTTGACTGTGCACTCTTTCTGGAAACAGAATCTTCTTGGGACATCTGGGATCCTGTCCTCTCCTGTTTTCTCCCCAGTCTTGAGGCTGGTTTGTCCTCCTCTCTCTCTACACTCTCCGCCCTGAGTGATCTCACCTAGTCCTGTTACCTTAATTGGCAACAATTCCCAAATATATCTCTGGCCGTGACTCATCTCAACCCAGACTTACATGTCCAACTGCCTCCTAGACATTTCCACTTGCATGTCCAGCAGGCATCTCCAGCCATGCATATTTAAATTGGAACTCTTGAGCTCCCACTACTAACCACCCCCAACAAATGAATCCAAACCCCTCTTTCCTCAGTCTTCCCCATCTGAGTAAATAAAGCCTCCACTCTCTAGTGGCTTAGACCAACAATCTGGGAATAAAATAATACTTACATCTCTTATTTTCCTTCCAACCTACGTGCAATCCATCACTGAGTCATACCTACACAGCTTCCAAAATAAATCTCAGAGCAACACACTTCTTGCATTTCCAATCCACAGTGCCGCAGTGGTGCAGACCAGCATCTCATGCTCTGACAACTGCAAGAGACTTGGGTGGCTCCTGTGCTGCTGTATAATTCATGGTCCACAGGAGAGCCTTTCAAAGCAAACACTGACATACTTCCCCTAACTGAAAACCTTCTGGTGACTTCCCACTACACTGAGGATAAACTCCTCACTGAGGCCTATGAAGCCTTGCATGAAATGGCCTTTGTCACACCATCTGATACTAGTGTCTTCATGCTCATGAGCCTTCCCACCATCTCTTGGGAGTGCCTCATGACCCATGTCCTGGGAGCCCCTCTATTCATTGTATGAGTGTCAGCTCACTCAAGTGGTTCGAATGCCACCTCTGACACTATCTGTTGTGGCTACTCCCTCCAAGTGCAGGGCCCATCCCCCATAACCCTACCCCCTTTCTATTTTTCTTTATAGCCCCAACAACACAGGATATTAGCCCACATTTATTTGTGTTTATGCTGGCATGCACTCTACGAGAGTATAAGCTCCATGTGTGCAAAGATTTTGTCTTGTCACTGTAGCCCCAGCCACTAAACCAGTTCCTGGCACATACAGGTGCCCCGTATCTCTGTTGTGTAAATGAAGGGGTACATTCTAGGAGGCAAGTCATGGTAAGCCAGGCTTCCTCCTTGTTGTCCCAGCTCTGGCCTGTTCTCAGTCTTCCTTTAGCTTCTAGGTCTGCTGGCAGGAAAAATGTTGTTCTCCTGAATCCACCTCCAGTACTGTTCCCACTTGGACAGCCCAGCTACATGCTAACTCAACAACTTCAGGCAGATTTCTTACATTTTTTGAGCCTTGGTTTCCATACCTGTAAAATGGACATAACAATGTCTACCTTGTAAGGCTCCTCTAAGAATCAGATGATTTATGAAAAATGCTGAGGATGGCACCTAGAACTTATTTGGAGCCTCAATAAACTAAAAAAGAAATAAAATAAAATTCCTGGTGATAGCTAACAGATACCGGGTACTTGCTATAGGCCAGGCACTATTTTAAGTGCTTTATACTCACTGGACACTATGAATTAGGTAATCTTGCTACCTATTTCCCATGTAAAGGAAACAGATCTAGAACTTGGTCAAGTTTACATACTCTTAAATGGGAGATTTAACATCACTGGAGCCCTGAAACTAAGCTATCCACAATGGTGGCTGCCATATTTACTCACAGCCATTCATTCTTTCAATAATCATTCATTCATCCTACATTCTAATAATCTACATTCATTCATTCACTCAACACACATTTGGGTGTGGACTGAGTGCTGAACTAGGGTCTGGCATATAGCTGTGACAATGGCTAAGTCCCTGCTCTTATGTTCTTCTCAATAAACAATTAAAAATAAAACATTTGTAGCATGTCAGATGGTGACAAATGCTGTAGAGAAAACTAATGCAGGGAATGGGTGGAAGTTTATGCAGGGAGACATCTGGGAAGGTGACATCTAAGCATAGACTTGAAGAAGGAATGTAGATGAGCCATATGAATATCGGGGAGCAGCAATCTTGGCAGGGAGGTACAAGAGTCAGATGTGGGCTATTTTCAGGTATGCCAGTGAGGCCAGCAGAGCTGGCGGCAGAGGAGGAGAGGAGAGCAAGTACTAGAAGGAAGGTGGAGAGACTGGCAGGAGAGCTCATGAGGGTCTTGTATGAGGTACCATGACAACCTGGGTTCCCACCTGGAGAGAGATAGGCAGCCCCTGGAAGATTCTAAGGAGAGGGATGGGATGGGCCTGAGTGAAATCTTATATTAACAAGATCATGCAGTCTTCTATGTTGACCATGGGCTGTAGAAGTAAATGTGGATACGGGAGACCAGCTGGGAAGCTTTGGCAATGGATCATGCAAGTACTGATAGTGATAAGGACCAGGATGGTAGCAGTGGAGGTAGTGAGACGTGGGCAAATCCTGGGGTGCTTTGAAGGCAGTTGATGGAACTTACAGATGGATTGGACAGAAGTGGAGGGAAAGAGGAGTCAAGGATGCCACCAAGTGCTTTAGCCTGAGCTCTTGCACTGGACGTGATGGTCTATTTTGTGTGATGTAGATAATATTAAAGTCACATTCTGGTCTGACTTGAAACATTTGCAAACAAGGCTGCACGCCCTCTAAGTGAGTTCATCCTATTAATATATTCCTTCCCAAAATAACCCCCAGCCTGACACTGTCCCAGTGAGGATGGAAACCTTACTTGCAAATAATTTGCAAAGCTGAGTCACTGGGGTTCAGACACAGAGATTTTAATGATTGTGTTTCCATTCCTCCCCAGAGATGAACACAGCAACAGAAACAAGGGAGACCAGGGCCGTGCCATTCCTGAGCTCCAGTGACCCCTGAGAACCCGACCTGGGATACCTGATGCATTGTCCTGAGCCTTCCTATAGGGCAAAATCTTCTGGTGCAGTCCAGGAGATCATCAGCTCTCGGCAGAAGGGGCCAAATACGATGAAGAGTGATCAGGTGATGAGGAGAATGGAGAGCTTGTCACCTGAGGAATGGCCAGCCAAGGGACTCAGCACGCTGAGCCCAGACCAGAGAAGGCTCAGGGAAGATGTGAGAGCTTCCACTGGGTCATGCTTAAGCTCCATGCACAGGACCAAATGGTGAAAGATGCAGGGAATACTATTTCAGTTTGGGTTTAGAAAGTACTTTTGTAAAGGCCTAGTGGAATGGGAAGCCTCTGGAGATAGGGCTGCCACCACTCACCCTTCCAACAATTCTTTAGGCTACTTGGCCTATAAACCAGGATCACACCTTGTTCCCCCAATCCTCACCCTCCTCATTTCCATCCATTCCTGCTTACCCGGCCAGAATTCCATGATCCATCATTTGAAACAGCCATACCCCCTCAACTCCTTGACCCACTGACCCACTTGCCCTCATTACATGCACTTGGCAACCTCCAACCCTGCTTACATCCTGACCTACCTCACACATGCACCACAGAGCATGTGGCTGGAGAACAATCCACAATTATGTTAACTGGTGTCAACTTCAAGTTCATGAACCCAATCTCAAGTGGGCTTTTGGGACTCCTAGCAGCCATTCTGTGGTTCCCTGGTTTATTCAGTCTCCTGCTCATCTATAGGACTATTTCACACATCTCTCTCAAGTCCCCTTATCCTCCTTCTCAGTTGATGACCTCGCTCTGTACTCCACTGAGAAAGCAGAAGCAATCTGGAGAGGATGTCATGTGTTCCCTCTACCTGGAAAGACCTACCTGGTTCTGTACGCATACGCCGTTTGCCCTCATGTTCCTATGGACGTACTGTCCCTGCTCCACTCTGAGGCCCATCCACCCCCTCTCACCGGCACAAGAACATTGCTTTGCTTCAGCAAGTTTCCTCTCTTGCTCCTGGCTACCAATTTTTCCCTCTCTGCTGGAACATCTCATTAACGTGCTGTAGCTGCCATCTTAGAAGGAAACTACACTCATCTATGCTCATTATCTTGAGCTATTCTTCTCGCTTAAATCCACTCCAGAGGTTGTCTCTCCCACTGTGCCTTTGAAACAGCTCCTGTCAGGTAGCCAGAGATCTCCACGTTGCTAAACCCACCACCAGAGCTCAGGCTTTATCTTCATTTCCCAGCAGCGCTGAACACAGGTGATCGCCATTCCTTCCTTCACATGCTTTCCAGCCCTCACTCAGGTCGGTCTGCTCCTACCAGCCTCCTTACCATCTTCCCAACCCTCTCAATGTTGGGGGGGCTCCTGGCCTCAGCCCTTGAGCCTATTCCTTTGGCCTCTATACACTTCCTAAGTGATCTTGTTTCCTGGCTTCAAGTGTCACCTATGTACTATGACATCTAAACTTACAGCCAAGTTCTGCACTCCCCTCTGAGTGCTAGACCCGTATAGCTAACTGCTTACTTCACATCTTCACTAGGAGGTCTGACAGGCAATTCACAGTTAATATACCTAAAACTGAGTTCCTAATATTGCTCCTCTTTCCCCCAAAAAACCCTATTCTTCTTAAAGTCTTCCCTACTTCAAAACAAAAGCAAAAGCAAAAACAAAACAAAACCCCAAAACCAAAACAGCAACAACACACCACAATCTTCGTAGTTGCTCAGGCCAAAAATGTTAGCATTATTTTTTATTTCTCTCCCTCACTCCCCACATATAATACAACAGTAAGGCTTGTTTTCTCTACTTCCAAAATATGTCCCAAACTCATAAACTTCTCACTACCTCTCACTATGCCTTGTTACAAACCTGGTGCAAATCAGGTCACCTTACCTGGATGATTGCAAGATGCTCCCAACCAGCCTCCCCAGATGCACTAACAGCAAGCCTTTCAAACTGTAAGTCAGGCTAGTTCTTAAAACACTCCAGTAACTCCCCTCTTACTCAGAGAAAAGCCAAAGTCCCAACCCTGCCCTATGAGGCCCTCTGCATCTAATCTCTGTGACTTCTCTACCTCCTCTTCTATTCATTGACTTGGCCCCAGCCACACTGACATCCTGTCTTACCTCCAAACATGAGCCTGTTCATCCCCCAGGGCCTTTGCAGCTGCTGTTCCCTCTGCCTGGAGAGCTGTTACCTTATTCACTTTGTTCACTCCTGAGTGCTTGGCATATACCATGTGCTTGATAAATATTTGTTGGGAAAATAAATGCAAGAGTGAATGAAAGTATGTAAGCAAAAGAAAAGTGGCCACTTTGGGAAGTTATAATAGAAAAACCCTCACATATCAAGCATTCCTCCATCCGTCCTTCCATATATCCAACAACCCTTATTGCTTGCCTAGCATGTACAAGCCTCTGCACCAGGTTCTAGGGCTCATGTATACACGTGGCTCTTGCATCAAGGAACTGCTCTTGCAGGGAAGAGACAGAAATATAATTAAGTGGTAACAGCACAAAATGCGAAGTGATGTGACAGAGGGAAACAGAAAGTCCTACGTGAGCCCAGTGAAGGCCAGTATTTGGTTCTAACAGATGTGCGGCGGGCAGTGTGGGGCAGGAGTGACTATTTATTGACTTTTAACTGTCATTTCTAGCTCATGCATCTGTAACCCCAAACAGGTCGTGTCCATAATCAGACAAACAGATGGTGCAGAAACAACTTGTACCAAAGTTGCTACGAGTTTAGGGTTGGCTGACTCTGTTTCAGATTTTGAAACTCTGCCTTCCTGAAGCCCACGTGTACCATGCCCAGTCTTTCTCCTTATTGTCTGCCTTGAACCCCAGGATGGGCTTCCTTCTCCCAGTCCTTGGCATGGCAAGGCTCACAGTGCTTGGCAAGGCTTCAAGGCTAGCAGAATGGAGGTGGAGTATCAAGAATCCTGGTGGGTGCCTCTCTGTCCCTCAGCTCTCCCCCAACCCCCGCTTTGTCCATGTGGCTGCTCAAGGCTCCTGGTTGGCCCTTCTCCAAAAGGTGGTCCCCTCCTCCAGAGCAGCCTGCAGCCAATGACTGGATAGTGGTGGGAGGAGAATGTGCCCCAGATGGGACAGCTCCTGGGTATAATTCATGCTCCAGATGCCTGTGCAAAGCCAGCCTGGGTTTGAGAGCACAGCCTGGCTTGGCTCTCTTCCCCTTTTCTCTCTTCTGCTTCCATCACCTTCGAGGGAACTCCTGAAGAGCCCTCCCTCAACAAAACATGTGCATCCCAAGCTCCCTTGCAGGCTCTGCTTCTGGGGAACTCGCTTTCCTAAGATAATTCCAGCCTGAAAGAGATGGTTCAGGAACCAGTGTATATATTCTATTATGGAATGAATTATGTGCCAATTCCTCTGTTGAAGCTCTAACCTCCAACATGACTGTATTTGGAGATTGGGCATTCAAGGAGGTAACTATGGTTAGGTGAGATCATAAGGGTGGGGCCCTAATCCAACGGGATAGGGGTCCTTACAAGAAGAACAGATACCAGGCATGCTCCTGCCTAGGCAAAACGGTTGTGTGAGGACATAGTACAAAGAGAGCCACCTGCAAGCCAAAGAGAATGGACTCAGGAGCAACCAACCCCACTGCCATCTTGATCTTGGACTTGAAGCCTCCCCAACTGTGAGAGAAGAAATTTCTGTTGTTCAAGCCTAGTATGTGCTTGCCATGTGCATTTCAGAATCCTCCAGGAACCTAGAGAGCTAATGTTCATTCCCACTTCTATAAAGCAAAGACACATTTTAAAATAATTGAAGTAGAAAAAGAGGAGAAAACACTTTTGAGAACCTGCTATTTGCCTGGCATGATGTTTAGGAGGCTGGTTGTTACTGCTTGTTCAATACCCATCATCCTTCTTCTGGTGGGAGTCCCTTGAATTTCCTCCAAGAAACACTCCTGCCCTTAACTCTGTGTGGGGGCTCATCATGGTCACGCCCCCACCCCACTGTGACTCCAGGAATGGGTACATAATACAGTAATTTTAAATTAAATTTAGAATGTTATTCACCAGGATTTCTCAATCTGGGAATAGTTATATTTGGAGCCCAAAAATTCTTTGTGGTGGGGGCTGTCCTGTGCACTGCAGGGTGTTTAGCAGCCTCCTTGGCCTCTACTAGATGCTGGTAGCACCTCTGAGCTGTGACAACCAGAAATACCTTCAGATACTGTCAAATGTCCCCTGAGGGCAAAATATTGCCCCTGGTTGAAAAACTCTGAGGGTATGCAACCTCACACAAGTAAATGAGATTCAGGCCTGGAACTTTACTAGAACTACTGGAAGGAGAAGTCTGTGCTGGGGACTCTGAGCAAGAACAGTGTCACCTTGAGCTGCTGGGGCCATCTTGCCCCCACCGGGGAGAGCGAGCCTGTGCAAGAAGCCAACACAGAGCAAGGCAGAGCTGAGAGACAGAGAAAACAGGTGGATTCAGCTGAGTTATATTCCAGTTATGTGAGCCAATTCGTTCCCTCTGGGCCTGAGCCAGTTTAGTTTGGGTTCCTGTCACAGGCATGAGTGATGTGACACATTTTGTAAACAGTATTTTGCGCCATCCTCATATCCACTCCCTTAGGTGGGCTTACTTACCCAGATTTAAAACTGAAAGAGGCACCAGCTGCCTCTTCTTGTGCCTCTACTACCCATCCACCCAGCTGCAGTTCTTCCAAAGGCCATGGTGACATGCAGAATGGATTGTTCATGGCTAGGCAGCAGGCTCAGGCTCTGCTGTTTGTCACTGACACTCAGGTGCCAGTAACAGTGCCTGGCTCTCAGTCAATGTGCAAAAATATTTGCTGCATGGATGAACGTGGTTATATGGCTTGCTCAAGAATATGCCTGAGGATCTAATTTTAAAGCCCGAGGGAGTTTCCCTATGGATTTTGCATATTTGCTCTGCTCTGCTCTGCTCTAGAAGCAAAAACTAGATCCAATGATATGTGTAAGGAGGCCAATTTCAGAGAGACTGGAAGAACACATTCACAACCAGTTCTGTTGAGTGATGGGATGACGCACCTCAGGAAGAGCTCATGAGGACGGGGACAAGGATGACACTGGCACTAGCTAATGTAAGGTGGGCACTGACTCCATGTCAACCACTGAGATGAGCACTTTATATCCACCGTCTCCTTTCATCTTCACAACAACCTTCTGACGGGCATTGTTTTATCTTCATTTTGCCACTACACAAAGCCTGGAGAACTTGAGTAACTCATACATGGCCTCATGAGCTGTAAGCACTGTGGATCCCCTAGCCAGATCCATGCACCAACATGGTCACAATCCTGTCTCATGAGGGAAGGAAGATTCGGTCACTAGAACCATTTAAGCCGAGGTCAGATGACCTCAAAGAAGGGGAAGGATTCAACCAGAATTCTCCAAGTCAGAGATTCCAGGAGACAAGGAACTTGTACCCCTGAGACCAGATAATGGGGTGACTCATCTACAGAGGCCATTCCTGGCCCCTCATGCTCCCGCAGTCCTCACTCCTCTCCCAAATCACAGATGAGTTCAACAAGTCCTAGCAAGGATCCGCCCCCTGCTGGACCTCTGATGACGAGGCTCACCTGACTCCGAGGTCCCCCAACTCCACCCAAATTTCCCGCCACCAGCCACATCTTTGAGTCCCTTCCACTGGACCCCATACCAGCCTTGTACATTAAGCCCAACCTCTTCTTTTTCCCCAACAGCACCCCTGGGAGACAAATAATGAGGTATCAAGAAGCAGTTTTAATAGATGCCATGTGATAGGAAAATCACAGGCTCTTATCAAACAGACCAGATCTGAATGTCAGATCAACCTCATTCTTGTCACCTTGGGCAAGTTGCTAGGCCTTTCAGGGCCTCGGACTCAACGCTTGTAGACCAGGGACAACAATACAGAGTTGTAGAAGTAAATGAGGTATGGAAAGTCAAGCACTCGTATGTAGCAGGGAGTGAATAAATGGTAGCAGACTTCTCTGGGTTTTGCTCCTTTTCCTCCCAACAGAGTTACCATTCAAGCTGAGACTTCATCTATGTTCAACTTTTATTCACATAATGATGAGAAAAGGAATTGGCAGCTGGCCAGGGCAAAAGGACCAACACCTTTTGATAGAATCTTTCTCCAGCCTAGAACTCCTCCTTCACTTAGAAAATTAATTTCTTTGAAACATTGTCTCTTTCCCACTCCTTCCAAAAACTCCAGGTTTTTGTTTTTGTTTGTTTTTTTTGTTTTTTGTTCTTTTTTTTTTGCACCCTGCTATTGACAGTTGCAAAGTCACTCTCATTGCCTTCATTTTACATGAGGGAAAAGTGTTGGATGAAAGGTGAGGTGGCAAAGTCCCATATCACACACCTGGCAAGCTTGGGAGTAAGGACTTGCTGGGCCACAACCTCCAGACCCCGACAGCAGCGTGGCTTTCCCTCTACCATCCACCTGGGTTCAGAGACTCCTTATGGAGCAGCCTTGGAGTATAAGTGCCATGGCCAGGCACAAGGCAAGCATATGTCATGACCACGAATCCTGGGGCCGAGGGTGACTCTATCTAACTAGAATAGATAAGAGAACTGGGGTCAGAAATGGGCCCAGGCTGGGGGTTTGGCAACAGTACTTCATGAACCCTGGTCCATGATGACAATCTGGGGGCCAGCTGGTCACTTACCTGAGGTCAAACAGTCATGGACTGTACAGTACCATTGCCAGCAGACTCCTCCTTAAGATCTGCTTGGCATAGTGGAAGGGACATGATGCTATGGAGTGGATTCCAACCAGAGCTCAGGCTCTGTGTAAGCTCTCAACTCCATCCCCCACCCAGGACCCCAGAGAGTGGAGAAAATTCAATGAGTGTGCGTGAGTGTCTGATACATTGGGGCACCTCTGGAAATGGCAGCCCTCCCTCCACTATGCAATAGGTGTACTTCTCTGGAGTATGGAGTTCCCATTAGTTGCCACCTGGAAGTGGTCTTTGGGTCAAGGAAAGTGTCAGCACCTTCCCTGCCTCGCTGGGGGGGCCACATGAGCATGGCATGCATGCTTTCAGGATGGCTCCCTGCCCCAGCCTTGCAAAAGCCTGCTTTGAAACACCGTCAGTCTAACTTGCTCCTTGTTGGGGATGTGAGGCCAAGGGTAGAGGAAGGGGTGGCACCTTTTTAAATAGTGTTCCTGTAGCCCTGGGGAGGGGAAAGATTTTCTGGAGTCTGTTGAATCTCCTTTCCAATTCAGGTCAACGCAATAGGGGGAGCTGTTGAGCACTTCCTGTGTATGGGTGTCAGGATAATGAGGAGGAGGATGGTAATAAGAGCAGCTTCTATTTACTGAGTTTCTGTCAACAGACTCTTCTCACTCCACTCATTTTCTCCAGTCCCTCTAACATTTCCTACAGGGCACTTTACAGAGGAGGAGGTTTGAGCTTCAAATAATTAAAGGACTTGGCCAAAGGCACACAACTGGAAACTGGAAGACCCATGAGTCAAGTTCAGACACGAATGCTGCAGGGACTCTACTTTTCCACTAATACTTTAATATCCCCCAGGAAGTTACAAGTGAAGATACAGAGAGAATGACTGGGGAAATTTATTGATAATAGATCTGATCTCAGATAAGTTTCTAGGACAGAAATAACTGAGAAATGAAGCCCAGGAGGTAAAGAGGATCTGACTGGAGAGGGCCCGGATGGGAAAGTTCAACAGGAAGTATTGGGCACTCTTTGCAACTGTATTTGTAATACAAAAGATTTGAAACAACCTTAATGTCTGTCCATGGGAGATTGGTTTAATAAGTTATCATTCAGTCATCTGACAAAACACTGTCCTTTATGGACTTACCTGGAACAATCACTAAGACAGTGTGCTGAACCTTCTCCATTTGCTCCTGCAGCCAGATCCATCTCCTCCCTCCCAATCCTGCTCTGAGCACTGGGAGCTGAGCCTCCTGGACTGTGCCAGCAAGGCTCCTGGTGTTTCCGGCTTCTACTTGGGTTTGACCAATAAGTGGCACAGCAGCAGGTTGGAAACAGAAGCCAGGGTATTACTTCCCTAGTCCCTCCCTGTCTGGACAATATCTATTGATTGTCCATGCAGCTCTCTACAACCTCAGCTCCTGCTTGTCAGTCCATTGTCCATAGTCTCTATTCTTCTTTGACCTCAGGTGCCCTGTCTCCCCCCACCCTTGCTCTTCTGGCATTAAAATCTCTCCAGCTGGACTGTCTAAATGGAATTCTCCTGGGATCTTGACTATGATACAGACATATTTTGAACATTACAGAGAGGATCCCCAAGCAGAGATGGCGTCCACTAACCTCCCAAGAACTTTTCCGATCAGCTTCACCATTAAAGTCCCCACAAGTCCACCAATGGCAAATATGGACACCGTCACAGACCAGAGCAGAGTGAGAGTGTCTGGGTCTATTGGATGCCCATGTCTTCTTTCCCACGATTCATTGTAGAAGGCCTTGATGTACTGAAAACAAACAACAAACCATGTTATTGCATCCTGCTGCTTGAATCCAGCCAGTATGTAAACAGAAACAGCTTTTATAGAGCATTTTCTGCATGCTAGGCATTTTGCTAAGTTCTGTTTGAGCTTTATTTCATTGAACCCCTCAAACAAATTTTGTGGACAGGCCCTATTTTTGCCTCATTTTGCAGATAGGGAAGCTCAGAGAGACAAAGTGACTTGCTCAGTAAGTGGCAAACCTGGATGGAAGTCAAACTCAGATCTGACCCCAAACCTGGGGTGACCATTTATACCCAGGGGTCCCCAGCTCTGGTGCACAGCAGTACCAACTGGGAAATGTGTTAAAAATACACATACCTGATAAAACAGAAAATCTTTCCCACCTTGAGGTAGGCAAAGATACACCATAAAACAAAAACAAAAAGCTCATTTGGGTTTCAGCAACATTAAATTGTTCTATTTTTCAAAAGACAACTTGAAAAAAATGTAAAGACAAGCCACAGACTGAGATAACATATTTGCAACACATATACTATAAAAGACTTATATCCACAATACATAAAGAACTCTAACAAGTCAATAAGACAACCCAATTAAATGAGCAAAGGACTTGAACGGACTCTAAGGAAAATTCAAATGACCAGTAAGTTAATGACACGATGCTCAATGTTATTAGTCAACAGGCAAAAGCAAATTAAAATCATAATAAGATACCACTTTGCATTGTCTAGATCCCCATTGTTGCCAATTCTGATTCAGTGGACTTGGGATGGTGACTGGCTGATTCTGATGTGCACCAAAGACTAAGGTCACGGCACTTAGCTCTCCTCAAGGGAGTTTCATCCCCAAGATGCTCATAGGTACCCACTGATACTGGACATAGGCCCACAAACATTTCCAGAGGCAGCATCTGACACTGCAGAATAAGCATAGGTTCTAGATGCACAGACCTGAGCTTGAATCCCAGCACAACAATTTGCTGATTTAAACCAGCTGGACCTTTGCTTCCTCATCTGCAAAATGGGAATGATGACACTAATGTCTCAGGGCTATTGTGAGGGTCACGCTAGAATTTGGCGCAGTGCCCAGTGCTTGGGTGAAGCTAACACAGTCCCTAGGAGACTAAAAACAAACAGGTCTGGTAAGACCAAGGAGTGATCAGCAGTGTACTCTCATGCACTGTGTTTAATTTGTACAACCATCTTGGAAAACAGTTTGGCATCATCTAAAAAAGGTGAAGATGCCCCAAACCTACAACCCAGCAAATCCATTTCTAGAAAATTCCACTAAAAAACTTTTTTTCATTTGCCCTAGGACATATCTACCCAAAATTCCATGTAGCATTGCTTATAAAAGCACCGAATGGGAAACAACCCAGATGTCCCCATGCAGTAGGATGGATAAATAAATTGTGGAATAGTCATCATATGAAACACTACAGTCGCAAACATGAATGAAGTACAGCAACATGCAAACACACATAATAAAATCTCACAAAAAATAGCATTGAACAAAATAAGGCAGAAACAAAAGAATACATATAGTATGATGCCATATATAAATTCAAAATTATGCAAATATAAATTTTGGGAGGGGAATTACAAGTAGATTGTAAAACTACAGGGGTGCCTGGGTGGTTCAGTCAGTAAGCATCTGTCTTTGCTTCAGGTCATGATCCCAGGATCCTGGGATCCAGCCCCACATTGGGCTCCTGCTCAGCAGGGAGTCTGCTTCTCCCTCTCCCTCTACCCCTTGCCCCTGCTCATGCTCTCTCTCTCTCTCTCTCTCTCTCTCTCTCTCTCTCTCTCTGCACTCCCTCTCTCAAATAAACAAATAAAAATCTTAAAAAGATTGTAAAACTACAAAGGAAAACAAAGAATTATTGCAAATGTCAGGTCAGTGGTCATTCCTGGGATGTAGTGGAAGAAATGATCTGGGGTGGGACACCTGGCAGGATCCTCTATTCTTTTTTTTTAAGATTTTATTTATGAGAGAGAGAGAGAGAGAGAGAGAGGCAGAGACACAGGCTGAGGGAGGAGCAGGCTCCCTGCATGAAGCCTGACATGGGACTCGATCCCTGGTCTCCAGGATCACACCCTGGACTGAGAGCTGCACTAAACCGCTGAGCCACCCAGGCTGCCCTGGATCCTCTGTTCTTAATCTTCTTATTCTCAGCTGATGATAGGTAGATAATCATTCTTTAAACTCCGTTTGTGTGTGTACACAATGCATATGTATGTACTTTATATATTCTTTTTTAACTATAATGCATCCCAACAACCTGAAACCTTTTTTTTAATGGTGGGGAAGTATTCTAGGCAGAGGGAGAAGCATGTGCCATGAAGCCATGGCAGAAGAGAGCTTACAGTGTCCACAGAATTGAAAGCAGGCCAGTGAGGGTGGAATGGGACAAGGGAGGGAAGAAGGGGCTGTAAGGAGTTGAAGGGGGAGGAAAGGGAGGTCACATAGGACTTTACCGGTCATGGTAATGAATCTGCTTGTCACTTGGACTTTTCGGGGGGGATGGAGTGGGAAACTGTTGGAGGGCTTTAAGCAAGGGGAGGATGGAAACCTTCCAGGTTTCCATCTTTAGCAGACTGCTCTGGCTTCAGAGTGGCAAGAGAACTAGAGGAAGCTAACAAGGAAGCTGGCAGCATGTTGGGGGCACAGCAACAGTCCAAAGATCTTGGTGGCCTGGACCAAGTAGTGAAAGTAGAGAGAAGGGCTGGACCTGAGATTGTTTCAAGAATAGGATGGACAAGACTAACTGGGCAACTGACTCCGGATCTGGGAAGGGAAGGTGTTAGAGACGTCTAAGAGGAACACAGAAGACTGCTAGGTTTCTGGCCCAAGCAAATGGGCTGATGGCAGGAGATGAGGGAGGAGGGGTAGCATCCTCTCCCTATGAGATATCTATTCTCTTCCCATTCTCTCTCTCTCTCTCTCTCTCTCTCGCTCCATAACTACCTGGCTCATAGTATGGAGCGAGGACAGAATATATTATCAACAACTAGGGCTATTCTGAAACACGATGATGTTTCCACACCTTAATGCACACAACACTCATCATCCACTGATTCATTCAACAAGCATGGCCTGAGTACTGGGACCTGAGCTGGACACAGATCTGGGCCTCCAGACCTCAGCGATACTCCAGTCCACTGGAGGGGATAATGCACTGTACCATTTAAGGATGCTCTTGGCTGCATATAACAGGGTATCAAAACTCAAAACAGCTAAGCAACAAGGACCCTTACCAGCTTATGTAGGTGCAGACTCACAAGAGCGCTGAGCTTGATCTGGTGGCTCAGTACCATGGTGAGAATCCAGGTGCTTCCTTTTGCTTCACTCTTCTCTCCACAGTTTTGACCTGGTCCTAAGGCTGCATCCACTCACAAGTACAGGGTGACTTTTAGAAACCCTTTTGGCCACATATGTGAGTGAAGAGAGTAATCCTGGCCTCTCAAGGGTCTCTTGATGCCAAAATCTTTCCAGAAGCCTCTAGCAATCCTCTCTTTATATCCCACTGGCCCAGATCTGGGCATAGGCCCCTCACTAAGCCAATCATTCCCAGAACCTCAGAATGTGACCTCATTTGGAAATAGGGTCATTGCAGATGTTAATTAATTAAGATGAGGTCATCTTGGAGTAGGGTGAGATCCTACCCCAATCTGCTTTGTGTCCTTATAAAAAGGATAAATTTGAACACATTTTTATGGGCTGAACTGTGTCTCCCCTCCCCCGCTTCAAATTGTAGGTTGAATCCTAACCCACTGTGCCTCAGAATGTGTACAGGCTCTTTACAGAGGTAATCAAATTGAAATGAGTTCATTAAGGTGGACATGGTCCAAAATGACTTGCGTCCTTATCAAAAGGGTCCACAGAGGCATGCATAGAGGGAAGACGATGGGAAGAGGCACAGGGTAGGGTCCGCCCTAGAACAGACTCATTGCTCGCAGGCCTCAGAAGGAACTGACCCTGCCTCAGCTCCAAAATACTTGTCACCACTTAGCCCACCCCAGCCGGTCCAGGCCACCATAGCTGCTGCGCGCTCAGCTCACCAAGGAGTCGCGTGCTGGCAGTGGCTGGACATCAGCGCTGACCCTTAGTGTCCACGCACTCTGTGGCCGCCTGTCATCCTTTGGCTCCCCTGCATGGGGAACCCCGTCCCATTTTGGGGAACTTCATGCTCCACAGCGCTGGGGGAACACACAGTCCACTCCTCCCTATTTAGATCGACTGCACTAGACACCTGCTCCCCTAGCATCCCCGGCAGCTAGCCAGTGGTCACGTGACTTGAGCTCAGCCAATCAGAGGCCTGAGCTCTGCGGGAGGCGGGGCTCTGTGGGGCGGGGCTCTGTGGTGGGAGGGGCTCTGTGGGGGTGGGGCTCTGCAGTGGGTGGGGCTCTGCGGTGGGAGGCTGCAGTGGGTGGGGCTCTGGTGGGCGGGGCTCTGTGGTGGGTGGGGCTCTGGGGGGCGGGGCTCTGTGGTGGGAGGGGCTCTGCAGTGGGTGGGGCTCTGCGGTGGGTGGGGCTCTGCAGTGGGTGGGGCTCTGCGGTGGGTGGGGCTCTGTGGTGGGAGGGGCTCTGCAGTGGGTGGGGCTCTGTGGTGGGTGGGGCTCTGTGGTGGGAGGGGCTCTGAAGTGGGTGGGGCTCTGTGGGGGCGGGGCTCTGCGGTGGGTGGGGCTCTGTGGTGGGAGGGGCTCTGAAGTGGGTGGGGCTCTGTGGGGGCGGGGCTCTGCGGTGGGCGGGGCTCTGTGGTGGGCGGGGCTCTGCGGTGGGAGGGGCTCTGCAGGGGCGGGGCTGGGACTCCTTCCACAGCCAAGGGAACACAGGCCAGACTGGGTTTGGGGACCACTAAGACAGCAGGGATGCCCCCGTGTCCTGTGCCACCTGTAAACTAACGGACACTGGTGGCCCCTGGGTATGAGGTGGGGCATCAGCCAGGCTGCAAAGCTTCGAGGCCGGCTCACCAGCCCTGCCAACAATCCTGCGAGCTTCTCCCTAGTTTGTCAACAACTCTTTTAGCTTCAATCAGACAAAATCGCTGTTGTTGTTTCCAACTGCTGAAACTACCAAAACACGTGAATTATCCCATTTCAGCCTCACAGCAACCCTGCTGGCAGAAAGCCTCAATGATAGAGGAGGGAGCCAAGAGTTGCCAACTTGCCCATGGTCACGCGGCTAACAGGTGGAGGAGGGGAGGGCTGTGCGAGGTCGGCCTCACGTCCGAGCCCTGAAGGACAACTCCATTATCCAGGCTCCAAACTTCACACTCAAACTTCACAGCTGGCCATGTTAAGCAGCTGAGTAAAATGGTGTATTTATTGATTTAAAAGTATTAATGAAGTCTGTGTTAGGGGCTAGACACTCTGCTAGGCCCTGAAGTACAAGGATGACAACCAAGGGACACAGAACATAGTGGGAAGAAGAGTGTGATGAACTGTTAGGGCAGTGGCTGGAGAGGCCTGAGGAAGGCAGGCATATAGGACCCCAAGAGTGAGAGCGAGCATTCACAGGGTCAAAACCCTTGGAGAAGCTGGTGTAAGGAATGAGTATCCAGGACAGGACAGGCACCTCTCTTGCTGCTCAATAATCAGGAGTCCCTCCCTGCTCCCCACCCAACACACATAGAAGGTCATTCTTGGATGTCACCTTGATACCTACTGCAATCCCGCACTGATTCAAGCAACCACAGCCACCTGCAAAGAGCCTTGCTAACACACACTCTAGAGAGCCTCTTAGCACACCTGCAGCAACAACCAGTTTCCTGGAATTGATGTGCAGAAACTAGAAGGATGCTGTTGAGGAAGAAATTATTTTTTCCTGCCTTTTCAGGCATTCAGGAGCCTGCTGGGAAAGGGAGCAGCTTTCATATAGCACACTCCTAGTAGTTGCTTTGGGCATCCCTGCAGAGATTTCATATCTGAGCTTGGGGAAGATGGAGTATGGACAGAAATCCCTGCAGGGGGCTGGAAAAGGCCGAAAGACTTGCCAAAAAGCTGTGCCCCCTGCAGAGACACATTTCCCAAAAGTCCTAAAAGCTGGTTTCAAAGTGATGGCTTTAATGACTAAATGTTTGTCTTCTTCAGGGATGAATTCAGCAAAGGCCTGAATGAAAGGCAGCCTGAAGTCTTCTATGATAGGAGTCAGGTGATGAGGGTTGTTCTGCTAATTCATTACACAAATGTTCATTGAGTTGAGATATGTGGACCCGATATATGTGAACACTGACTTGCACTGCATTGTACAGAACAGGTGTTTTAGTAAGCATTTGTTTTTTTAAATTGAGCTTCTGCTGTGTGTCAGTCACCATGTAATGATAAAAACAGGTAACCCACACATATTTACAATATGCCATGCGCTATCCTGAGAACTGGACACATAGGAACCCATTCCATCCCCTCCACAACCCTATGAGCTAGGTCTTGGTTTTTGACTTCTCCTTGGGCAGATGAGGAACCATAGGGATGCATCCATAAGGGACTTTGTCCTAAGGTCATGCCATTGGCATGTTGGAGGGTCATCCAACTTCTCCTTGGGCAGATGAGGAACCATAGGGATGCATCCATAAGGGACTTTGTCCTAAGGTCATGCCATTGGCATGTTGGAGGGTCTGGATGCAAACCCAGGTAGCTGGAATCCAGAGCCCATCTCTTAATCACTACTCTATTCCAATTTACTATGGAAAATACAAAGATGATCATATTGGTACTTCTGTTGCATATTGAAAGCCTGGATTAGGAGAGAAGAAGGGACATAGAATGAATAATGGTTGACACCTAAGTAGCAGACATCTATATACCTCAGCTTGTTTAACCCTTGCAGCCATCCTGCGAAGTTTCATTAAGAGCAGAAAACTGCTCCTGAGGAATGCACCTGAAAGCCAGAGAGAATCTAGTGGAATGACAGAGCCACCCCACCTCCCCGCACCTCTGTTCATAATGTCTGGGTCTCCTCCTCTTCCTGGTTACACTGCCAGGTCACATTTCTCAGTGCCTTGTATCTGAGTGTGGTCATGTGGCTACATCTCACCAAAAGAGTATGAGCAGAAGTGGTGTGTGTGACCTTCACCAAGGTGTTAAGAGTTCGTGTGCCTCACTCATTCCCTTTCCTTATAGTCTGATCATTCACAGATTAACCAGCAGAGACCTCTAAAGCCCTTAGGAATGGTAGGGCCACTCAAATGAAGGAATCTGGGTCCCTGAATGACTTCATGGAGTAGGAGACCTCTGTTCACCTGCTCTCGATGGTAGTATAGATGAGAAATGAAATTTCACTGTGTTGGACCACTGAGACTTAGGGGTTGCTGGTTATTTATTTATTTATTTATTTGAGACTGAACTTGAGTCGGGGGAGGTACAGAGGGAAAGAATCTGCAAGCAAACACCCCACTGAGCATAGAGCCTCACTCAGGGCTCAATCTCATGACCCCTGAGATCATGACCTGAGCCAAAATCAAGAGTCAGACATTTAACTGACTGAGCCATCCAGGTGCCCCTAGGGTTGCTTGTTAGAGCAGCTACTTTACCCAACGACCACAACCTGATTCCAAAGCCCATGCCATGAAAATTACTGTTCCATGAGTCTTTAAGAAAGAGGGAAGATTTCAGCAAAGTCATAAAGGATGAGTAGGAAATACGAGCCTTCAGCTAGAGGTTTCCTTTTATGTTTTGGGAAACAAATTCAAATGCAAGTCTCCATTTGAAAAAAGTATTCTACAATAAAATATAGTTTTAAGCTTACTTGCTAACTAATCTCTAGGCCTGATTTGGGCCTTCTCATTTAGGGATTCCACATTGCCCTTTTCCATTGGGTCTCTTTCCAAGAAGCCCATTCGTGTCTTTCTGGCTCTACAGAACACCCACTTCCTTACCAGCAGGGGGCCCAGATTCCCATCCTGTCTTCTGGATACAAGTGCTGTGGCCCCCTGCCTTCAAGGAGCTTCCAATCTAGTGGGTAACAGTAGAATAAACGTCTGACTATAACATGGAGTGAAGTGCAGTGATAGCAGGAAGGAAGCTGAGAAAGGCTGTGGACACCTGGCCATGCCATGCTCACCAGATCAGGTGAGCAAGAAGGGCTGGTAGAGGTGGGCTTCGGTTGGACAGTCATCAACAGAGGAAACAGAATCCTTGAAGACCCAGAAATTGGTCATAACTGGCCTTGGCTGTCAGCCTGAGGAGTCCACACATAATCGTGTGGGTGCTGGGGAGTGGCTGGAGAATCTGAGAATGGAATCAGGAGTCTAACTGGTGCTTTAGAAGCACATGGGAGTTATTTCAGTAAGTTTAGACTGGAGGTGGCTGGCCCAGCCGGGAAGAGCCTGGAGCGGGCAAGGAACAGTGAATCTAAGAAAATTCTTTCATAAACTCAGAAAGGAGCATTTATATTATGGCAAGGACTGACGTAAGCCTAAACTGCAAGGAAATAAATGAGAGGTTACGTGGCTAAAGCTAAGGAGACTGAGTGAAGAGCACCACTGAGTCCTCTGTGACATCCAGCAAGTGGTTCTGCCTCTGAGGGCAGACTTCTCAGTGGTTAAGGACCCTGGAATCCACTTTATTCAGCTCTGTCACTTCTCTGCTGGGCGATCTTGAGTAAGTTACTTAACCTCTCTGTGCCTCAGTTTCCTGATCTGTTAAATCATTTCTCTCCTTAAAGAGTTACTGTGAGGATTTGTCATGAGAATGAATACAAAGCACAGAGCTGAGTCCACAGGAAACACACAATACAGGTCAGAAATTGGGGTGGCTGCTGGCAGTGTTGATACCATTATTTCTGATCTGTAAAATAAAGGGCCTAGATTTGTTTATTTCTCAGGCCTATGAATCCCATGAATAATTTACCATCAGTTCCCCAGCCAACAGCTCGGAGGCCAAACTTCTGGCAACCAGTTGAAAGCACACAATTCCCAGCCAGGAAGACCAGCTCAGAACACCTCCAAATGATGGCAGGAAATTGCCAGGCAATGGGAGGCAAATTACGTCATAGTCTGCTTTACAATATTAATGGTCCTCACTGATTCACACACAGCCTGTCATGAATTCATCTAAAAATATTCTCAGGAGTGCTATAAAAATGCACATAAATAGCACACTTTGGTGGCTGGGCCAGAGTACACACACATTGCATAATCAAGCAGGCCATGCCCATAACTCTTTCCAGATTTATAAGGACAGTCTACACCACTGAGCACACTGACAGAGTGAGGAAAACAGTATGGAAGTCCTAACAAAAGTGCCCACCACCAAATCAGGCTCCTTGAAATAAGGATCACACAAGGACAAAATTCCGCAGGCCCAGGGGTGCCACCTGATGTCACCTGACTAGCAAAGGTGAGGCCTCTTGAGACCGCTCTCCTCTGAAAGACCAGCATGCAGGGTTGGCCTGAGGCTGGTGTCGGGGAACCGGGATATTGGGAGGGTTCTCACCATTCCCAGAGCTGATAAAAGTGGCTCACAATGCCTAGACTAAGCAAAGAGTCTGGTTTATGCTAAACACCTGCTTTGTTTCTGGGAGTCAGAAGTGGTGCACACGACCAGAGTTGGGACCAGCCAGCCCCTCATGAAAACGCTGAACTCAGTGTCTGATGAGATTCCTGGATGGACAACATTCCACATGTGTTGTCATACTTGTTGCTGGAGGACTAATTAAGTGACTTCACAGGGTGAAGACTCTGGAAGCATGCTCCTGGCTTCCTCTGGCTTTGTCCCATGTGCCTTTTCCTTTTGCATTTCTTTGAATTCTTTCACTGGAGTAAATCCAAGCCATGGGTGGAGAGTAGTGAGTCCTGGCATGCTGAGTCCTGACATGCTGGGTCCTCCTACTGAGCTATCAAATCTAAGGGTGATCCTGGGGACCTGACACAGCTCCCAGCCCTAAGGACAATGCCCAGGTCCCATTCTGACATGGCTTGATGCTTAGTCTGCATGTCTTTGCTGGGGTTTCTCTCCCTGCTGTGTGATTCTCCGGGAGGAGCTCAGCTAACTGACTGTACTTGAAACACACGGGTATATTCTACTCCCCACAGCTGGCTTCCAGAATGAAAACTGAAGCCAATGGAAGAGGATGCATCAATTGCAAGCAATAGTCAGGCAAGTTAAGACTTTCAGAGCTCCCTGGGTTCTTCCGCCAATCACTTTTACAATGGGAAGAGGGGGAACCTTTGAGTTTGATCATATAGGAAATGAAGAAAGAACGTTTCATTTTCCAAATCTGGCCCTAGGCAGAAGCAGCAGAGTGTATGCACTCCCAAATAACTTTGTTATTCAATGAAAATTTTAATCCTGGGCCTCTTTCCTACTAGAACGTTCTTTTGAGAGCTTGCATAGCTGTGTTTGCAGGGGGTCAGTGCATTCACACTGACATGTCTCTCATTTACTCTGAAATAACACTTCCTACTCCTTTCTGTAGGTCCTCTGGTTTATATTATCATCAATAAAAATAATGAGAATTTTCACTACTGTTTAAATTGCTTATGGCTTCTAAAAACCAGTCTGGAGGCATCAGCGGCTTTCATAGGATATCTGATCCAATCCAATTTCAGGGTGATGGTTTTGAGCACCAGTTCTGGAATAATTTATAGAAAAGGAATAAAAACCCTAGCCTGCAAATAGGACCCCTGAGGACTAAGTGAAGGTATGTAGTCCCCAGAATGATGTCCAGCCTGTAGTAGGCACTCAGTAAATCTCAGCACCTCTCTCCGATGGGTCAGAAACAGAATGTTTCTAGTTATACTTGTTGGGACTGTTCTCACCAGCAGTCCCAACTCTGATATGCGCCCTTCCAAGTTTTCCCAACTGTAAGCCTTGCTGGGGTAACCTATCCTCTATTCTCTCTGTCTGGCTACAGCAACCACTGCCTTCACCCCTCTACACAGAGCTTCCCCCTAAGCCCTGATGGGGCCATGGCTCCTTCTCCATTAGGTTCAACAAAGGCACTTTTTTTCAGAGAATATTTATGAAATGGGAAAATTCTGAATCAAATATGCAGGTTTCTGAGCTCCAATAAGCTGGGGACCTGAGAGGATGGAGCAGGCACATGTGGTACCCGGAGTCTAGAACACACAGACACCAATACCTGCAGGCCTGGAAAGGTACCTCCTCCTGTCAGCCAGCGGCTCTGTCAGCCTGATTCAATCCCAACCAAACCAAACAATGACTCACAACGCCTGATTTAAACAGTGTAGCAGCATTTTATAACTAGAGAAATATTGGGAACAATCTAAGAGACCCACATTAGGAAGATGGGACACCCACACGATGCCTCAGTGTGCACTATCAGAGATCCTGGTGATGGGAGATTTTCAAGAACATGGAAAAATACTTACAATATAAATATTAAGCCCCTCCCAAAAGATACAAAACAGGAGATATGAATGATCTTTGGAAAACAGAGTAGATTTAGATAAAGGCTATTAAAAATGGCCTCCAGGCTGGGCTGAGGTTGTGACTCTTCTTCAGACATGGGCTACCGCCTGTGAGCTCAGCCTCCTGGGCCAACTACCCAGTCTCCCTCCTTCAGGCTCCTGTATTTGTACAGTGGGATTATTATCACAGTGCCTTCCATGTGGGCTGCTGTACAAATGAGGAAGATAGAAAGTGATTCATAGCAGTAGTTTTATTATTCAATTATAGAATTTTAAATTTGTGCTGTTTGTTTTTGCTAAGAGAAGCCTGTTTGGCTTATATAACTACTGAGACAAGGTGAGGCAAAAAAAAAAAAGAAAAGAAAAGAAAAAAAAAGAAGTAGAAGAAGAAAAGAAAAAAAGAAGAAAAAGAGAGAGAGGTTGAGACAGAAGAAAACAAAAACAAAAGGAAAAGACCTTGATTTTAAAAATTAAAGGCAGTCTTGTTCCACACTTAAATTATCCAGAGATACCTGCTTCATCAAAATAATTGCCAGTAAAAAGAAAAAAAAAAACAAAAAAACAATTGAAAGTTTTCCTTGTAATGACAAGATGCACAGGTTTCTCCTGTAATCCCAGGGGTCTCCTGCCAAGATGCAGAGCCCCACTGCACCTTCCTGTCAGCCCATCCAGCACTAATGTCTTTGATATGATCCATGCTCATCACGCCCTGCCAGATTCCCTGAGAGCAGGCCTGGGCCACAGGGAGGGGCCCTGCCATGTGCCTCTGCTTCCCTCAAAGTGCTGGGGCTCTTGGAGCACTCACTAAAACAGCAGCATGGGGTGGGATTAATTGAAAGGACCAGAACTCCCTTCTGGGCTCTCTGCTAGTTCACTGAAATCTTTCCTTTGACTGGCATCTAACATCTGCAGCTAATTGGGGCAGCTCTGCTCTTGTAGAAAGATGATTTTATTCTTTATCACTGCTTGTTTACCTGCCCTTAGGGTAGAAGAAAAGGGTGAAATATGCCATTTCTGCTTGGAACTCATGGAGAGTCAAATTAAGTGTTCTGCTGAAGCCCTGGGCTTAAGTACAGTAGCCCCCCCCTTTATCCACAGGTAATGCATTCTAAGACCCCCCAGCGGATGCCTGAAATTGCAGATAGTACTGAATCCTACATGTACTATGTTTTTTCTTATATCTACATACCTATGGTGAAGTTTAACTTATAAATTAGGGACAGTAATAGATTAACAATACAAAAATGAAGGGCGCCTGGGTGGCTCCGTCAGTTAAGCATCTGCCTTTGGTTCAGGTCATGATCTCAGGGTCCTGGGATGGAGCCCCATGTCTGGCTCCCTGCTCAGCAGGAAGCCTGCTTTTCCCTCTCCCTCTGTATGTGCTCTCTCTCTCTCTCTCTCTCAAATAAATAAATAAATCTTTTTAAAAAAATTTAAAATAGTTTTAAAAACAGTAATAATAATAATGAAGTAGAACAATTATAATCCTGCATGATAATGGAAGTTATGTGAATGTGGCCTCACTCACTCTCAGAATGCCTTATTGTACTGTACTTGCATTTTCCTTCTTGTGATGACATGAGATGATGAAATGCCTGGGTGGGGAGATGAGATGTGGTGAGTGACAGAGCCACCATGATATAGCATTAGGCCACTCTTGTCCTTTGAAGATATGTCAGGAGGAAGATCGTCGACTTCCAGGACACAGGAAGTATCTGTGGCCTCCTGACTGAGGCCAACTGACACCATAGAAGTGGAACCACAGATGGGGGATGCGTGGGGGGTCCACTGTACTAACACCGAAAAGGTCAAACTCTGTCTCCTGTCTCAAGAAAAGACCAAATGTCACCAGCTCAGAAATCAATGGGACAATGAGTAAGTCAAACCATTCACTACTACTTTTGTTGGATTCTGGTTTTGTTTCAATTAAGTCCTCATGAATGAGCCCAAAGTTCTCATTTTCATTCTTCCTTTCTCACTCTTTCCTGCTCTCGTTTATAAATTCATCTAACAAACATCTTTGGGTATTTTTAGGTTGAGAACATACATGTGTATGACATATATCACATGTATATATATATATAGTTAGATAATTGAGATTTGGGGTCGCTTTTGTCCCTGTGCTTGGAAAATAGCCTCCAAACCCTTGGGATTTCCTGAGTGATCAGAGGTTCTTTGTTATTCATGGTGGGCCTCTCAGCCCCAACCCAGAAATTTATGCAAATGAGATAACTCAGGTGAGGGGCCGGTCCCACCAAAAAGGCCAACCAGATGATCAGAGGGTTGGAGCTTCACGCCAGGTGGTATCAGCCCTACCTCCAAGAAGGGAAGGGGGCCTTAGGATTGACTCAATCTATCATGCCTATGTAAGGAAACTCCATTAGTAACTCTGGACACAGAGGCTTGGGTGAGCATCCCTGGAGGACAGGACTCTGCATATTGTTAAATGTCCATTTACTGGGAGAGTAACGCATCCTACCTCTGCAGAGAGAAGATCAGAGGCTTAGTGTTTCAAACCCCCAGACCTCACCCTATGTCTCTTCTTTTGGCTGGTTCTGATTTGTATCCTTTTGCTATAATAAAACTGTAGTTGTTATAGCTTTCATGAGTGCTCTGTGTCGTTCCAGGAACTTATCAAAACTGAGAGAGTAATGGGAACTCCCCAGGTTGTAAGAAGTATGGGTGGCCCTGGTATCCCCAAGCTTACAGCTGGTGTGTGACATGAGGGAAGTCTTTAGAGAATTGTGTTCTTAATCTTGAACTTGGCCTACCTCTGGGTAGTCAACATCTGAAGTCATTACAAACCTTTGCAACAGAAGCCCCTCTGGGCACTGGGGAAAGAGAATGACCAAGATTATGTGGGATGACACTTGGACATGCAGGATCCTATCTGCTGTGCTTTTGCTAATCCTCCAAGCACTCGTCTGAATTATAGGCCAGGAATGGGAAAATGAGTGCCAGGTGTTCACTCTCCATCTTGGAATTAGCCCTAAATGGTCCCTCCTGTCCACCTTCCTGTCTGTCCTCCTAGCCCCAGAAGTCCCTGTCTGCTTTCTCATTTCCCTTGTCATTCATGGTTCCTATCTGACACACTCATTTAGCTCAGTGTTGGTCCTTCTTGGTGACTCTTCTTAATGCCCACCCCAGTGGTCATCCTGCTTGAGCTGGCCCCTTACATGTACCTGTGGGTTCAACCTGCTGACCCACCCTTCCTCACCAGATGCTACTCTGGTTTGGTTACACCTGAGCCCCATCCCCTTTGGTTCTATCCTCATCTTTGTGGGGCCTGGGCTCTGTATTGTTCACTCAGGCTCAAACCTTGCATTTCTTTAGAATACTGCTTTCATAGTCTTCCTGGAGGCTCTCCAGACAATACCCTAGAGCAAGAAGAGTTTTGACTCATGCTCTGGTTGACACTTCACCTCACCCAAGTCACATCAGTTCTGCCTTCCCAAATATTGGCACCCACCTTGGCTCCCAGCAGCAACCCCAGAAATCTAGAAACTCCCGTCCTGCCTCTGACACCCCCATCCAGCACTCAGTGGCCTCTCAGGTGGGATCCAGACACCAGGGGCCCTCAGACACCAAGGGGAAATCTCCCACCACAACTCTGGCAACCCCAGACTATTGTAGCAGTACTAATGAAACAGATTTCAAGCAAGAAGCATTCTCCTACTAAAGAGCAAGGCTTAAAATGGCACAAATCAGAGGCCATTCACCAGGTTTCAGATTGGCATCTTTAGCCTGCATGCATGACTGCTTAAAAATTTCAGCCATCATGTTACATTTGATTGGTGTGTAAATTAGCCCTGGATTATGCACAGCCTTTTACAAAGGCATCAGAATGCTTTAGATAGGTAGGCAGGTATATGATAGATAGATAGATAGATAGATAGATAGATAGATAGATAGATAGATAGAGTAGATCAAAGATAGATAAAGTAGGTCAAAGATAGATAGATAAAGTAGATAGGTAGGAGACAGATAAGTAGAGAAAGTAGAGAGGTGGATGGATGGATAGATAGATGACCAGATGCAAGTATGCCAGTTAGAATTAGTCATGGAGAGAGAAAAGACAAAGGCTTAGATATGTAGCAATAAATGGACAAAAGAAAAAATACAAAGAAATATAACATCTTTGGGAAAATGTGCCACTCATGGATTAATTGTTCATTAAGCCAGTCAGCTCTCTGGCTCCTAATGACACCAGCATCTACTGGAGCCTCACTCCTTTCCTAGAACCTTTAGCTCAGAGGTTAGCAAACAATGGGCCAATTGGCTAAATCTGGCCCTCTGCCTGTTTCAGTAAATAAAGTTTTATTGGGACATAGCCTCACTCATTCATTTACTTATTGTCTAATGCTGCTTTCTCATTACAAAGATAAAACAGAGTAGTTGGGACAAAGACCTTGTACCCTGCTAAGCCAAAAGTCTGCAAAAGCTCCAGCAGATCAGCTTGGTGAAGAAGAAAGAAGATAAACTTTAGAAGTAGACAGACTTGCATTCACATCCCTGTCTGTGTGAATGTGACCAATGCAGCACTGGAATTTTTACACAGGACAGTTGGCAATTTGGTCAAGGGTGAGGAGATATAGGGGGCTTGCCTTAGAACTGCATTTACACATAAAGAACTTTTTAAAAATCTTAAAATTTATACATTTACTCATGATTCAGCAAATATTCATTATAAAGGTTTACTGTGTGCCAGACCCTTTTCTAGGGTGAAGACTATGTCTCCATGGGGCTTAAATTTTAAAATAAAGGAAAGGATATACAAGAAACAAATAAACATATGATATCTCGGATGGAGTTAAATACTGCAAAGAGAAATAAATTAGAGTGGGAGCTAGAGTGATGGCAAAGTGCTGTTTCAGATGGGCTGGTCAGGAAAGACATCTCTGAGAAGGGGACATTTGAACAGAGGCCAGAAGTAATCAGAGGAAAGAGCATAGGAATGAATGTGGGAAAGAACATTCCAGCAAAGGGAACAGCCAGTGCAAGGGTGCTAAGGTATCAATGTGCATGTGTGTTTGAGGAGTAGCACTGGGGGATCACGTGGATAAGAAGGGGCAGTGTGGGGAATGTGTCAGTAGTGAGAGCTGAGTGGGTACTAGACACAGACCCCTTAGCGTATAGGCCACAGCAATCTGGGTTGGTTTCTAGGTGTGCTGGGTGGCTGTCAAAGGTTTTAAGCTAAGGCTCAGTATGACCTGCCTCAGTTTGTGAAGGATCCCTCGGGCCTTTGGGTTGAGAATAAACCGTAGGAGTCACAGTAGAAACAGGTAAACCAATTAGAATCCCTGCAGTGGGCCAGGCTAGACTGGCTTGAGAGGTAGGTGCTGAGGTATTTAGTCATGGCAGTGGATGCACCATCACAGCACAGAAACTTTGAAGCTTCTGTGGCTAAAGTAAAGACTTCTGTCTAGCGTGCCTACTGCCTCCCAGACAGTTCTCTAACATCTTGTACCTATGCCATCTGGGGGAAGAAAGAACTGAGAACCTTCTGGAATATATCTTCAAGGGCTTGTCCTCAAGTGCCTTATATTCACTTCTGCTCATATCCCATTGTCCAAAGTTGGCCAAGGACCCCTCATGGATGCATAAGGCACATGGGTGTTCTCTTCCAAATGGGGTGTGGACAGGATATACATTCAAGAGGGACTGTTTTGAGGGGAAACCTATGAAAATTTAAGGAGTAGGGGTTAAAGGGTCCCCCAAGCTACCCCAGGAACTTAGATACATTAACCTCCCTGGGCCTTAGGTTCCTCATCTATGAAAGGGAGTGAGTGATGGCGCCCTCACAGGATTGTAAGGGGGATGAAATCTTATGCCCCGCAAACTGTTCCTAACACAGACAAGCGTAGTCAGTGCTCATAGGTTGCAACCAACCATTTCCATTGTTTGTATTCCAGAAAGTTTCCAAATACCTGGGGAGAGAGAAGCACCGAGCATCTGTGCAGTTGCGGCTGGGCAGCAGCCAGTGCCAATGTCTGCTACCACGTGGATTATTCAAGTCGTGAAATTCTGCCCTCGTGGCAAACAGCCATGGCCTGCAGCCCCTCTGTGTTCCCCCTGACCACCACCTGCACCCCAATTATCCCACTGCTGAGGAGGCAAAGCTGGTTGGCAGAGGCCTCAGGGCCTTATGTCATCGCTAAACCAGCATCCCTTCATTTGGGTCCATGTCCCCACTGTGACTGATTTTCATCAGCACCCCTCGTGGCAGCCTCTGTCTGCCATCTCGGTGGGCAGATACCCTCTGCCCCCAATATCTGCATCTCTGTGCAAACGAGGATCAGTTTCTCCTTCGAAAGTGCCAGAGCCCACACAAAAAAATACCCCTAGGTGTGGGCCCTTTCCACCTGTATTAAGTTACAGTTGCTGGGGTCTCTGCCCTCATCCTGGGCTCTTGGACCCTGGGCTGCCTGCTTACCCCTCCCCATGCCCACTGCAAAGGGCAGAGAGTGTCAAGTGATTGCTAGACATGGACTGAGCTCCTCCATCAGTCCTCCTTTATTCCAACAGCCACTCATGAGGGGTTCATCACTGCCCCCCTGCAGAGGTGCCTGTGTGCTGGGGATGGGGACTCCTGCTTGGGGTGACTCACACCCTGGAATGGACTCCCAGGCTGAGCCTTGGCCCTCAGCCCTGCTCTGGCACCAGAAGGCTAGGCAATGCTAGCCAGTGCTCTTGTTCTGGCCTCTGGAACTCTCCTTGGCCTGGCCCTGGCTCCCTTCCCAGCCTCCTCCCCGTCCACCCCTGAGAGCCTGCTGTCCAGAACCCCAGCTCTTCACCATTCCCAGAAAGCCCTGTACTCTCTCCCTCAAGCCACAGCCCCTGCCCTCCCCAGATAGAATAATGTCCTTCCCTGGCCCTGCGTTCATATCTCTGCTCAGCACATCTTATTACTACTGCTGGTCTTGAAAACAAGAACATGTGTCCTTCCATCTTGCCATCTCCAAGACCTAACCACATGATACAAGCAAGGTGAACACCCAGCCCAGGTACAGGGGGATTTACTGCCTGCCTATCCTCTCTGCATTTGAGTAGTAACATGAGAGAGAAATGAAATGTCAGGTAGGACCTGTGTCACCCCTTCAGACAGAGCACAAAAGGGGATTCCTGACCCACAACCTCATGGGAGTGAGTAGGGGAGGGCTTCGGTGCTGGCCTGGCCAATACAAAAGCAGTCCTTCATTTCTCTTCTGGTTCACACTGGTCAGATGTAGAGCCCTCTCTGAGGAGAGCCCCTAGGAAGTAGGGATTAAGGGCAGGATTCAGGTACTGGTAGGTCTCTAGTGGTGATACCATCCCAATATCATCAGAACTGATCCCTAAAACTCCAGAGTTGCCATAGACAAAGCCCGCACAGTCATTCTGGTAGCAGGTATCACAGGTAAACAGCCCACTGGGCTCATTGTGGGTCCTTTAGGCCTTCCCCATAATCATCCTTTGCCTTTTTACCATCCTGAGGCTCCCCCATTGCCTGACTTCTGGAGACTGGCAATGGTGGATAGTGAAGTGGCCAAAACGGCATGGGTCTCAGATTCAGATAGATCTGAGTACGAATCTCAGCTCTGCCACCTGCCACCTCCTAGCTGTGTGACCTTGAGCAAGTTGCTTAAACTTTTAACTTCTGTTTCCTCATCCATGACATGGTTATGAAAGTCAACAATTAACTGCTATGGACTCAATGGTGTTCTCTCCAAATTCACAAGTTGAAGCTCTAACCCACAGTGTGAATGTATCTGGAGATGGAGCTTTGGGGAGGTGATTAGGGTTGGATGAAGTTCTGAGAATGGGGCCCTCACGGTGGGGTTAGTGCCCTTATAAGAAGAGACATCAGAGAGCTTGCTTGCTTACTGTCTCTGCCACAAGGGAACAATGAGAAGGCAGCCACCTGTGAGCCAGGAGATGGCTCCTCACCAGGAACTGACCATGCCAGCACCCTGACTGAAGAGTTCCAACGTCCAAAACCATGAGAATTAGATGTCAGTTGTTTGAGCTTCCCAGTATGTGACATTTTTGTTACAGCAGCCTGAATAGACTAATATGCTAGTATGTCTATGAGAATTTCTATGTGCCTGGCATGTGCATTTTATTGCAGAGATGACAGGCTAGTGATCAACTCTGTGTCCCCCTCAGTAGTGGAGAGTAGATCTTGGAAAGCAGTTAAGGGTGATTCTTCCCAGGCCTCTGTGTCTACGCAGGCTGGGCACTGCACTGCATTTAGGGCTCTCTTGGCCCTTCTAAAATGTGTATAATGAGCCATGGTCCCCAAAGCCTGAGGACACCAGGCTAAAAATGTCTCACACTGTCACAATGACTGAACAGTGTGCAGGGCATGCTAGCCACAAAAGTAGAGCCACAACATTACGTCTCATGTTGTGAATCTGGCTGGCACAGAAAAGAACCTGATTAAAAATATGTCCAGTGATGAAGAAACCCAAAACTTTTACCTAAAACTGGACACTGTTAATGCTCGAGCATGTGAGCCCTGAAGCCAGACAGGCCAGAGTCATACTCTGGCACCCACTTATTGTGTGTGCCCATGGGCAAGCAAGCCAGTTAACAGTACACATCAGTTTTCTCGTCTATAAAATGAGGATAATGATGAAACACACCTCATAGGACTGTCATAATGGTGCATGGCACAAATGCATGGAAAGTGCTTGGAGGAAGGGCTGGCACCTAACATGTGATATTTTCATGTGTGTTGTTATTGATGTTGTCTTAAAATTTATTATTAATATTATGAAATTTAAAAGCCACCCTAACCATGTGTAGATCTTCAGAAATCTCTTCTCCTGAATTAGAAGGATGACTTATCAAACCCTCTCAACTCAGCTCATCGTCTCTCCCATTAAATACCTCCAAGCTCTGGGCCCTTCTGTTCTTCCCACTGACAATAAAGTTCTTTTTTTCTAAAAGATAAGTCATATCTCCCCCACCTCAGGAACCTGCCATGGCTCCCCAGGGCCCATAGACTAAATCTCAATCTGCTGCTTAAGATTTGAAGCCCTTTGCTTCTGGCTCCATCCTACTTTTCCACTTCTTATTCCATTCCATCTCCCTATTTCCTCTGGATACCAGCATATTACACCTCTACTAACTATTCCCAACATGTTAGCATTTCAGCATGGCCAGGCCTTTGGATATGCTTCAGCTCTCAGGCTCTCCCCCTGAAGCCCATGGAAATCCTCCCCCATCTCTCATGACTCAGCTCAAATGCCATGTTGCCTTTCCTGATCACCAACATTAAACACCTGGTAGGCTCTCAGTAAATATTTGTTAAAAGAGACTTCTGGTTTCTAGTCCAGCATGTAAAAATCTTGGAAGCTACTAATCTGTCCTAACAAGTAAAAAGCTGAACAAATTGAAAAATCAACAACTCTTAGATCAATCAGAGAAATGAAGTCAGAGGGCAAACTTCTGTCCTGAAATTTGAAGAGGCAGACAGACAGAGAATCACAACTTACTAGAGCAAAAATCCATAGCATAAACCCCTGAAGGAAAAAAATACTAGGGTAGGAAAACCTGAACTGTGATTGACAAATTGCTCGAGGCTCAGTGTAGACATAGCTCAGAGTTAAAACTCTAGGGGTGCCTAGTCACAGCCCCTGCATACACTTTTGTGAGTTTTATCACCAAGAACTCTATCAAAGATCCTCATGGCGAATATCCAAGAGAAATCCCCTCGTGTTTCCAGCAGAGGAGAGGAAAAGAATCATTCTGAAATACATCAAGGCATTCTGTTCTTTGCAAGGCCTGCCCTCCGGAGAAACAATTTTACCAGAGCTTAATCTACCTGTTGGGGTTTTATCAGAACCTAATCTATCTGGGTGAAGGGAAATGCCCAACTCAAGCCTACTCTAGTCATCCTGTCTCACCTAAGGAGGGAGTAAGCAGGACCTAAGAGGCACTGATGAAGTTCATAGTCTAGGATTAAGGGCTGGCCAAAAGACTGAGACTTTATCATAAGACTATAGTCTTATGCTTCTTCTCCCTTCATGGCTTACACTGCTAAAAGTTTATTTACTGCAGTTCCTTTTGCCCTGTACATCATTCCATCTTTCAGAAAAAATTATGAGGCATACTAAAGGGCAAAAGTCAGTTTGAAGAGAGTAAACAAGCATCAGAGCCAGAGTCAGATATGGCAGGCAGGAATATTGATTGGACTTATCAGACTGGGAATTTTTTTAATTGGTTAATATGCTCAAGGCTTAATTGGGAAAAGACAATATGCAACAACAGATGAACAATGTAAGTTCAGAGATAGCTATTCTATGAAAGAACCAAAAAGAAATGGTAAAGATCAACCAATAGTGAAAATCAAGTAACAGAAATGAGGAATAGACCCTGCCAAGGAAAGAATCTTTGAGCTTGAGATATGACAACAGAACACTCCAAAACTGAAAAACAAAGAGAAAAAAAAAAAACAGAACAGAATATGCAAGAACTGTGGTAAAAGTCCAAAAGGTGTAATATACACATAGCGGGAACACACGAAGGAGAAAGGAGAGAGGTGTGAACAGAGGGAACATTTGAGGCAATAATGACTGAGAATTTCCTCAAATTAATGTCAGACACTAAACCACAGATTCAGGAAGCTCAGAAAACACCAAACAGTATAAATGTAAAAACAAACAAGCAAACAAAAAACACAACAACAACAAAAACGTAATGGCATTAGGGAGGGCATGTGATGTGATGAGCACTGGGTGTTATATGCAACTGATGAATTATTGAAAACTACATCTGAAACTAATGTTGGCAAATTGAATTTAAAAAATTTTACACCCAGGCATATTATATTCAAACTTCAGAAAATCCAAGATTAAAAAAAAAAAATCTCTTAAAAGAAGCCAGATGAAAAAAACCTTACCTATAGCAGATAAAAGATAAAAATCACACCCAACTTCTCAGAAACCATGCAAGAGGATGAAGTAAAATACCCAAATACTGAGGTGGGGAGGAAAAAACCCTGCTAGCCTAGAATTCTGTATCCTGCAAAATTATCCTTCAAAAGTGAATGAGAGGTAGAGACTTTTTCAAACATTGAGGGAATTTGTTGCCAGTATATCTGCCTTGCAAGAAGTGTCAAATGAAGTTTTTCAGGGAGAAGGAACCAGATAAAGCTTGGAAACACAGATTTCCATAAAGAAAAGAGCACAGGAGAATGAATAAGTAAAGGTAAAATGAACAACTTTTTCTCATTTTTTTTAAAGATTTATTTATTTACTTGAGGGTGGAGGGGCAGAGGGAGAGAGAGAGAGAATCTTAAGCAGACTCCACACAGAGCACAGAGCCTGATGCAGGGTTCAATTTTGTGACCCTGAGATTGTGACCTAAGCTGAAACCAAGAGTCAGACACTTAACCAACCAAGCCACCCAGGTGCCCCTTCTTTCTTATTCTTAATTAATCTAACAGATAACAGTTTGTTCAAGACAATAATAGTGGCAATGTATTTGATTATCTATATAAAATGCTTATGTGTGAGTGAAATGAATAGTACAGGGGTGGGAAAGAGGAATTATAAATATTTTGCTATTATAAAGTGAAGTGTTATTACTAGTGAAGCAAGGTAGTATTATTTGTAAGTAGCCTTGGATTAGTTGAAAATGTGTATCACAAACTTTCAGACAACCACTAAAGAAAGTTAAAAAAAAAAAAAAAAAGAAAGAGGTAAAAAAGAGGTAAATTGATATGCTAGGAAAGAGAAAATGGAACCATGTAAAATGCTCAGTTAAAACCACAAAAGGCAGAAGTGTCGAAGACAAAAATAGGAACAAAGAACAAGCACAACAAATAGGAAACAATAACATATCATATAGCTATTAACCCAACTCTGTCAATAATCACCTTAAATGTCAATGAACTAAATATGGCAATTAAAAGACAGAGATTGTCAGAGTGGATCAAAAAACAAGGCCCAGCTATATGTTGTCTACAAGAAACCTACTTAAAATATAAAGACACATACAGATTAAAAGCATAGGAATGAAGAAAGATACACCATGCTGACATGAATCAAAGGAAAGCAATAATAACTATATTAATTTTATACAGGGAATACTTTGGTAAGGAGAGTTAATAGGGAAAAAGAGGGGCATTGCATACTGATAAAGGGACCAATGCTCCAAGAAAATATAACAAGCCTTAATGTGTATATGCTAACAACAGAGCATGAGGGTACATAAGGCAAAAGCTAAGAGACCTATAAGGAAAAATAGATGAACCGTTATTATATTCAGACACTGAAATACCCCTCATCAACTAACTGGATACTTCTGCTCTGGGAAAGACGATGTCAAGAGAATGAGAAGATAAGCCACAGACTGGGAGTAAATACTTGCAAAAGACACATCTAATAAAGAACTGTTGTCCAAAATATGCAACAAACTCTTAAAAAACCCACAACCATAACAGCACAAATAATCCAATTAAAGAAATAGACAAGTGGAGCCCGGGCGGCTCAGTTGGTTGAGCATCTGCCTTCAGCTCAGGTCATAATCCCAGAGTCCTGGGTTTGAGCCCTGCATTGGGCTCCCTGCTCAGCAGGGAGCCTGCTTCTCCCTCTCCCTCTACCCCTTGCCCCTGCCTGTGCACTCTCTCTGTCAAATAAATAAATAAAATCTTTAAAAAAAAAAAAAAAAAAAGATGAGCAAGAGACCTGAACAGACACCTCACCAAAAGGGATATGTAAACATATGAAAAGATATTCCTGTCTTTTCAAAAAACATATGAAAAGGTATTCAACATCATTGTGTCATTAGGGAATTACACTGAAAACAATGAGATACCAGGACACATCTATTTTAGAAGATCCCAAATCCAAAGCACTAACGACATCAAATGTTGGTGAGAATGGAAAGCAGTAGGAACTTTCACGCATTGCTGCTGGGAATGCAAAACCGCCCGGCCACTTAGGAAGGTGGCTTCTCAGTTTCTTGCAAAACTAACCATACTCTTCCCATGTGATTCAGCAATCATGCTCCTTGGTATTTACCCAAGTGAACTGAAAGCTTCTGTCTACACAAAAACCTGCACATGGATGTTTATGGCAACCTTATTCATAGTCGTCAAAGCAAAGATGCAATCAAGATGTCCTTCTGCAGATGAGTGGCTCGAGAAACTAGTACATTCAGACAATGGAATACTATTCAGCTTTAAAAAACAAAACAAAACAAAAAAACAAAAACAAATTAACTTTTGAGCCATGTACAGACATGGAGGAAGCTCAGGCGCATAATCCTAAGTGAAAGAAGCCAGTCTGAAAAGGCCACATACTATGTGATTCCAACTGCATTACATTCTGGAAAAAGCAAAACTATGAAGACAGTAAAAAGATCAGTGGTTGCCAGGGGTTAGTAGGGAGAGAAAAAGGAATAGCAGAGCAGAGGATTTTTAGGGTAGTGAAACTGTTTTGTAAGATACCACAATGGTGGGTACATGTCATTCTACATTTGTCAAAACTCATAGAAGATAAAGCCCAAGAGTCAACCTTCAATGTAAACCGTGGGCTTTGGGTGATGTTGATGTAGCGCGGCAGGTTCACTGATGACAACAAACGTACCCCTCTGGTGCCCGACGTTGATAGCGGAGATGGCAGTGCATGGGGGGTGGGCAGAAAGGGATGTGGGGGGATTCTCTGAACTTTCTGCTCCATTTTGCTGTAAACTGCGTTAAAGCTGCTCTAAAAAATAAGGTTTATTAATTACAAACAAGTTGTAAATGGATGAATGACCGAATTGATCCTGCCTCTTCTGCCCAATGTTGTTGTGTGAACTTAGGTTTTTCTGCCTACGTCATTTTATTCAGGGTTCAAGTTTCACAAGGCTTTTTGCTCCACAAACCATGAGTGCAAAGGTCTTCCACCCTCTGCTGGAGTTTCTGCTGAACGGTCAAGATAAAGCAAGAGTGTAAACTTCTAATCTTCTTTTAAAGACAAGTATGGACAAATCAGGTCCCCGTGTCGGGATGATGCACAATGACAAAGTCAAAGCCACTGATTGCTGCAAGAATTCGAGGAGGCCGCTGAGGCCCCTGGTTTTCAAAGTGGTTTTAGTGTCAGAATCCGCTTTTCAAATCAACTTACACAGAACCCCAAAATGTACAAGAGTTAACAGAGTAAAAAACAAACAAACAAACAAACAAACAAAACACAGAAATCAGAACTGTCCTGGCCCATGACTCTAACATGTGTCATTTCCTAACACATTCATTTTTCCTTCTAGCTCATCCACCAAGAAACATCATAGACGTCCTTCCTATATTATTGTCCACATAGTTGCTGACAACATTGAACAGGACAGGCTCAGTAGCATGATTTAGAAACTTCCCTCTTCTTGCATATATGTAGACACATTTGTAGAGATGTAATGATGTAATTATTTTGGACATTATGTTTTAAAACTTTTCAAATGCATAGAAAAGTAAGGGAATAGAATAATAAACATCTACATCTAGATTTCAAAGTTGTAATTATTTTTTTATATTTCTGTCACATATATAGGTACTGTTTTTTATTTTCCTAGTTTGGACAAACCAGCTATTAAAGACATTTAATAGTGGGACTTTTGAAAGATATCTGAATTTTAAAAAGGCCTAGGGCTCCTGGGAACCCTTTGAGACCCAACTGTCCAGTTTTGCACATGGAGGTACTGGACCCCCAAACAAGGAAAAGCCTGAAAAGCCTCCCGGAAAGTCTTTAATCTGGCTTCTGTTTGCTCCTTTAGCTCCTGCCCTATGCTCCCCAAAAGGCCTCCTGTGCTCCAACTGCATCACACCTGCATTCCTGCAAACCTTTCACAGATCCCAACTTTTCCTCTGCCTTTAAGATGACACTGAGGCATCATCTCCTCCAGGAAGCCTTCCCCCACATCCTTCACCCTACCCCCAAAGGGTGGAGGTAGGTCAAACAGAAGCCAGCACCCCCAGGAATGGGTAGCACCTAGACCTAATAGTCTAGGTAGGCAGAACCAAACCAAACCAGCAAAGTGGCAGGGAGGCATTAGGAGGGCCTAGGGAAACGCACTTGTAAAAGGACATTCCAAAAGGGAAGTAAGTATTGCTAAGAGAGTCCCTCAGAATGGGGTGGGGAGAATATTGAGGAGGCAGAGCCTATTGACTCCTGTTTGAATTCTGGGAACACCATGAAGTCTTGACTTTTATCAATTATGACTTGCCACTTGCACATTGGCCACCTCTTGGAAGACCTCCTCTACTGTGGACTGAAATAGAGAGAAGGTAGCACTCGTTTGCTCCAGAGCCAATCCTGCGTTAGGTGGTCAGTTAAACTCTTCTGTCAGCACCAATCGCAACTCCTTCAAAACGAGCTACCCAGCCTCCTGGGGTCTGCCCTTATAACCCTGCACTCCCCATTGCAATTCCAAGCGCAATGTCAATCTCCATCCTCTCCCCGCCTCTCACATTGCAAACCCTAAGATCCCAAATAAACACCTTTGGTTGCTTTACAGCCTCTTCTTCCTGATTGACATGCCTAATGTCTTGATTCCAGACACAAAAGCCAACAATCGATCTGACCCAACAGATACCCAAGTGACCTCTAGCTATGATTAAAAGCCATAAACACAAAAAGAACATCAGGAAAATGTTTATGCATGAGGTCTCTGGCTCCTCGGAGTCTATGCAGAGGAATAAGTCCCTCAGGATCAGCCCCTGGGCCTCCCAAGACCCCCCCTCCCTGCCTTGCGCTCTCCCAGGACACTCGGCAAGGATCTGAACACCCCGTGCTGTCACCACTGTTTCTGTGTCTCCCATCTCCCCTTCTGGCTCTCTCCCGCTCTCCCAGACCCTCTGCTACAGAACCAGCCTGCCAAGGTTTGCAGCATCAGGTACCAGCCGGCTGGGCAGGTAGCACCCGAAGTTTGCACGTGGCCGCAGCGCCCTCTGCCGGGCGCATCCCGCAGCCGCGGGGCACTCACCGGAGTGGGGGCGTTCACCACCGACAGGTTGTACCCGTAGAGGAAGGAGGAGCCGAAGGCGCCCACGAAGGAGGCCACGAGGAGCAAGCAGGACCAGTCCTGGGAAGGAAGAGGACAGCACGTCAGATCCGGCAGTCGGGCACACAGCTAGGGGCCCACCGGACGTACCCGGGCTGTCCCCTGGTCTGGGGAGGCTGCCGCAGGTGCGTTGCCTGTCTGGGCCCACCTGCGCAGGCAGGCGTCCTGGGTGAGTTCTGTCCACGCAGGCCTGGAGCTCGGCTCGCCTCTGACGGCTGCAACAGACAGGCACTCGCAGACCTGACGCCCTTAGCGGGTGCTGCGCAAGCAGCCACACACTATTATGTCAGCTGAATTTGGCCACTTTCTGAACCACATCGGAGCAAAAAGCAAAGCCAGACTCAGCCACCGGCAGTAGCAGCTGGCGCTTAGAAGAGGTGTGGGCCAGGCATTGTTCAGAGCACTTTCTGGGGTACTGTCTCATGGAATCCTCAGATCAGTACTATGTTATGCTGATTTTATAGGTGAGGAAACAGGCACAGAGGGGTCCGTGGTGCTGTCTGGGATGGGGGCTGGAGCCCATGCAGTGTCCCCCTGTATCCCATTGCCTCTCCCCCACCGGCTCTCCATCTGGGAACAGTGTCTAGGGCCTGAGGCTGCTCACAGCTGCACAGGTGCATACACGCTCACATGCACGCACACACAGCACTGCACGTGCTGTTCCAGACTCAGCTGTCGATCTGCAGGCCAGTCTGAGCACCTCAGGACAAGGACCTCTAGAGAGATACAGGCCTCAGCCCGGAGAACGAGGCATCTGCCTCCATGTAATCCTCTCCTTTGGCCTCATCCAAGGATGGTCACAATCAAGACAGGACCATGAGCAGAAACATCTAGGCCCCCTGGCAAAAGCTGCCTGGCTGGCAGGAGCTGGCAGTGGGAGCAATTGCCATCCTAAGCTGGCCAGGGGAATATGGGCCATTCTCCAGATGGAGGGGACCCAGGTGCTCTTAGAATCCACTCTCTGCTATCATCTCTGCTAGCACATGTGTGCTTATCAGGCCAGGCCCTGATAAAGCTCCAGGGATTCACCGGCAACAAAACAGACGAGGCCCACAGTTCAGGCAACTGTGTCAGTCAAACACTGTTTGGAAGGGAAAGCTGGACCCCGATAGCCGACTCCCTGCTCTGCCCACCTCAGTAGTCTCCTCTAGCATGGGGGGCAGTGCTAGAGGTGCTGGATGGTTCTACCACTCAGCTGTGAGAACCTGAGCCAGTTTCTTAACCTTTCTCGGTCAAGCTTGCCGAGCTGTAAAATGGATCTAATAACACCACTGGCTGTGCAGGTTGTTGCGGACTCACTGTGTTGCTGGATGAGGATGTTTAGAATGTTACGTGCACACAGGGAGTGTTCAGAAGGGCTGTTTACTCTTTCTGCTGCAGCCTGCCACCCAGAATGGCTGTTGCTCAGGTCAGATGCCAACGTCTCTCTTGGCCTAGCCTGTACGCCTGAAATTCCCCCTTCTAGAGACTTTTGTATCTAAGGCCCATTGCCAGCCTCTTCTCTGAAAGCTCCAACTCCTCATGTTTACGTTTCTCTTTCTCTCTCTCTCTTTTTTTTTTAAGATTTTATTTATTTATTCATGAGAGAGAGAGAGAGAGGCAGAGACAGAAGCAGACTCCATGCAGGGAGCCCGATGTGGGACTCGATCCCGGGTCTCCAGGATCAGGCCCTGGGCCAAAGACACTGCTAAACCACTGAGCCACCAGGCTGCCCTACGTTTCTCTTTGATTCAACTCCGTCTTACCTGGGATCTGCAACTTAGGCCTGTAACCTTGGGCCAGTACATCGCTGCTCTGTGACTCAATATTCTTATCTGAAAGTGGAGATGATAACAGACCCCACCCCCTAGGCTGTTACGCTGAGTTAACACTGTGCCCATGAGCGTTAGCGGCAGAGGCTGGTCAGTGGCAAGGGTCTTACTTTTTGAGGGTGGGGGTCTTGCTTCCAGGCACCATGCCTACTGCAGAGAAGGTATTCAGTAAATGCTAGTGATCGGATGGAGGTGAGAAAAGGGGTTTATAAGCCACCGGGATGGACATTGCCAGCTATGGGGCCAGAATCTTTTACTGTTTGTAAGAGGAGGCTGAACTGTATCAGATTCAGCAATAGAACAAGCTGCATTTTAGACAAAATGCCCATGCTCCATAGTCACTTATCTGTCCCTGGGCCCCTTGCTTCCAGCCCTGATCCCTGTCCCTTTGTCCACACCCATCAGAGGATAGACAGGGCAGGTGGGAGCCTCTCCCAGGACCCCTGCCCCTGCTTGGCCAGCAGGTCCCCACCACTTCTCATCACCTGCCCCAGGGACAGAGGCTACCTGCTGTGGGGGCAGGGAGGGAAAAGGGGACGCCACCCAGCCTGTGCAAGGCAGTTCTCTGCCGTGGCCTCATTTCGTAAGCACAGGCACATTGCCAGAGGGAAACTGCAGCCCCAGAGCCAGAGCTCCACAGCCAAGGTCACGGGGACCAGGGCCCCAGGCCTTTCAGGCAGCAGAGGGAGGCAGGCACAGCCTCCCACGCTGGGCCTCTGAGCCCCATGGCAGGTCCACAGGCCTGTTTCTGCATTTACCTTTCTGGTCCTCCTGCCCGGCGTCCCTCTTGGGGTGCGGCCACGCTTGGCAGCCCTTGGGTGAGCCCGGGCCCGGGAGTCCATGCTCCGCAGGCTGTGAGCCGGGCCAGGGCATCTCTGAGCAAGAGGCAGAGTCCACGAGGGGGCGGGGACCCGGCAGGAAATGCGGCAGTTCTGTCTCGTATGAACAGGAAATGGGCACCATGGGCTGTCTCCCGCTCCCAGTCAGAGGGGCAACCCAAGAGTCATGGAAGGGAAACTTGCCTTCTCACGAATCCTCTGGTTTTCCCTCCCAGCAAGGCCAGCGTGCAGAGAGGGAGCACTGGGCATAAACCCAGGGTGTCTAAGGATTGGGACAGAACGGAGCGTCCCTGATGGCAGGGGATGCCTGGTGGGGCCCCAACCCTGCCTCTCTAACCCTGTCCTTAGCCAAGTCACTTTGCTTCTCTGAGCTACCACATTTATGAGAAGACTGATCCATCCGGGACTGTCCATCCCGTAGTTATTCTGAGGCTCAAACAGAAAACACACAGCCCCTGAGCAGCCTGCTGGACGTGGGCATGGCCGCCCTGCAGCTTTGGAACAAATGGGGAGGCTCTGGGTTTGGAAGAAAAATGATCTGCCACTTGGCCATTCCACTGTCCTGCTCACTCAGCACTGGCTCTGGAGGGGGAAGACCTTCTCGCCTGCCCCTGTAGGGAAATCAATAAGGAGGCAGGAGCCCTCAATGCATACTCGACATCATGAGAATTAATTCACCATGTGGCCAATTTGCCCCAGATGTCAGACAAGTATCTTTAATCATGACAGTTTAGGACAGTGTGCCTTGGCCATTTGCTCCCAGAGGCAGAGAGCAGGGACAGAGGCCAGCGGGTGATGGTATGTTTGGGGAATGCAGAAGCCCTAGAAGGCCAGGCAGGCATCAAGCCCACAAAGACACAAGAAGCAAGCAAACTAGGTTTAGTGGATCGCAGACATTGAAACTAGGGCTGGATCGCAGAAGACTTTCTGGAAGAGGAGATTCCTGAGTAAGCCCGGGGAATATGCAGGCAGAGAAGGGGCATGGGTGGGGATGGGGGGCGGGTCATTGAACCAAGACCCACAGGCATAGATGAGGTAGGCGGAGGTAGGCGGAGGAACAAAATAATTGAGCATGGCTGGACCCTGAGCTACGGGAAGTGGTGGGAAGGGGCCAGGACAGCTGCCTCCCTGTGTCTTGGGGACCTACAGGGTGCGGTCCTGACGGGGACTTTAAGTCCATCCTCATTTCCATTTCCTCCTTCCCTCTCTCCCCCCCTTATCTCAGGCCCTTCCATGGGTTATCTCTGGCTTCATCGTGACTAACAGGACATCTCACCTGATCTTGCTAAAATTCAAACTGAATCAAGTGATCTTCCCCCACTCTCTGCCATTTAAAATTGTTTCATGTTTCCCCAGTGGGGTTGAAAACTCAGTAGGCCCCAAGAGCAAGAGGTCAACACAAATGTGCAACTACAGGGATGCCTGGATGGCTCAGTGGTTGAGCATGTGCATTTCAGCTCAGGTCATGATCCTGGGATCATGTCCCGCATCAGGTTCCCCGCAGGGAGCCTGCTTCTCCCTCTGCCTGTGTCTCTGCCTCTCTCTCTGTGTCTCTCATAAATAAATAAATAAACTCTTTTTTTTTTTTTTTTTAAAGTTCAACTACCAAAGGAAGAAGGTCCCTGGTGTCTGGGACACCCCTGTGCTGTGAGAACTTCCAAAGCCAGCAAGCATTAAAGGCCCTGCCAGTGGAGCACAGCACGGCCACCAGCCACCGGCAGACTCCGAGTGTGGACGCGAGCCCCTGGCAGAGCTGTCCCTGTACACCTCTCCTCACTCAACCTCCCTGATCCAAGACCTGCTGAATTAGAGCTCTGAGGGTGGATGCCAGAGGGTATGCAGATCCCAGGGGTGGAAGGAGACCATCCTCCAGCGGTTGCCCCTGGTCCAGCCCTGCACCACAGGCTATCCCATCTCCTAAGACTGGACATGTGCAGACTTCATGTCCCCTCTTGGCCTAGCAGCCTGGAGGCAGTGCTTGGCCTGAAGACTTCCTCTTCCATAACTTCTCTCCCCAGCCTATCGACAAACCAACCCAGGGGTGAGCAGTGTCTTGCTCCAGGTCACACACCTAAAAGTTGAGCTCAAGTTCCAGGCCAGCGCTCCAGCTATTTGGAGAGCCTGGGCTTCTTGCTAACTGCACTTCCTTCCTGGGGACAGGAGAGTGATCTCAAATTCCCAGGGCTTTTCCGGATGGCAAACAGCTCTACTTTCTGGGACACCTTGGTGAAGGTGATAGGAGCTGTCCCTTTGCTTTGCCACAGCTTAGTGGTTTAAAACCCAGACGTGGTGGCACACTGCCTGGGGTTGAGCCTCCGCTCAGCCACTTACAACCTGTGAGCCCTTGCACAGGTCACTTGGGCTCTCTGTGGTACAATGTCCTCCTCTGTAACATGGGCACAACCCTGCCACCACCTCATAGACTCACTTGTGGGATATTCTGTGAGTTTATACTCGAAAAGCATGTAGAAGAGCCACACAAGTACGACAGCACACAGCATACAGCAAGCGTGCAATGAATACTCATTATTTTTTTTAAGTCACCTTGTCCCCAGATAATGTGCCATATCTGGACCCAAATGCTCTCACTTTTTTCTAAATAAAGGCCATCATGTGTACTCTGTGTAGAAAGATCTGAGCCCTGCTAGGGTATTAGTGTCCTCGGTGGTAAAAGGAGGTTGGGGGCCAGGTCAATGTCCCTGGACAATTGCCAAGGCCTGTTCCAGTGCTCATGTTTGGTCTCTCGGCATTGAGCACGATGTGTTACAGCTCATTGGGCTGGACCACAGTTACTCGAGATTTCTCTGTTCCCCAAGCACCCTCCTCCTCACCTCCAGAACATGTCTATGCTAATTTGCCCTTGGCCCAATGTGTTCACACCCTTGATATCATGAGTCCTCTAACAGCCATCTGAGGAGCTGCTAGGCTGACATGACAGGGAAGAAGTGAAGTTTGGGAGAGGCAGTGCCATTCCCATACTTGCTTGGCCTATAGCCCCATGCTCTCCAGCAGACCCTGAGAAAATTAACTCTATCAAGGATGTGGTCACTAGACAAATATTCCCAGGTGTCGTGGGGCTGGGACACAATCATCCTCTTCTGATACTTAATCCTGCATGCACACACCCATTCACCATTATTTGTTGAGTACCTACTCATGCCAGGTTTTCCTGGCCTTTGCTCAGGCTTGCCCTCTGACTACCCATGACTTTGCTCATCCATCAGTACTCAGATCTCTCACCAGATCACCCCAGAAGCTCCCCTGGCTCCCCCCCCCCCGCCCCTCTGTGTTCTGTATGATGCTCACAACTGTACTGGCTGTGACCATCCTTACTTATAACTGTCTGTCCTCATGTGGGCCTGTGCCTCCGGACAGGAGCTCACCAAGGGCAGGGACTTTGTGTGTCTGTTATGGGGTGAACTAGGTCCCCCCCGCAATTCATAAGGTGAACCATTAACCCCCAGTACCTCAGAATGTGACTGCATTTGGGGACAGGGTCTTTAAAGAGGAGAGTGGGGTAAAATGATGTCACTAGGGTGGACCCTAATCTATTATGACTGATACCTTCATAAGAAGAGCTTAGGACATAGGTACACATAGAGGAAGGTCCATGTGAGGATGCAGGGAGAAGATGGCTATCTACATGCCAAGGACAGGGGCCTGAGAAGGAACCAATTGTGCCCACATCCTTGATCTCAGACTTCCAGCCTCCAGCACTGTGAGAAAGTATATCTCTGGTGTTAAGCCCCCTGCATGTGGTGCTTTGTCCTGGTGGCCTGACTAGGGGAATCCAGTGTCCTGAGCCTCTTTGGATTCTCACCTGGCTCAGGGAAGGGGCCAGGTAGATACTCCTGGAACGGAACTCAAACTATCCTCTGGATGATGTCCTAAAGCTAGAAAATCAGCTTGGACAAGATAAAATTTTCCACCAGGAAAGGAAAAAAAATTGGGGGGTAGTTTTTTTTTAGTTGAATATCATTTAAGCAGAATTATTAAGATGACTAATCCCCTTCCTTCATTACACCAAATGCCTAGACAGCAGAGCCTTGACGCAACCTGATATAAGTGTGTCCTTGGAGGGAATCACTGTCACATCCCTGGATGACCTGAGATGGTGGCTGAGCCTCCCTGAAGCTCCGTTTCACACCTGTGGGTGGGGACAGTCACTCTCAGTCTTCCAATTCCACACTTCCCTGGTGGTTTGATAAATACACCTGAATTGATATTTGTCCTGCTAATAAGGTTTATTAAAAATATGGACATAGTTTCTTCTGAGTCCTGGTTGCTTCTGCACCCATCACAGATGAGGCACAGAGGGACCAGGGTTCAAGACTGGCTTCCCTTCACTCTAACTATGGAGCGTTGGACAAGTGGCTTCATCCTTCTCTGAGCTGCAGTTTCTCACCTGTGAAACAAGGGCAGTGATATCTTCACCATTGTGTGGCTGAGAGAACCGAAGGAGAGACCCGTGTAAAGGGCCAGACCAGAGCAGGTGCCACTGGCTTTGGTTTTTGAGTCTGGATTAAAAGGCCCAAGGAGTCCTGAGGAGTAAGAGCCTCTCTGAGTGCCCAGGACGTCCTGGAGGAGAGAGCAGGTGGACTGGGCCTCGTGGTGGGGCAGGGGGACGGGTTTCAGCATATCCTCAAGGATAGAGACATCATCACTGTCACACATCTGTGTTCCCTCATTGTGAAATGATCTCTGGGGTGGGGGACCCTCGCTCAAGTCCCGAAGGCCACCAGCAGACAGTATAATCATCATCAACCAAAGTACAATATAATCAGTGGCCTGTACCTCCTCAAGCCACATGCTTTCCTGTTCACATGGCAACTTCCCACATACCTTTACTTCTATCCCCTGCTCTCTCTTCTCTGCCTGACCTTGCCTCCATCTAAATCTCCCAGAGAGCAGCGAGGGTGCCAGGAGGGACTGCCCCAGTGTTACCAGAACAGGGAGAGAGAAGGAAACCAGGACTGACCAATTTCTCTTTCACCAAATCACTTTCTTTGGAATGTGCTGAGTCCTTTTCACTGAGCTTCATGGCTTATGTTTCAGATTTTGGATTGGGTTTCCTTGTTCCTGAGAAAGAGAAAAAAGAAAGAAATCATTAGACACTTGCTGTCACCAATACATAATTAGGGGAGGTGGCTCCAAATGGAGGGGTTGCCTGGTGAGGACACTAGGATGGGGTGGGGGGTGTGGTGCAGACAGCTCCCCTGGAGATCTAGGCGCCTCCATACTCCTCTCTGGCCTCATTGTCTCCATCTGAAGGATGGCTGGGCTGGTGTGTTTCCCATGCTTGCCATGTTGCTTATTCAATACAGGCCCCTCCCCAGAACATTCTTGTTCAGATGGTCATTCCTATGGTGCCACACATCTTGGAAACACCAAAATTTCTGTCTTCAAGACATGAAAATAAAAGCAGTGTAAATTAAAACCAAATGCCAATCTCTCCTGTCAAATTGGAAACATTCACCAAGATTGTAACCAGAATCCCTGGCAGGTCAGAAGTAGAAAAATGGGCAGGTTTCTGGAGTTTGGAAATAGGTTTCTAGAGCCATAAAAATATGTAGGCCCCAACCCCTCCATGTATAAAAAGTTATCCTAAAGGAGTAATAAAGAGCGTGGACAAAGATTTCAGCCTGAGATTGTTAACAAATGGTATTCACAATAGAAAAAATTATCTAGGGGCAGCCCCGGTGGCCCAGTGGTTTAGCGTCGCCTTCAGCCCAGGATGTGATCCTGGAGACCCAGGATTGAGTCCCACATCAGGCTCCCTGCATGGAGCCTGCTTCTCCCTCGGCCTGTGTCTCTGCCTCTCCCTCTCTCTCTCTCTCTCTCTCTCTCTCTCTCTCTCTGTGTGTGTGTGTCTGTCATGAATAAATAAATAAAATCATTTTTTTAAAAAAAGAAAGGAAAAATATCTAACAGGGAAGTTTAAATGAGTTATGGTACATCCATATATGGAAACTATGCTACTCATGTAGCATTTATAAAATATGTTAAAGAATATTTAACATCACGGGAAAATGCTCATAATCTTACTTGACAAGCAGAGGAGGATCTATGAAAGAATATCCATTAGCATTAGAAATAGATGCACTTACTAATAAATCCATGCTATTATGTGATATAAGGTCTTAAACTATGCCCATGTGTTTTTTAATTTTATTTATTTATTTATTTATTTATTTATTTATTTTTAAAAGATTTTACTTATTTACTCATAACAGACACAGAGAAAGAGGCAGAGACACAGGCAGAGGGAGAAGCAGGCCCCCTGCAGAGAGCCAGATACAGGACTGGATCCCAAGATCATGACCTGAGCCAAAGGCAGATGCTCAACCACTGAGCCACCCAGGTGCCCTGCCCATGTGTTTTTTAATGTAAAATTAAAAAATTTTTAAATGTTTATACATTATTTATTCCACAATTATTCACTAAGCCCCTACTACCTAGGTAAGAGGAAGACAGACTTTGCCCTGCCCTCATGGAGCTTCCATTCTAGAAGAGCCAATCTGGGAGGAGCATACAGAATGCTCCTGGAGCATGGAGAAGGCAAGGGGTCCTGGCCCAGCACAGGGCAGCAGGAGCCCCAGGCTGCTGAGGTGAGCAGAGGACACATCACATATTTATGTGCAGAGAAAATAGACCCCCTGGAAGCAGCAAAACAGACAGCAGTTTCTACCTGGCCATAGTATTTTAGCCCATTTTTATCTGGTTTCTTTTCCTATGTTTTTCCAATTTTTGACACTGGAAAAACTCCACTTCTGTAACTAGAAAAAGCAAGTTTTAAAAATTGCTTTAAATTTAAATTTTTTTTTTCAGTTAAGTCCATAAGGTATCAAGTGGCCAAGTAGAGATACAAAATACAATTCTGGAAGAATATTTAGTTCTTAGAGGACGACGGGCTCTGAGATCCAGAAGTCATCTGTGTAGCCTGACGAGTATGTTGGTTGGTGAGCTTCTGTGGCCAGCACTCGAATGTTATGTCCGAGGCCCTCCCCTGGAGGACCCTGCCTGACTCATCCCAGCACACACCCCGGGATGCTCCAGCCCACTGGACCTCCCTTTGCAGGCCATTCTCATGCTCCTTTGGCTGCCCCTCAGCCTAGAACGCCTTTTCTCCTTCCCATACACAGAAGGAAGTGATTCAGATTTCAAAAGGAACAGTCGCATAGAGGAGGTGAGCATGAAGGTGAGACTCTGTGCCTCACCCTACAGAGACCACCACAGAGCTGACAGTGACCTCATCCATCCCTGAGACGTCATGTCCCAGGTAGGAAGCTGCCCACAGACATAGCACGAGGCCAAATGCAGTCAGCTTGCACCCCAGGCAGCATGGAGCCATGAGTTCAGACACCAGCCCTATAGCTCACTAGCTGTGTGACTTGCGGCGAGTGACTTAACCTCTCTGTACCTCTGTTTCTTTATGTCAAGTGAGGCACAGCAACAGGACGTATCTCACAGGCCCTTGTGAAGTTCAAATGAGTCCAGATAGACGTAGCACATAATAAATGCTAAGTGATCACCACTGTCACTGAACTCACAGCAAATGGCCTCTGTGGAGCACACATAAGGCACTTCGTTTGTCAGAGCCTCGTGAAACACCATTCTGAAATGGTGTCTTAGAACTTATTAAGAGAAAAAAAGAGGGGAAACTATTGGGTATATGAGAAGAGAACCCTAAACTGCCTCAAAATAATTCTCTAAGGCTTGAATAGAATAATGAATAAATATAGTATAAATGTAAGCTCTGGGCATGAGGTTTTGAAACTGCCAGCTCCCTCCCTGTCTTTTCAATCTCCAGTAATAGTGCAGAAATAGCTGCTGTTCTAATCTAACACTCTGATAAGTGTCCACTAGTGTGGCCATGCCGGTTCTTAAAGGTCAAAGTGTGCTGCACCCACTGATGAATAGCCCTGCCTCTGGCCCAGGTGCCCACCTGCCAGAGTCCAGCAGCTACAGAGTTCATGCCTACCATAGCAGAGCACCAGGACTCGGCTCCTAGCTATCTGGCCCCTGCCTTGGCTGTGCCGGGGGTTAAATGTTTAGAAAACCACCTCTGCTACCGATCATAAAACCTTCAAGGCACCATGTGTGGATCGCTATGGCCAGTCATGATGGAAATCAAGTCAGCAAGGCCTGGAGAAGTACCTTCACTCACCTAACCTGTCACAGAGGTTGGATCGGAGCCCAGACAGCTTCATGTCACATCCTCACTCGTAAGCCTGTGTTGGATGGAAGGGCAGAGGCAAAGAAACGGGCCTGTTGACAGAGTACACCACAGAAGGTCGGCAGACCGTACAGGGGGTCGTGTTCTCCCAAAGCTGGCTCGTGTGAGCTGGAGGCCACCTCCCTTGAAGTGCCTGTAGGTGCTGCTCTGTGCACTGTCCACCCTGCTGCGCAAGCCCTGTGGTGCCAACCAGCCCCTGGCTGACAGCTCTGGACAGGAAATGCCACAGACTTCCTACTCCCTCCACATTTTCGATTGAGTAATACTTGGCTGTGACTTCATCCTTAATCTTCAGGGTTAAGTCTCTGCTGACCTTGGCATGGAGCTAAAGCTAACCCTAAAACATATGGAACAGGAATATGGAAAATAGGGCAGCTTGAAGAGAGAGGGAGAGAAGGGGAGAGAGGAGAGGGAGGGGGGAGGAAGGGGAAAGGCAGATGGAGATTACTGGATTAGCAGCCCTTGGAATGATTGCCTTCGCCATAATCACTCATAATCAACTTCATTTTCATGTTAACATTTATCAAACACCATGCTAAGCCCTTCGCGTGCATTCTCTCACTTAATCTTCACCAAAGTGACTGTCAAATCCCTCGCTTTTCAATTGCCTTATTCCAGCTGCTCTGCGAGAGTCTCGACTCTTAAACATCCCCAAAGCCAATCCAAGTGTGTGAGCATAACTCACCCGGTTCCTGGGGCTTCCCTGGCCTGTTACAGTCTAAAGAGCAAAGAGAACATGCCTCATAGATAACCCAGCTCCCCATATAGTCTGATATAAGCCTGGGAAATTGGGAAAGAAAGCAGCATTAATGATTAAACAGCATCCAGCTGTTACTGTAAACATTCCGTGAAGCCTATCTCGGGTGGGCGAGAGATAAATGATTAACAGGGAACTAGTGATGGCTAGTTCAGCTTATTAAAAACATGCCAGGTGAGGGTCAACAAGTTCTGGACCAGAGTCAAAGGCAGAGGTATTCCCTCGAAGCCACTGCTGATGATCGGACCGACCTCCCTGGGTGTCGAGGGCTTCTCGCTAACATGACGATGTGGCCAGCGCGGGACCAACCTGCCCAGGCGGTGGCGAGGGTTAAGTGACATGACACGCAACCGCTATAAAGCAGGACACAAATGGATGCATGTTGATCGGGTCCTAAGCCCAAGTGAGTGGGACGAGGTGTTTGCACTTGCTACTCTGTCGATGTAGGAGAACCATGAACCCATGGAGACATACATGAGAGCCATCGCCTCTGACATGCTGTACCCAGGGGCACTGCCATTGTCGTTCTTTTAGGAACACCACGATGTCCTCCTGACCTGTCCCTCTAGCTTGAAAGAGACGCCCACTTGGGAATCCTACTCCATCTTTGGGACTCTGAGATAAGTGGAGGGCTGGAGGGGCAGAGAAACGTGAGGGACAGAGATGAGGAACCCAAGCAGCCCGACAGCGTCCTCCTGACCAGTTCACAGAGAGCTGAGGATATAGGAAGTGAGGATGGGCACCCGGGAGTCCCACCCACCAGGGAAAAAGGGACCCTGTGCCTGGTTCAGACACGTGCTTAGGTTTTGGGAGGTGGCACTGTTCGGGACACCTGGAACAGCCCATCCAGTTCTCTTGGTGTCAGTTCAGAGCACCCAGGAAACCTGCTCATGGCTAATCCCATTTTCCCAGTTTCCCAACCCTGAGGCTGACAAAAGGGTGCCCTGGAGGACGAGAAGAAATCACCTGACCCCTGCGAAGCATCTACTGCAGGTGTCTTTACCAACCACCCTCCGATGGCTGACACACTAGGAGGATTCCTGTGCCCGGGGTGTGCATAAGGAAGTGCAGACACACCTGGGCAATGCGATCGCTCCCCTAGTCTTTCCAAAGCTCCCGCAGTTCTCCAGCTGGTGCCCAGCCCTTCCTTTCCCCAGTCAGTCACCGGACCACTCTCTTGACTTCTTTTTAGCTGCAGCAAGTCATTCTCAATGCCAGGATTATTCAACTGCTGGTTTAGCAGCATCTGGATAGATAGTATAATGTGATGACTAAGAGCCTGGGATTTGATGTCAGACCTTGAATCCCAGCCTGCCACTCCCCAGCCAGGTAACAGGGGACAAGTCACCTGCCTGCAAGGTGGGGATAAGGGAATGCTCATCTCAGGGTCATGTAATACAGGCCAAATGAGATGCCGCCCTTGGAATTGCCTGCCGTGTAGCAAGCACCCAGTATTGCTGTTGTTTGGGGAAGTCTCTTTGTTGATCACTATTTTTATTCTTGTTTATTTATTTATTCTTTTTCCAGTGTTTATGGAGCACCTATTACGTGGCCAATACAATGCTAGATACTGAGAAGTCTGCAAAGGATAAATCTTTTACTTTCATCGGATAATTCACAATCGAGCCAGAAGGATGAGCCAATGGACAGGATCTGCATTTAGTAAGCGCCTACTGGTTATACGCAGCCTCATTTAATCCTAAGAGCAGCCACTAAGCTCTTGTTAGCTCCATTCTATGGCCGAGCATACTGGGGTTCCTGAAGTCACCCCACTTGCCTAAAGCACCATGACTTATAGACGAGAATTAACATTTAAAGCAAGACCCACAATTCCACCCTCCACCCACATTCTGTTTGCTGCTCTCTGGGGAAGCCCCTCACCAGAGAGGACAATCCCATCAGAGTGAGCCTTGAGACCTTGGTGTCAGACACATCTCTCTCTCTCTCTCTCTCTGGCAGTGCAGCATCCAAAAGACTTCTCACATCGGAGGATCTGCCATTTTGGGTCTTTTAGACACATCCCTCTCACTTTGTCAAGGGTCTTTTTTTTTTTAAGCTTTTATTTATTTGTTCATGAAAGACACACACAGAGAGAGGCAAAGATATAGGCAGAGGGAGAAGCAGGCTCCACGGAGGGAGCCCTATATAAGACTCAATCCCAGGACTCCAGGATCATGCCCTGAGCCAAAGGCAGACGCTTAACCGCTGAGCCACCCAGGCGTCCCAAGTCAAGGGTCTTCTTCCAGCAATTATCCCGTTTCCCTTCAGTATCATCAATTTCTCCTTCTCTACTGAATCTTTCTAGGCTAAATACAAAGATGTCTTGATATCACCAATCAAAAAACAAAAACTAAACTAAGAATTAGTAGAGGAGGGCACCTGGGCGGCTCATGCAGCTGAGCATCTGACTCTTGGTTTTGGCTCAGGTCATGACCTCAAGGTGATGAGATGGAGCCCCGCATTGGGCTGCACGCTCAGCAGGGAGTCTGCTTCCTCCTTCCCCTTCTGTACCTCCCCCCTCAAATCAGTCAATCAATCAATCAATCTAGAAGTGTTGGCAAGGATGGGGGGTTGGGGGGGTGGAAACTAGAGCCCTCCTACATTGCTAGTGGGGATGTCAACTGCTTCAGCCACCGTGAGAAACGGTTTGATGATTTGTCAGAGAGCACACATAGAATTACTCTGTGACCCAGCAAGATCATTCCTGGGTCCATATGCAAGGGAATTGAAAGCAGGTGTTCAAACAGAACTTGTACATGAATGCTCGAAGCTGTGCTATTTACAGTAGTTGCAATGTGGAAACAATCCCAACGTCCATTAGTTAATGAATGGACACACAGCTGTGATGTATCCACACATGGATTATTCATTCAAAAAAGGAATGAAGTCCTGATACATGTTTACAGTGTGGAAGAACCTGGAAAACCCTTACGCTGAGGTGAAAAACCTAGACACAAACATTCACCTGTTCATGATTCCATTTAAATGGAATGTGCAGAAGAGAAAAATCCACAGACACTAAAGACAGGTCAGTGGTGGCCATGGGCTGGGGTAGGGGGCCAATGGGAAGCCAATATTTAATGGGTTTGTTTTTGGGAAGATGAAAATGTTTTGGAGCTAGGCAGAGGTGGTGGCTGCACAACACTGTGGATGTAGGAAATGGTTAATTTTATGTTCCCTGAAGTTCACTTCAATTAGAAAAAAAAACCTTCCTTTGACCCCATGACCCTCTGTTCTCACCCCATTTCCTTGCTCTTTGGCATAGCTAAAATGTCCCAGAGGATTCACCGTCTCTACTCTGTACTTCCTTAGTCTGCTCCAGCAGAGGCTTTGACCTGTCACACAGCTCAAGTTGCTCTTACTGAGGCCATCAATCTTCCAAAGTCCCTCACCAATCCCCTATGCCCTCTCAGCAGCTTTGATGAAGGTGACCATTCCTCTTCCTTCTGGGTCCTTCTAGAAACTTCCCTGTCCTGTCTTCCCATCAACACACTGGCCTGGTTTTCCCTTAGCTGCTTTTTCCTTAGTCTGCCCAGCTGTTCCTCCTTCCCTGAGAGACCGCCAATGGTGGAGCAGCCCAAGACCCAGCCTAATGGCCTCCTTTCTACTCTACCCTCTCACCCTGGGCAACCTCATCCAGACTCATCTGTCACCTTCAACCCTTCCATATGCACACTGGACTTCCGACAGCCCTGCCCAGATCCCCTCTTTCGTCAGGCCTCTCCTAGTCCAGCCTCCTCCCAGGCCAAAAAGCAGACTCCTTCCTCCCTCTAAATCCCCTCCTGGTGCCTGCCCGAATCCCAGCAACTCTCGCCACCTGGGCTCTAGACTACATCCTGGGCAGATGGCACAGCTGTCCCTGGGGCACCACCTGCCACAGCCTCCCGACAGCTGCCCGGCTCACCCCCCCTTCCGCAGATACTCTCCATGCAGTGGCGCAGAAGTGACTTCCTCTGCAAACACCCGGGGGTAGGACCCACCCTGCTTACAGCCTCCCGTGGCTTTCCTCCAACAAGTCCTGGCTTGCTGTTCCCTGCACCCAGAGCCAGACCCTCCTCATTCTACCAAGTGATACGAGAAGAGCAAGGGATTGCTTCTTCCCCAAATGGCTTCCGATCCTGGCTCTGCTGCCCACCAGCTGTGGGACTTGAGAAGGTCAGGAGGGGCCCCAGTGACAAGGTCCATGTCTGCCTCTCCAACTTTTCACTCTACTCTCTCCCTCGGCCTCCACATGGCCCTCACTGTGGCCTCCTCCCGTCCTCCGAAACACCCAGGCTCTGCTGTCTTGGGGTCTGTTGACCGGCTGCTCCTTCTGGCCAGAGATCTGTCCCCCAAACCTCTACAGGGCTGCTTCCCTCTTGTCCCTCAGGTCTTATCTTGCACGTCTCCTTAGGAAGGCTTTCTCGCATCACCCTGCCTAAACTGAACCCAGCCTGACCCCAAGTCTGCCTGTCTGCCTGTCCCTCCCACTCTCCCTCCCTTTCTGAGTCCTTCTCCATCTCCCTGTCCCCTTTCTCCCTCCTTCCCTCTTTCTCTCTTACCTTTTATTTCCTTCAACCTATGTAATACATGAAGTTCTCTTTTCTATTTATTTTGGGGCTCCTGTCTTTTCTCCCCTGCAGAATGCAACTCCATGGGGGGGGGGGCAGGTACCTTGTCTCTTATCACTGCAGTTACCCCAGCGCCCAGAACAGAGTCCAGCACATAGTAGGCACTTAATGTATATTTGGTGATGAACTGATCAGAGAAGCCGCAGTGCCTGCTGAGCTCTCTCTTGCCCTCAGAAACCTCTGTCAAGAGTGTTTGGCCTAGACTGGCTGCCGGGGAGGGGATCGCACCAGCACTGGGCCTGAGTTTGACACAGAGCAGCGAGCACCACCAAGGAAGCAAAGCATCATCTAGCGAGAGTCTCGTGGCAATGGCACTCAGTGTCCAGCAGTGGGAGATCAGGGACCCCCTAACCAGGTTGTTCTCCTGCCTGCTCCCCATGTTTTCTGCATATTTCCAGAACTCTCCGTGAATGCCTATCACGTGTTTGCTTGGTTTCATTTTTGGGTCTGACAGGAGCCCTCATGGAACTGTTACTCTGACCTCTCAAGCCCTTAGAGAGAAGCATGATCAATGGTTTGATCACCATTTTAAGTAAGCTTGAAATACCAGCTTGTTATTAAAAAAGAAAAAATAGTGGGGTGCGCCTGGGTGGCTCAGTTGGTTAGGCGTCCGCCTTTAGTTCAGGTCATGATCCCAGGATCCTGGGATCAAGTCCCACATCGGGCTCCCTGCTCAGCAGGGAGTCTGCTTCTCCCTCTCCCTCTGTGCTCTCTCTCTTCCTCTCAAATAAATAAATAAAATCTTTAAAAAAAAAGAAGAAGAAGAAGAAAAAAAAAAAGTGGAGTGGAACGTCCGAAGATTGAGATCCTCCTTCAGCTCATGGGTTTGGTTTAGGCTGGAAGAGCGAGGCTCTGACACCCACAGTGACCCAGCTTCCAACCCCAACTGCCACCAGCCAACCGTGTGAGCGTAAGGAATTCAGTTAACCTCCTTGAGCTGAGCTTCCTTGTCTGTATCATAAACACGACCACATGTCCCTCCGTGGGGATTAATGTGTGGACCTAATACTGCACACCTGGCAGAGACTGGTAAGTTGTGCCTATTTTTAGCACTTACAAGTCAACCACTTATGAAATTCAGAGGGTCCAAGTAAGTATTTATACTTAGCTGTTCATTCAGTTTCTCCCAGGTTCTTGTTCAACTTGACCAGAGTTGACAAACAAGAATGGAGCAGCCTCCGGCGGCCCGGAGCAGGTCTGGGTGAATTTGTGATCTGCAGGGAGACTCGGCGTGTGGCCCGTAGATGTCAAAGGAAGGGCTGTGGGCCAGACGCCAGCTGGCTGGGATTTTCCCGAGACTTGGAAGCGCTCCTCCGAGGAGCTGCTGCTTGGTTCTCTCCTGCCTCCCTGGCCGCCTTCCATGCGTTCTTCTCTGGGGCCACGTCCTCCCTCTCGCCCTATTCTCTCTGCATTGGCTTCCTGGGCGGCTCTGGTCCCACCTGCATGCTGACGACTCCCACGACTAAATCCCAGCCCAGGTGTCCCACGTTCCTGGCCAGCCCACGTGACATGGACACTTACTTGGGTCCTAAACGGATCCTCAGAATTAAGGTGACCAAATGAAGCCGATGAAGTGGCCAGGTCAGTTCCTAGCCGAGCAAGCACTTGGAGGGGAGTCATGTGTCTGAGGCCAGGGCGGGCCCTGGCAGGGCCGTGACCAATCAGCACACCTGACTGGATAACCGTGATCTCGAACTCGCAAGGTCCACAGCCGGCCCCCCTCCCCTGCTCCCCGTCCAAACCAGCTCCTCCAAAGTCAGTCTTCCGATCCCTGTAAGGAACATCGCCATCCTACCTGCCGTCCACACCTCGCCTCCCGGATCCAGGATCTGACCGCCTCCCCCCATCAGTTCCTACTTCTCAGCCCTAGTCCAAGCTGTCTTGCCAGGTCTGGGAGGAGCCACTGCCAGGGCTCTCTGTCTGCTCTCCCTGCCACTCCCCCTGCCCCAGCCCCCCACTTCCCCACAGAGCAGCTATGTGCTCTTTATAATGTAGGCTGCATCTGGTCCCCCTGTGCTCAGAAAATGCCTCCCCCACCCCATAGCTGCTGACCCCCTTGGCTCAGGGTTACATTCACAGGCCTTAGCAAGGGCTACGGCCTCTGACCCTGATGACTCATACTTGACTCTGTCCCCCTCATTTCCTTCCACCTACCTGTCCACTCTGGTCAACCGGCTCCCTTGGTGCCTTCAAGTGGCTCTGTTCCACTCTTGGCTCAGAGCCTCTGCTCTTTCTGCCAGGAACACCCTCCCCCAGGTCTGTAAAGAACTCCTAACTTTCTTCCCTCTGGTCTCCACTCAAATAAGATCCATTGGGGAGCCCCCCTGCCCCCGATCACCTGATATGAAACCCAAGTTCATAATTCATCACCTTCGCATACCCTCCATCTATCCCGCCCTGGTTTTCTTTTGGCACCAGTCAGCATGTGCTGAATATTTACCTGGTTGTTGATCACCATCCTGCAGCTGGAATGTGTAGCCCAGGCAGCTGGGAATGGGTCTTGGGCTGGTCACTCTCCTTGCCTCCCTGGCTCCAGTGTTCACGGTCTCTGTCCTGCTCTTGCCCTGGGAAGCCTGAAGGATGGCATTGGTCAACTTCCATGAAACTAGCTATCAGCCCTGGAAACCAAAGGATGGGAAGAGAAGGAGGTGGGCACTTCTTCCCTGCTACTCCCTCCCCCACTGCCAATCTGGCGGCTCTGGCAATAGCTGAGGGGATGGGGTCCCCAAACACCAAACACACGTCCCTGCAGGGGGCCTTCCTCCACCCTTGCTTCTCAATGCCACTTCTTTGCCTTGCCCTCAGGGACAGCGGCAATGGCTTATCGCTCTCTTGGGGATCCTGGCCATTCTACAGCTGTTCTTGTACCCCTACCCCCAGCTCTGTAAGTCACTTGAATTGTCTGGAGTGGGTTCGGTTTCCTCCTGAAACCCTACTCAGCCATCCAGTCACATTTACCGCTGTGCCTGGCACCTAGAATACAGCCTGAAATGTGGCACCTGATAAATATCTTGCATTGATTAATTAGCTAATTAATTAATTAGCAGAAGAGTGAATGGGAAGAAATCAATATGCTACTTAAAGGAATGAATAGATCAAAGAATGGAGCAAGACAGTTTGTTTCTTTGAAGAAAAGGATGAATCAGGCCAACGAGCTAATTAGGCAACTGTTAAGGAAGCATAAAAAAAATGAAGAGAATCTATGTGTTCTTTCGAATTGTACAGTTAGCAGTTCTGAATCTGTTTCCTGTGCTGGCTCTGATCTTGAAGGTTGAGATTACAGGCCTTCTTCCCAGCCAGACTGATGACCGTTCCTGAGATCCTCTTGACCTGGGGGCCTTGGCTGCCGGTCCCAGCTCCCTGGCCCCGCTGCACATCCTCTGAGCTGTGCATCGAGCATTCAGGCTCACCCCTCTGCCAAAGCAGCACAGACTCCTCACTGCTCCAGGGAAGCCCCCAGGGTCCACTCCTCTGCACCAAGGAGGGGAAATGCCCAGTGGTTTCTGCAGCAAGAGAGGACCTGCTCGCCCAACAGGAGCACCAGCTTGTGAGCTTCAACTCTGCCAGACTCCCCCTTCACCTCTCTTCCAGCCAGCAAGCAGTCCTTCCCTGGCTTGTGACAATGCTCAGGGTGGAGAACCAGCAGTGGACTTGGAGGGGACGCCCACAAGCACCTTAGCCCTCCGAGGTGGACCATTGCTTTCCTGGGTCTGCTGAAGCTTGGGCCCAAGAGAGGCGACGGGGAGAAAAAACACAGGACAGCACATCCAATTGCCATGGGGCCAGGATGGCTCTGGGAGCGGGGGTGGGGGGGTGGGGGGGTGGGGGGGTGGACAGTCACCTGCAGCACCGCCCCCTTCCTTCTCTCTGTTCCCTGACATGCGCTGCTGGAGGTGGCTGAGCAAGCAGAAGGCACTTCCTGTGTGGGGTTGGGGTGAGGAGGGAAGTTCCTCTCACAAAGTGAGGGGAAGCCCAGTTCTCCCTCCAGGGAAGAGGAAAGCAGAGGAGCAAGGGAGGAGCAGAGTAGAGACTGACATCCAGTGGATGGTGCTATGCCCCGGCTAGCTGCGCTGGGCCCCTCCGTTCCACCTGTACGACCCCGAATGACCTCCTAAGGCTATAAATGTCCCCGAGGTGGTGTTTGGGGTGCATTCCAGCCTGAGGAGCAGCCACAGGCGAGGCTACGAGTGGAAATGTAGTCGCTGCATTTTGCCAAAAGCAAACCACTCTGGAAAAGAAATCCACCTGCTAATTCACTCATTTGATCACTCACTTCCTCATTCATTTATTTGGGCAAGGCCTCCTGAGGTTGTCCGAAGAGCCAGGCCCTTAGTTCGTTGCTGGAGGTCCAGACATGAACCAGATAAAGTCCTTCCTGAAAGGAGCTCACAGTCGTCGGAGGGAGACACACTCAGCACTGAGGCACGTGCTCCTTCGTCGCTGGGCGAGCCCTGGGAGAGTGCGAGTTGTGGTCCAGGCACTGTTCCTGGCACTGGGAGTGGACCCATGAAATCCCGCAGAGCAAACTTCTGTCCTCGTGGAGCTTACATTCGAGGGAGGGGAGGCAGACGGTAGATCACACGTGTAATTCAATGATAGTTTATTAGATTGGGATAGGTGCCATGCAAAAAACACAAAGAAGGGGGCATAGAGGGCTGTGGGGTGGACATTGCAAATTTTTAAAATATGGTTCTAGAAGCCTTCACCCAGGAGGTCACATGTGAGCAAAGACACGAAGGAAGAGAGGGCTTATGCTGGGTGGGCGAGGTACAATAGTTAAAACGTGTGCTATGATGGCCACGCACACCAGAGGCTCACTCCCCAGAGGCACAGCTCTCCGTGTAGGAAGGAACGGAGTTTCCGGCAGGACAGCCCAGAGAGAAGGGCCAACAGGGAGAGGAGCTACCAGAGTGCAGCAAGTGGGTAGAAGCCTGACAGGTCTTTCCAGAGAGGAAAGCGGGACAAAAGATGGGCTGGTCCAGTTGCTTGGATGAGATCCCTTTGGCACAGGGTTTACTGTGAGTGGTGGGACGGTGGTGGGACAGAGAGATCTAGGTGCTGACACTGGACCCCCTAAGTTAGATCAGAGCCTCCACACTGGCTGTGACCTTGAGCAAGTCACTCAAACTCTGGAAGCCTCAGTTTTTTCCCTACCTATAAAATGGGAAGAATCCCGGAACTCACTCCGTAGGATCCAGTGACTTAGAACTGCGTCTGCAAATGTAGTAGAACACTGAATTTGTGTTCCTCCAAAAAAGCATGAAGAGTGGACTGGAGTCAGGGACTGGTCCAGACTGGCAGCAGGGAGGCACATCTGCAGCTTGAGAACAAGAGCTTGCAAGGTCCTTGATCACACATGCCAGAGCGGGACGTCTGCAGGAAAGATGATTTATCCTTTGGTTCAGTACATGACTCCTAGGCACACTGGCTGTCTTCCAGGCAACGTGCTGGAGGTACAGATGTGGTTCTGCCCTCTTGGGCTTGCAGTCTGGGTAGGGGACAGAGATTTCAACACGCACCATCCATGGTAGGCTTGCAATAGAGGGCATGGGGTCAAGAGGCAAAGCTTCACCCTTGAGAAGCCTAGAACACCAGAGAAGGCAGTGACTGCAAAGTGCCAGTTACTGCTACCATCTGGAGTTTCTCAAAAATGTAGATTCCTGGCCCTGCCCCAGACCCACTGACTCTGAAAATCCAGAGGAAAGGTCTAATAAGCCATAGTTTTATGTTTTTACGTTTCAAAAAGATTTTATTTATTTATTTGAGAGAGAGAGAGAGAGAGAGAGCATGAGCAGGAAGGGGAGGCAGAGGGAGAGGGAGAAGCAGGCCCCCAGCTGAGCGTGGAGGACTCCAACCCAGGACCCTGGGATCATGACCTGAACTACAGCTAGACGCTTAACTGACTGAGCCACCCAGGTGCCCCATAAGCTATAATTTTAATAAGTGTCCCAAGTAATTCTAATTATCAGCAAGTTTGGCAAATACTGACCCGACACAATTCCCTCTTTTTCACAGATAGGAAATGTGCAGTCCAGAGACCTCCCCAAGGAGGCACGGCCAGTGTGGGCAGTTGAGGCAGGGCTGGAAATCAGAGCCCTCAGTTCCTTGACTTCATTCATCACCTCGCGTTGTGTGATCCGGGGAGTTTCAAACAATAGAAACCTATTTTTTCCCAGTTCTAGAGGCTAGACATCTGAGGCCAGGTGTGGCAGGGCTGTGCTGCCTTGAAAGCTCTAGGGGGGAAGCTGCTCCGCTTTCTCTTAGCTTCTGGTGTCACTGGCCACCCTTGGCGTTCCTTGGCACGCAGCCATACGCCAGCCTCCATGCATGTCCTCCCTTGGCCTTTCCCTGTGTGTCCTCTCCTTATAAAAACAGCAGTCATCTTGGATTAGGCCCCATCCTTCTCCAGGAAGACTTTATCTTAACCAGTTTACATCTGTGATGACCCTATTTCCAATTAAGTTCACATTCTGTGATACTGGGGGTTAGGACTTCAACGTGATTTTGGGGGGAGACAGTTGAGCCCACACACACCCCCCTCCAAGACTGGCAGCTCCCGGAACAGACACGGTTCTGGACACACTTGATTCTGGGAAGAGTAGAAGGGCGCTGACACTAAAACGAAATGGACAAAACAGGAACTAATATACGAAGAAATCACGAATGCATGATGACAGAACCACCCAGTGGAGAGGGAGGTGGAGTCATGGTGGACATTTCCCTCAGGGATGGTTTGCAGGCACTGTGGACTCCATTTCACTCTGGGTGTCTGGACTCCTGGCTCCCATGGGCACTTTTCCCACTTGGGTTTATCTTTGCAGGAATGTGGCTGGGTGGCCCAGAAATGACCCCTCAAGCAAAGCTAGCATTAGCGATGTGAAAGGATGTCTTTGGCACCTTCTGGACTTGGAGATGCTACTCCCCTGTGTCACAGGTGCTTTGTGGGGAACTGATGACATAATGCAAATTAAATAATAACTGGAAAAAGTAACGTTTTTATAGAGCTCTGCAATTTATAGATTTATCACATTTATCATCAGAGGTAGTCCTCCCTAGAATTTTGTGGGGAGCCCACACATTATACTAACGATGAGAAGACCAAAGGGCAGAGAGGTAACCGGAGGTCACACAAGGAGTCGTAAATGAGTCACAACTAAACTGCATTTCTTGGTTCTCAGCTTAGGACACTCCCTACTTCTCCCATGACAACAAAGCTCCCCATGGCTCTTCCCATCTGCAGTTCTCAAAGTCATCATAATTGGTCAACCAACCCACCCGTCCATCTAGCCATCCATCCACCCACCAGGAAGTACGTAAGTAAGTAAATTGTTACATTCAATAAGATTATTATTTACTCTGGTTACTAGTTTATATCATCTCATCTGTTTTCAAAGGCAACCCATGAAGCAGCTTTGGCAAGTACCATCCCTGAGGACAGAGGCTAGAATAAAATCAAGAGCTGCCACCAGGTAGGATTCTACTGGATGAGACCCCGAGAAGGGATGCTCAAAGGAACAGAGGTCCCCCCCATTTCTGGCCCCATTACAGGTTACAACCCCCTCCCCACATGGCTTCATCCTAGCCAAGAGAGGCCAGCACTTCCTGGAATGCTCTCAAGCCAAGGTGTCTTGAACTGAGTTAAACTGAAAGCCTCATTTTACAGGCACCGAGGAGAGCCCCTGAAACAAGCTAGCTGGGCTCTGCAGCCTAGCGAGCACTGACTGCATAGCAAAGGGGGAAGTCAGTTTGCACCACGTCTGTCCTGTGACAAGTAACCACTTGTTATTATCAGCTCCCTATCTTGTGCCAGAGCCTGAGATCCACTCTTGCATCCCATCCCCCTGATCATCCTGCAAGAACCCGTTTTCGAGCTTCAGACACTGGCTTGCCTGCTGCCTTTAGTGTAGACCCTTGCCAGGGGATTTACTCAGTGTGAAAGGGTTTCCCTTCCTCTTCAGTTCCTCCACAATCTCCCAGCTCCTACTGCGACCAGGCACAGCAGAGATAAGTAGGTTTGGAATTCTCCAGATGATCCATCCATGCCTTCTGGGCAGCAAATTTGGAGGTTCTAGAAGGGGAGTTATTCACTATCCCACTACCTGTCTGAACATGAAGCTTACCTGAAAGTTACCACCTAGGAAACACTTTTGCTGCACAGATTCTTACAGTTGCTCCCAGAAGGGGCATTCATCCTGCCTTTCTGCCTCCTTCCAGTCCTAGGGAACTGGGTGGGACACACTCAGGGAAGCCTTACCCCCTAGTGAACCCAGAATTACATCATCTGTGTCCCTTGCTGCCCTGGAGTGAGTGTTGGCTCAATACCCCCCAAGTATCAAAGTGTGATTGGCTGACATCAGCTGGTCAGCGTCCCCCTCTCTCTTATGTTGGGCGGACCACAGAGTGTCTCCCTTCCTTCAGAGCATGGCCTTAACCTTTACAAAATGAGTGACTCCTGAATGCCTTCCAGAGAACCAGGGCCAGGTAGGCTGATGAGAACAAAGGTCTTCCAGGTCCACCCCTCATGATTCTGATTTAATGGACCCGGCAGGAGACAAGGCATCTGAAATTTAACAAGCACCAAACCACCCCACCCGCAGCTGATCCTGACATGTGGCCCTCAAAAAATATTGGCTTATCTGTGTTTCCCCAACGTCAGCCTTAGCTGGCTGCCTTGTTGATATGCTACTTTGAGTAATTTCTATTTTTTACCGAGCTTTGCCTTAAGCCAGTAGTTCTCATCCTGGCTGTTCACATTAATGTGAAATGTGCTTGCAGAATGTTGTCTAAAATCTCAAAGTCAGGCCCTGCTCTGGGCTGGAGCATTTTAAAAGCTCCCTGGGCAATTGTAATGTGTGGCCGTGGTTAAGGACCATGGCGTTAAGCAATGATACTCACGCAACCTAATGGACATTAAAATAAGCGTGTAAATAAAAGCTTTCACGTGCACGAACAACTAAAGTGTATCCTGAGTTCTACACTTTGAGAAACCCTAGACTAGATAAATATAAAGGCCCTCTGGTCTTTTAGGTCAGCATCCAAGAAAAGAATTGTTGGGATGCCTGGGTGGCTCAGTGGTTGAGTGTCAGCCTTCTGTTCAGGTCATGATCCTGGGGTCCTGGGATCGAGTCCTCCATCAGGATCCCCATAGGGAGCCTGCTTCTCTCTCTGCCTGTGTCTCTCACGAATAAATAAATAAAATATTTTTTTTTAAAAAAAGAATTATCCTCATTGAGCTTCTCACATGTGTTAGTCTCCACCAGGCCATGTCATGTGAGTAACCTCATGATTTCCACAGCAAGCCACTGTGGGAGGTCATTATCATCCCTATTTTACACATTTGGAAACTGAGGCTTAGAGGAACAAATGCTGACTCTTCACTTACTGAGAGTGAGTTCAAAGAGTCCAACGCTACCTGCCAGATCCCAAACAGGACTCTTTGTCTGCTGTGCCCGGGACAGAGAAGTGAGCAACCCTACCTCCTAGCGGGGTTGGATTGAGGGGTGACGGGACTCTAGACGTGTACTGATTTGTGACAGCAGCTGAGGAAGAGGCTTTTCAAAGGGGGGGGGGCATCGGGGGCCAAGGGGGTGCAGATGAGCTCCACAAGCAGGCTAGTTTCTCCACGCTCACCCCTGCCATTAACTCCCTCTGGTCTCTTCTCAGATTAGAAAAAAGGAATAAAACCTCGTCTCTGTTTGAGAAGTCAAGCCTTAAGCAGCATTATAAAGATCAGATTTGTTATTATTCAATGGTTCCTGTGGCTAATAGGCTGGCTTATGACCTTTAGTTCCTGGCCAAGCCTAATTGCACGAAAGCATTTTGAAATCGGGCTGAGTTGCTTACTGATCCTATCTAATTAGTTTCAGATTTCCTGACCAGCTAAAGACCAGTGGGATGTGTGGTGTGTTTTCCAAAGTAAGTAAGGGGAGGCCTCTCTGCTCCCTGGGCCCCAAGACAGCTCTGTGTTTGGAGATGGACTCTCTGAGGGGTTCCAAAGCACCTCTCATTGGGCACGGCAGGATGCTAACAGGAATTCCCCAAATGTATTTTGTTTCTAAAGGAAACAGTAAATGCTTCTGGTTACGAAATCCTAGACTATCAGCCCCAGTAATTAAGGGATCAGGGGAATCATGCTGCAGAACTTCATTTTAGAAATGAAGAAACAAATGACTCAGAGTGACGTGGCTACTTAGCAGAGCCAGAGGAGGAAGATGCCACATATCCTGAGGTTGACTTTGTTCTCAACCCTGAGCACCATGGATACTGAGATGAATAAGGCTTCGCTCCTGGCACCTCGGAATGCACCATGGGTGGGGGTAGGGGACAGTCACAGACATAGAATGTTCCGACATACTTTAACAGAGGTAAAACAGGGGCTTGGAGAGGAGACATGCAGCTGTCCTGTTTGGGGTTCACCCATTCATGCCCCAGTTTATTCACTCATTCATTCATTCAACGGTGTGTGCTGAGCACCCGCTCCATGTCAGGCCCACTGTGTTCTAGGCATTATGGTCTCAGAACTGAACAAGGCAAAGAAGGACCCTGCCTTCCTGGTCCTTACACATCATGGGGAATCAGACATTAACAACCACACACTTGGATAGGTGCTTAGGTGCAATTATGAAAAATTCTAGAAAATGGTGTAAGGTGGTATAAGAGGCATCAGGAGATTCTGACCTAAGCTGAGAAGTGACAGTCTGCTACGTGTCTGTGGGGTGGGGGTCGTGTGCCAGTCTACGGGGAAGGGACAGCAGGCAGAAAGGCCTGGGCTGGAAGGTGCTTGTGTGTGACGGTTGGAGGGACTGCGGTGCTGGGCCTGGCCTGCCTTGTAGATGAGGTTAGGGATGTGGGGTTGAATCCTAAGAGCAATGGGAAGGATTGAAGGTCTCTAAACCTGGGCAGGGGGTTGAGGGGGACAATGAGGCCAGTCTCTCAGGCCGCCATGCAGCGCTGGGGTGTTAGCACTGGGGGCCAGGGGGATGACAGTGATGAAGTGGATGCAGGAAGACACAGTCTGATCCACATGAGACATGATGGGGGTTTAGAACAGGGTGAGGCCAGGAATAGTGTGACCCACTCCCATGGCGGTTCCAAGGATGACAGGAGACCACAACCCACGTTGGGTCTGGAACACTAGGCCTGGTGCTCGGGGAGCAGGGGACCTGGCTTTGCTTCGGTCACCATGTGGCCCACGTCCTCAGACCAGGCTGGAAAGGCACTGTCATCCTCCCTCACACTCTCCAGGAAGGGTCTTGCGGGAAGATAGTGCAACACAGGGACTCTGGCTTCAGACACACCAGGCAGGGTTCCAATTCTGAGGACTTAGCCCTATGACCCTGGGCAACATTTGTAAGCCTGCTGAGCCGAGATTCCCTTTTTTGGAAAGGAAAATTCGATTCTCTCTGAGCAGGACAAGCGCTGTGACACAGAAAAACTCGGAGTCAGGCATTGTGGAGCAGTTAAGGAAACCTTACCCATGCCCCCCATCCTTTTTGATAACACATTCTTCTCTCCAACCTCTTTGAGAGCCAATGATTCTCTGAATGTCTGACTCAATTTCCCCTTTTCTTCATCCTGTGCTCCGTGAAAATCAAGTTGTTACTCTTCATGGCTTATCCTGATTGACTTCCATCTCTTGTGTTACATGATATTACTAGAAAGCTAAGATATTACTTTAGATAAGATATTACTAAGGTTGTTTGTCTGGCAACAGATGAGATGAGTAAGTCAGATAGATGTGTGGTTGTACACCAGCCCTGGTGTGACACCACAGCCTGGCTTTGCCAGAGCCCTGGGTCTGCCCGGCCCTGGCCTGCCTCCTTACTGCTCAGAAGGCTTCCCAGCAGAGAATGAGTATATCCAGAACATACTCCTCCCTCCCTCCTGCTTCTCTGGGTCATAATCCTCTCTCTGAACTCAACCTAAGTGTTGCTTTTTTCAAGAAATCCTCAATCTTGGGATGCCTGGGTGGCTCAGAAGTTGAGCATCTGCCTTTGGCTCAGGGAGTCCCCGGATCGAGTCCCACATCAGGCTTCCTGCATGGAGCCTGCTTCTCTTTCTGCCTGTGTCTCTGCCTCTCTCTGTGTGTCTCATGAATAAATAAATAAATCTAAAAAAAAATAAATAAATCCTCAACCTCTACCCTGAAATCTTCTGGTTATGGTATTTTCTGTTTTAAAAATGGAGAAACTGGGGCACCTGGGTGGTTCAGTCAGTTGAGCGTCTGCCTTTGGTTCAGATCATGATCCCAAGGTCCTGGGAACAAGCCCCCCACATTGGGCTCCCTGCTCAGTGGGGAGCCTGCTTCTCCCTCTTCTACCCCTTACCCCACTTGTGCTCTCTTTCTCTCACTCTCTCTCTTTCAAATAAATAAATAAATAAAATCTTTAAAAATCAATCAATCAATAAAATAAAATGGAGAAACTAAGCTAGAAATCTTTGGTGTAGGAAAAGCCTATATTCTCAGCAGACTATGCAAACCTTCAACCACTTGGTCTCAGTTTCCCTTCCCAGCCTACATTAACCAAGAAGTAGCAAAGGCAGGGTTTTTGAACATGTCCCCTGCGCCTGCCATAGCAGACCTCATTCATGAATCCTCCCACTTTCCCCACTGAGTCCAGGCATGAGCATTCAGGGAGACCCAGGCAGTGGATTTGCAGAATGAGGTGCCACCTGCTTGCCTTTACTCGACTCTGCCATGCGAGTGTGTGACACAACCTGGCCTGTGTGCCTCGGCCCACCTCCTCTGCTTCTCTGCCTGGCCACCGCCACCTGATCCAAATCAGGAGCTGACGCTCCTTCCTAGATGCGTCCAACCCAGCCAGGTGGAACTAACGACTCCTTCATCGGGTCCTAGGACTCTGCACCTGGGGCTGCCAGCACCGAGTCCCTACTGAGCCCAGTGACTCAGAGACGAATTTAAAATGGCAGTCTCATCCTTTACTGATTGACATTTTTAATCACAAGGGTGGCAGTGATGAGAGCAGAAAAGGGGAAAATATGAAAATGGTATGGATTTCTTTTAGGGCAAGTTTCTGGACCAGAGATTCCCGCAGCCTGGCTCGGCAGGGGCCAGGTACTTCTGGAAGGCGAGCATTCCTAAAATACGTTCTTTGAGAAGCTCCGAATGGTCATATCCATTCACCATCTCTAAGGCACCGAGTCTTTGCTGGTTATCAATGGAAAGGATGGATCGTGAGTTCCAAGCTGTTAGCAACAGCTAACATTTATTTATCAATAATATTGTTCCAATAGACTGTCTGAGGCGGCCACAACACCCCTTCCCAAGGATCTATGGGTCCCTCCCAGCCAGCTGTTGGGGGGTGGGGTTACTATTATTATCCAAATACATAGCACAACAATTAGGAGCCCAGAGATGAGAGCCAGCAAAGTTTGCGTTCCTGCTCTCACACACTGCATGACACTGTACAAGTCTCAATGTCTTTATCTGTAAAATGGAAAATATGATACTTAACCCACAAACTTCGTGTCAGGATTAAAAGACATCACATATGAAATGTCTTCTCACAGTGCTGACCCAGTGTAAAAATACATCAATAAACAAGAGTATCGCTGCTTCTGTGTTACTATATTTTTAAGGGTCCCTGTTATATTAGTTTTGACACAAATATGCATCTGTGAACCCGTTGTAGACACTACTCTACTTTCCATCACTGTGGATTAGTTTGCACCCTGTAGTTTCATATAAGTGGAATCATATACAGAAGCACTCTTTGCTTCGTGTATGTAACTATTTTGCTTTTACTCTGCACACGTATAGGTCCATATGGTTGTTTCTTTTTTTTTTTTTTTCATATGATTGTTTCTATACATTGTTTATACTTTGTCATCTGGCTTTTTCCAGTTTACGTTCCAGAATATTTGTCTTCATGATTAACATCATTTTTAATGGTTGTTTTATATTCTTTTAGACGGCCGTGTACCATTTAACCAGTTGGTCATGTAGGGTATTTTCCCTTTTTCAATAGTACAACCAGCTCAGATAAATGAGATTGTGTAATTTATGACCTTCTCTGTCTGGCTTGATGTTGACACTCATCCTATTGTATCAGCTTCTTGGTAAACCTTCTTTCCTCAGCTTCCAAGACAATATGCTCTTGTGTTTCCTCTACTGCTGTAGCTGTTCCTTCTCCCAGAGCTGGGGCTGAGGTGAGGTAGGCGAGGCACTGGCCTTGGCAGCAAAATCTCAGGAGATACCAAAAACCTCAATCACCAAGATAAATATCTAATGCAACATTTTAAAAAGTCAAAATAAATGTCACTATGTCTATGATGAACAAAATAATAACATTTTAGGTAAAGGCAGAATCTGGTAGGGCCAAGAGTAGGCGGAGGCAAGGCGGGTGAGCCTTACGGGTGGAGCATCAGATCCAGAACCACAAGAAAACCAGTATCTGTTATGGCAGCCACAGGACGCAAATCCAACACGTATTCATCTTGCTCCATTTCTGACTGTTGTGATCCATGGTCTCCAGCTTCTTCGAGGTCTGGCAGCCATCCCTATTCTATAATATTCTCATCTGAGTCAAATTCCAGGTTTTAACTCAAGGTCCCATTATGGTGTCCTAAACCCTTCTTTTCCCCATCCTTCTTCATGGTTTTCTGGTGGAACCCCAAGCCTAGGTGGCCGACTCTCCACTGTCTCTGTGGATGGGCTAGCTAGCCTAGCTTGTGGATTTCATCCCTAAAACATGGTGCCATGCTCGAATAGGTCAACGCTCCTGGCATCTCACTCTCCATAAAGTGTTTGTCAAGTCTCCTTTACTTGCCTTAATCCTGTAACCCCCTCATGAACCCCTCACTTCCAGCAGATGGCTGGGGCGGTCCCCAGACTCAGCCACTGACTATCTGATACAAGGGCACCTCCTCCTGCCTTCAGGTGGGAAAGCCAGGGGATATGGTAGGGATTCCCTCATTTAATCCCCAAAGGGGTTATGACCATTTACTCAGGTAACTGTACACTGGGGAAAATTAGCAACTGGACACTGGATACAGGATCTGGGTTGGTGCTGATGTCCAGCATCGTCACAGTCCCCCATTAGAATAAGCTATACAGGAACCAAGTAGTCAGTATAGTCCTGGCCCAGGTATGTCACACAGTGGGCACATTGAGTCGACAATACCACCCTGTGGTCATTTCCCTGGGTCCTGAATATGTTTAGGAAAGATGCATGGACCATTGGAAGAACTCTTATATGGGTTCTTTGATCTGCAGAGTGAGAGTTATTTTTTTTTAAGATTTTATTTATTTATCAATGAGAGAGAGAGAGATAGAGGCAGAGACACAGGCAGAGGGAGAAGCAGGCTTCAGGAGCCTGATGCAGGACTTGATCCTGGGACTCCAGGATCATGCCCCGGGCCAAAGGCAGGCGCTAAACCCCTGAGCCACCCAGGGATCCCCCAGAGTGAGAGTTATTGCATAAGAAAGTCCAAGAGCTTCCACTTCCTGCCAAGACAATAAATGAGAAACAATATTACATATTCATAGTATTTGTTATGTTATTATGTTGCAAAGGTCAATGCCACCCTCAGAGTGTTGAAGCATGCAAGAGTGGTGGTCCCTATCATATCCCCATTGGGTTCACCAGGGTGACCTTACAGGAACCATATGGATAATAGAAGAAGACCCTGGAACTTTGGAAACTTAGGCAAGTAGTAGAACACCAACTGCGGTTACTTCCTGATATGGCAAGTATTCTCATGTGGATTAATACAGCCTTAGGTGTGTGGAATGCAGCTATTAATTGACAACTAGCATTTTTTTCTATGCTGATCAGAAAGAAGGATCAGAAGCAGTTTATGTCTACATGGAACAAAATGGTACCCACGTATAGTCTCCCTCTAGGGATCAACTCATTCTTCTGTTATTGTGATGTACTCTGAAAGGACTTAGACCATCCGGACATTCCACAGGACACCGCAGTGGTTTACCATGACGACGGCATTGTGTTAAGTGCACTTGAAAAGCTTGAGGTACTAATTCTGTGTGACTTGGTAAAGCATATTCATTCCCAAAGCGGGGAAGTAAACCAGGTACGATCCAAGGGTCTAGGATCCAAAGAGCCAAGGGTCATATAATTGAAGCTCCTAGGGTTCACTGGTCTGGGGCATGCTGGAAAATCCCTCTAAAGGACAAAGTGTTGTACCTGTATCTCCTACCCCTGGGAAAGTACAACCTTTTACAGCCCTCCCCAGGTCTGAGAGACACACATTCCACATGGAAGGATCACCTATTTATCAGATGTGGAAGGTTTGAGCGAGACCCAAGGTAGGGAAAGCCTGTGTAGTGGGCCCAGGGAGAGGCATAAGCAGCCTTGCCCCTGTGTTGTCCAGCCCAGCAGGTCCCACAGAACCATAAGCTTCTGTGGAGAAGGATGCCACATGGAATCTCTGCAGAGAGTCACAGTGCAGACAGACTACCAAGGGTCTAGAGCAAGGCCATAGCATCTGCAGCAGAGAACTGTGCACTGTCTGAAAACAGCTTCTGGTATGGCTGCTGGGTCTTGGTAGAAACTGTATCTGAGCATGACACATCATCTGAGCATGTGGCCACTCATGACCTTGACATTCTCTGGGATTGGGTAGGCCCTGCTGGAGGTGGTACACATGGGGTTGAAGGTGCAGAGAGCACAAGCAAACTGCAAGAAGAGGTGCCCCAGACCCTAGGTCCTCTGCCTCTGTCGCACTGATGCTTCTCCCTCAGCTGATGCTTCTCCCTTGGCTTTGCTTCTCCTTTAGCTAGCTGATGCTTCTCCCATAGTGCATACCTTTGGCCTTATGAGAAATTCCCTTTGACCAGTTTAGTTTGCTCAGGCTGCCATAACAATGATACAATAAATGTGTGGCACAAACCACAGGAATTTGTTTTCTCACAGCTCTGGAGGCTGGAAAGTCCAAGATCAAGTTTCCAGCAGGGTTGGGTTCTGGTGAAAGCTGTCCTAGCTTGAAGATGGCTGCCTTCTTGGTGTGTCCTCACATGGTGGAGAGGGAGAAAGGGCAACTTCCTGGTGTCTCTTCTTCAAGGACACTAATCCTATCAGATCAGAGCCCACCCTTATGACCTCTTTAACCTTAATCACTCCCATAAAGGCCCCATCTCCAATGCAGTCATGGTGGAGGTCAGGGCTTCAACAGAGGAATTGGGGTGAGGGGCAGGACACAAAAATTCATTCCATAACACCAGTGGACAGAGCAAGACAGTCATCTGAGCTTGGATCATGGGTGCATCAGCTTGGCATGGGTGCAAGCCAAAATGGTCTACTGCTGACCTACAGGAACTCGGAGGTGGCCTGAAAGACGATGGCTGGAGGACAGCTCCCATGGCCAGAGCTTCGGGTGGTGCACCTGGTCATCCACTTTGCTTGAGGTGGGACACGCAGTGTGGTACACAAGGCTCTCCGGAAGCTGGCCCTTACACATAACTCTCTAGCACCCTGTTTCCTGGCTCTCCACCCATGCTGCATGCACCATTTCCTCTTTCTCTGGAGATTATGAGTCATTTCCCAGGCTGTCCCTCAGCTTAGATGTCTGTTCCATGTACTCATCCTTCAAGATTCAGTTCAAAAGTCCTTTCCTCACACTACCCCTCTCCCTGCTACAGAATTGGTGGGTTTCCCTCTGTTTGCCTGATTTTTTGTCTAATGTAAATCCTGGTTTTGTGATACGGGCTACAGTTCATTACAAACACTGCTCCCAGCCAGATCACTTGCGTGTTGAAGGCCAGGGCATCTGTAGGCTGACAGCTCTGAAATTTGTCTATCTGATCCAGAACACTCCCCTAAGCTCCAGACTGGCACATCCAACTGTGCACTAGACATTACCACCTGGATGGATCATAGACTCTTGAATTTCCCAAACTTATCCCCCATCCTGGGTCCCCCATTGCCCCAACATCTCAGTAAGCAGCTCTCCCACCTTCCTTGGGTAGCTAGAAACCTTAGCAGCATCGTGGTTCCTTCTGCTTCCTTTTCAACCTCATTGTGCACCAGTAATACTCACTGGCTCCAGACCCAAACTGTCTCTCAACATCATTTCTTCTGTCACCCGGCTGCCACCGCTCTCAGTACCTCTCCGGTATGGTCATCGCCAGCTTCCCATTGCACTGGGGGACCTCTCTACACTGGCGCCAAGCCCTGCCTTTCTTCTCCATCCAGCCCCTGGTTTGCATCCTTCCTGGAGCTTGTCACCCTTTCTGATCACTCTGCTGCTGCCTGGTGTTTGCTGTGTCCTTGTTTGGGGGCAAACAAGGACTGTGTGTCTGTCTCTGTCACTACTACACCCCATACAGTCAGCATGGTGTCTGACTTATAGAAAGTGCCCAAGAAAAGTTCAGTGATTTAGTTCTAAAGGTGCAATTAAAGGCTAGTTCAACTGTTACTGGAGCGTGTTCTCGAGCAGCACTCAGATACGGACAGGACCAGCCCACACCACGAGCACCAAGCACTTATACCCATGTTTCCAAACACCAGGTTATGAAGTCAAATGTAGTCACAAGAAGTGCAGCGCCAGGGTGCAGAGGAAGGAGAGGCAATCCGCCAGGTACGGAGCCTGCACTGAGATGACCTTCCTGCCAGGGTCTGCTCCAGTGCGCTGCCTGTTAATCATTGGCAGTGACTGTCATCCTGGAGATCGGAGCAGTACTGAGAGCAGAGCCGAGGTCCTCAGCCAGGAAATTATATCCAGGCTCCTTCCGTGCAGATTGTCCACTTGGAGGCCCAAAGAGGACATAGGAACGCACCCCATCGGCCCATCTAGTGAACATCTGACAAGCTCTTCCATCCCAATGCTTTCCTCCCATGATGCTTTATGATGACTCATTTTCCTTTCCCTGTTTCCACTATTTAAATGCTCGTGTATGAAAATGGAAGCCTGGCTACTTCTTGGGGAAAGGCTGCAAGGGCTCCAGAGAACCAGTGCTCCATTTATAAGGTCAGTCACGATGTTGGTCCTTGCTGTCTGTTGTACGCATGCGTCCGCTGAAAAACACGCTCTATCCCTCTGCTGGAGCAAGATGGGAACACAGGGAAACAGATAAAATCTTAGAGTCTTCCCCTCTTTTGTCTGGTGCTATTTTCTCCCAATTCTGACTTTTAACATTTCATTAAAAAACCCATCTTGATCTTCTAAGAGTCAAGTTAAAAAAAAAAAAAAAGAGAGAGAGAGAGAGACTATGTCTTTATTATAAGAATTAACTGCATAGACCAAAAGCCCTGGGGGGATTTGCCAAGGAACATCACCAGTTTTTCTTCCTGGTTTTGTAAAGAAGAAATCAGTAAACCCAAGCAGGTGAATGGGGCCCACTGTCTGTGGTCACGAGGACAGACTCCGTCCAAGGCCAGCTGAGCTCAGACCCCTGTGTTCTGGGCCCTCAGCTGGCAGGGCAGGTGGGGCTTTCTGAGCCACTGCCCATGCCAGGCACCCTGCAGGCCTGAGCTCATCTCCCAGAGTTTCCAGGTGCCTTGTAAGGGTACCATCAAGAGCCCCTGTCTGAGCAAGGAAAGTCTAAGGAAGGTGTCAAGGTCACACGAGGGCTGAGATGAGGAGAGACTCTAAGTCAGATCTGTCAGGTGCCAAAGCTTGGGGGCTGGCTCTCTCCCATGTCTTTCTCTCCCTCATTCAAGCATCCAGAGCCAACCCTGGCTGGATTTTCCAGGCCCGCATAAGTCAGCTGAACCCACCTGGTCTCTTTGCCAGGGCCCGGAGCCTCAACCCCCGCTCCTTCACTTGCTTCCTAAATGCAATCACCACCCTCCCTCCAACATCCACTCCTTGGGGATCCTCTGGCCACCCCAAAGGGCCCGCACACAGAACACAGCCTCCCACACTCTGTCTGGGTGCCTTTGGCTCTGTTCCTTTGAGGGAACACGTGTGCAATTAATTCCACAACAATGACACATGACTGACAATCATTTGTTGATTACCTTGCAGATGTTACACCTCATAACAGCAGTAGGAGAGAACACCGTCTTCACCCATACCCGATGCCACGAAAACCAAGGCTTGGGGGTGGGTCAGTGACCCATCCAAAATGAAGTTGGCCCGGAGCAGAGCGGGCACCAGACCAGGCTGGTGGGCCTGCCTCACGGCGCAGCTCCCAGACTAACCCAGCTTCCTGCAGGAGTGGAGCACAGCCTCCGACGGCCGGGCTTCCTGCTCCAGCTGTGTGACCCCGGCGAGTTACCTAACCTCTCTGGTCTCTGTTCTTGTCTCCTGTAAAGCTTTCACGGGGTTGCTGTGAGGATCAACCAACAGAGACGTAAACTGGGCTTTTAATATGTGTTCGTTGTTAGTTTTCTTTTAGGAATTTTTATTATGCAAAATATCATGGGGGGTGGTGAGGGTACGTCAGAGCTCTAGGAGGGCAAACTGACTGACTCCTCTACCCTCACTCCTTCCGGATCTCTTTTTCCTGTCATTGTTGCCTTTTCTCTTGCTTTTATCTGGAACAAAGGAAGGAATACAAGATGGGAAGGAGGGCTGAGAGTGACAGGAAGGAGGGCTTTTCGACAATCCCACCTCTTCTGTCATGAGAGGATGGTCTCGTGGACAAATACACTGACTTGGGAACAGGGATGTGAGTCTCCACCTTGTCATTTATGAGCAGTATGACCTTGGTCAAGTGACTCTAACTTCCCTGAGCTTCAGTTTGTTCATCTGTAAAATGGGAGAAATGGTACCAGCTTCTTCACTGGACTTAGGAAATCATTACCCCGGGACGGAGACCTCGCCAGCCTGCAGCTCTGGGCCAGCACAGCAGTGAATGTGCTCATAGATGTCCCCTTGTGGGCTCGGGGGGTGGGGGCGGGGGTTGCTTGGCTCCAATTATTGGGCTCTAGATAATAACGACTTTATTTAATTTCAGAAAGTTTGCTCCAGCCACATCCTCATCTCCGGCGAGTTTGGTACCCACGCCCGCATCCCCCCCAACACTGAGCATCACCTGCTCAGACCTCATTGTCCCTAACAGTAGCCTTTCCTGTGCCTCACACACGGGGGCCTGCACTCAGCAGTGAGTCACCCAGTCTCCCACTGGAACCAGTCTAATGGGTGCACTGGTTTTATCTTCAAGCCTCTGGGAATTCGCTTCAGTGGAAACTCTTCAAAGCATCAGTTTGGCTTCCTGTTTCCCTGGCCGTGATTTGCTCATCAATATTCTTCCCCATTCATCCATCGTTATTCCTGTCTTTCTGGGTAATTTCCAGAAGTTCCTTGTGCATCGGAGATATACCGCTGACCCTCAAAGGACACAGATTTGATCTGTGCGAGTCTGCTTCTGCAATACTGCGTGACGAGGGGCGCCTGGGTGGCTCAGTGGTTAAGCATCTGCCTTCAACTCAGGGCGTGAACCCGGGATCCTGGGATCGAGTCCCACATCGAGCTCCCCTGCATGGAGCCTGCTTCTCCCTCTGCCTGTGTCTCTGCCTCTCTCTCTGTCTCTCATGAATAAAAAAATAAAATCTTTAGGAAAAGAATACTGCATGACGATTCTCTCTCCCCACCCATGACTCCACGCGTGAATCGCCTGAACCTGTGGCTAGGTTTGGTTATGTGACACAAGGGAATTAAGGTCGCAGATAGAATTAGAGTTGCTCATAAACTGGCCCTAGTATAGGAAGATTATCTTGGATTATCCAGGCGAGCCTAATGTAATCACAAAGATCCTTAAAAATGGAAGGGGGAAGCAGAGGAGAGACAGAGAGCTGTGATGTGGGAAGGAGCCTGCCCACCCCCGCCTGGCTCAGAGGATGGGGAAGGAGCCCTGAGCCGAGGAATAGGAGCATCCTCACGAAGCTATGAGGCCAAGGGCATGCACGCTCCTTGAGAGCCCCCAGAATGGACCGTGGCCCTGCTCACACCTTGATTTTAGCCTGAAGACACCCATCTCGGACTCCTGACCTCCAGAACCTTAAGATAACATATGTATGTTGCTCAAGCTGCTGAATTTGGGGTAATTCGTTACAGCAGCTATGGGGAATGCAGCAGTCCTGTTTGCCAGATGCACCTATGAATAAATGAGTGAATAGGGCCCTGGGTCCCTCTGCCAAGCAGTCCCTGTAAGTCCCCCAGCTGTGCCCTCGGATGTGGTGGCCTGACGGAGCAGGCCAGCTCTGCCTCTCCCTCCAGCTCCTCTTCTGCTCCAGTGGAATCTCGAGTTTCATTAAAAGCGGCACAGGGCACTTGTCTCACATGGAGCTCACGGTTAATTCAAAGGCTTCCCTGGATATTCACGTGCCCTCCAACACGCATGTCCAACCTGCTTCTGTTGCGTTGGTCGCGTGTGTGCTGGTTGCCATTCATCTCAATGCAGCTGTGCTTTTTCTGGTTTTCTTTGTTTCTCACGCCATCCTGGAAACATCCTCCAGGACGTGAACTCTCTCACTCCCGTCACTCGATCATCCCACTTGGCTTTACACGACCACTTCCCCACCTTACAGATGAAGGGACTGAAGTGCCACTTGCTTATCGCGAATTCACCTTTTCCACTTCTTCGTGATTGCTTTAAAACACGCTTACTGAGCGCTGGCTGTCTAGGCGCAGCCTTGTGTTCAGAACATCACAGGCGGCGGCCACCCCGGGTAGCCCAGTTCCCGAGAAGCGAGGATGCGAAGCCTCCGTCGTCAGCACCCTGGAGAGAGAGAGCTCCGGCCGCCCAGCTCTGCTCACAGGGCTCCCCGATATTTAAAACAACCATACAAGCTGCAGCCACAAAACACAAGACAGCTACTCACCGCCTCTGGTCGAGTGCTCAGACCTGGCGCCTTGGGGACGTCTGAGCTCACAGCCGCTTAGGAGCCTGATTTGAGCCACATCATGCCCGTGAGGTTCCCGCTGGCTGGACTCCCAGGCCTACCTCCACGGTAGGGCTGGTTTCTCAAGAGTTTGCCTGAAGTTGCTTGGCCCTTCCAGTAATATTTGTCCTGCCTACTTGTCCAGTCCGCCCGTCAGACTCCCGTTGCCTCGTTAGGACTCCTTCCTGATCTGACTGCAATCCTCCTTCCTCTCACAGGGTGAGAAGCTAATTTCCTTAATGACTAACTCTTTCTCCATCCTAACTAGGGTTTCGCAACTTGGGTAGTTATGCTTAAACAATAATTCTGTGCATTTCAGGATGTTTAGTAGCATCGCCGGCCCTTCTGCCCACTTGGTGCCTGAGCACCCTTGCACCCACACCCCTGTCCCTCATCCCCCACCCACCTCGTGACAACAACAAAAATGTCTCCAGACACTACCGACTGTCTCCGGAGGGCCAGAATAATCCCAGGGTTATTTCTACCTTCATGCCTCTGTTTCAGTTGGACCGAGTGATCTGTATTATTCTCCACTAGACTGAAAATCTATGGCTCTGTGTCATCCCTTCTCTAGTTACAGTTTTTCAAAGGAAAATGAAAGTAGGGTGCTTTATTTATGTTTGTGTGGAATAAGAGGTCAATTTCCTTTATGGTAGTGATTAGTCAGAGTTCTCCAGAAAAACAGAACCAATAGGATGTGTATCAAGGAATCAGCTCTTATGATTTGTGGAAGCACAAGTCCAAAATCTGTAGGGCAGACCAGCAGGCTGCAGACTCAGAGGAGAGTTGCAGGCCAAGCCCAAAGACTGTCTGTTGCAGAGTTCCTTCTTGCTCAAAGAAGGTCAGTCTTTTTCCTCTGAAAGCCTCCAACTAATTAGATGAGGCCCACCCACATTATGGAGGGCAATTTGCTTTACTTGAGGTCTACTGATTTAAATGTTAATCTCATCCAGAAAACACCTTCATGGAAACATCTAGGACAGTGTTTGACCACATATCTGGGCACTGTGGCCCAGCTATGTTGGTGCATAGAATCAATCCTCACAGGCAACAAGGATGGATTCGTTTATGGCAAAGACAGGGAGGATGAACTTGAACTCATCTGGAAATGTGGGGCCAGACTTCCAGACTTCCATGATTACTGCCTGAAATGTCAATGTTATAGAGGCCACACTGGAGCCATTAGTGGTCCTCAACCCTGGCCATTACAATCTCCTAGGGAGCCTTGAGAGGATAGCAATGTTGGAGTCACACTCAAAGAGCCAGATCCATTTAGTCTGTGGTGGGGCTCAGACATGGATACATTGCTAGAGATCCCCAGATGCTCCTAACGTTTGACCAAAGTGGAGAGCCCCTGGGCAGAATGAATGTCTGATGCTCCCCGCAGAATAGACCGGCAGCGATGAGCACAGGCTTTGCAGCAAGGCGGGCTGGGCTTGAGTCCCACTTCCCTCCAAGTGAGTTATGCGATGCTAGAATAGCCATTACACCTCCCTAAGGCTGTTGCTTGATGAAGAAGATGCTTGGAAAGCACCTAGCATGGCTCCTTGGAGGAAGGAAATGCAACATCCATCATACATCAATTTACGCCTGCTCCCACCACTCGGCTCGGTATTAATAACCCGGGTGTCTCTTGCCATTTTCATGTAAGCTCCTCTTAAAATGTAGTAACAATTACATTTTATCTAACATGTGCTGTATTTTGAGGCAAATACTACGCTAAAAGTAGGTATTTTTCTTATCCTCACAATTACCCAATTCAGAAAAGTCCGTGATGGTCCCAGGCTACGAAAGAGGAAACTGAGGCACAGAGAGGTTAAGTGACTTGCCCAAGAAAGCTGTTAACAGTCTTGGATTTATCTGACTCTGAAGGTTAACATATTTTAAGAACTTTGCTTCCAGGAGACATAAATCAGGATTATAGCCACTGGTAAAGAGGAGGCAAAAAAAAAAAAAAAAAAAAAAAAGCCAGAGTTCCCAGATGTCACCACGATGTACCTAGAGAACCCAAGAAAAAAGAAATTAAAATTAATATGGGAGCAGAGCCATTAGTTATTTAATAGAGACTTTTGTTATAAAACAGTCATTTAACAAAAATTTTGGTACATATCCAAAATTCAGTCATTTTCCTGGTGAAAAGCAACAGGAAGCAGAAATCATACTTAAAGACAAAGATCCCATTCATAACAGCAACAAAAACAGAAACACTTGGAATAAACTTAGCAAAAGAGGTGAGGGAGGTTAATGAATACAACCACCAAACTTTATTAAGGGATATTAGAGAAGATTTAACCTTTGGAGACATGGTCTGTGCACATGGTAAATATTGTAAAACTTGTCAATTAGTTTGTTTAAGTTAGTTTAAGTTAAAGCAATTTCCTTTTTTTTTTTCAAATAAAACTAGGCATCGAAATAATTTTGAAACAATTCAAAAAGTCCCAAGTACAATACAGAGTGCCCTCTGAGTTCGTAGCAACTTCAAAGTATCTCAAAAGGAAAAAGTTAGCTCTCCTGAGCACTTGAGTCACTTCCCCACTTCATTTCAGATTCAGTCACCTATGCCATGAGATTCTTTTTGCTTGGCTGTTCCTGGGCACAGTAAGATCCAAACTAATTGATCAAAAAACATACTTTACAGTTTTTAATGTCTTAAATTGTGAAACATATCACAGGTTTAGAAATATTATACACACGTGCACACACACACACAGTTTAATAAATAATTAAATGAACACCCATGTAACCATCTAGGGTGGATAGACTTTTAAGAAGGCCCTATGATCTGGCTTTCATGTGTTTGTGTGATCCCTCCGTTTGAGTGTGGGTAGAACCTGTGACCTACCTCTAGACATAGAGAATATAACAAAAGTGAGGGAGCATATGTGATTGTGTGTGTGTGTTACAGAAGATGGTAACATCCATAATATGCTGTATTGTGAGCTGCCCTTCTGAGTTGGCCACATGGCTGGAAACTAGGGGCAGCCTCTAGTCCATAGCCAGCAAGACCCTAAGGCCCTCAGCATGGTAGCTAGTAGGAAACTTAAGTGTTGTCAACAATCACATGAGCCAGGGACCAGCTCCTTCTCCAGTAGAGCCTCAGATAAGACCACACCTTGATTATAGCCCTCCAGACCTACAGAAACCACGGGACAACAAATGTATATATTTTTAAGCTGCTGAATTGGGGGAAATATTGTCATTACCAATAGATAACTAATGTACCACCACGTGAGTGAGGCAATGGACTGCTACCAATACTTTAAGACTCAATGTACCTTTCCTAACACATCACTTCCCTCCTCCCCAGAAGCAAGCACTATCCTAATTTTTGTTTGGATCTTTCCTACGCTTTTCTTCATAGATTTACCATCTATGTAAGTATCACTAAATGGGATATGTTTGGCAAGCACACACAACTAACTCTGTAATAATAATGACATGGTCAATGGGGTAATTTTTAACTTGACAAAGGAACTTTGAAATTGATCTTGAAGAATACATAGAAAGAAAGTAATGACAAGATATCTTGAAAAAGGAAAAAATAAAATAGATCCATTTACTAGATACTAGAAGACTATAAAGCTAATGCAATTCTGCTACAAGAATGGATTATGGAATGAGAGAATAAATATACCAGAAATGGACCCAGCTATGCCTAATAATTTAATATAAATTAAAGGTAACATCATTAACACTGTTTTTAAAAAGGGAATTTCCAATAAATTAGCAATTTATTTAATATTTATATTTACTTATTTAATAAATATCCAGACAGATCCTAACCTCGCAGTATGCTTCTGTTTGTGTGTGCACATATGTGCACTCCTGATCAGTTGATGTGTAGATAAAAAGTGGAATATAACACAAAAGAACATATAGGTGAATATTCCTCTGATTTGGTAATAAATTTCCTAAGATTGTTTTAGCTTAAAAGCAATAAAAGGGATCCCTGGGTGGCGCAGCGGTTTAGCACCTGTCTTTGGCCCAGGGCGCGATTCTGGAGACCCGGGATCGAATCCCACATCGGGCTCCTGGTGCATGGAGCCTGCTTCTCCCTCTGCCTGTGTCTCTGCCTCTCTCTCTCTGTGTGACTATCATAAATAAATAAAATTTTAAAAAAAGCAATAAAAAAATCATGATGAAATTTACTGATAAATTTGACTGCATAAAAAATATTTGCATAAAGATGTAACTCATTTTTCCAGAAAGCAACCTAAACAAAGTTAGAAGACAAAGAATAATCCATAAACCATTTACAATAAATATGAAACAGTATTAACCTTTTGAGATATATCAAAAGCTCACACTGACAATCCAAAGACTAAAAGATTAATATAAAGAAAAGCAGAAATAGTAAAAATATCAAAAATAATAAGTATATCAACCTCACTATAGCAAGTGGAATTGCAGCGCAATATTGGCAAAGTGGGAGTTATGGTTGGCAAACAGTGGAATGAGATAGGTGTTCCCTCACTGTTTTCGTCCTGGGCCAAATGCAAATTTATTAGAATGTTTCTGGAGATCAGTTTGGTAAGATTGTTCCTACATCTTAAAAATGTGTTCTAGTTATTCCATTTGTGATCATCCTTCCCAACCAAAAATGGTAAATGAAGTAGTTGATGTTAAAACCCATTCATCAAGACATCTGCAATGGCAAAAATGGAAACAGAGTAAATATTAGGGGAATCATGAAATACAGCATATGTACCCACTTGCTGGATGAGATGCAGGCATCTGATTGTTTACTTATAGCCTTTATTTTTTTTTAAAGATTTTATTTATTCATGAGAGACACACAGAGAGAGACGCAGAGACACAGGCAGAGGAAGAAGCAGGCTTCGTGCAGGGAGCCTGACATGGGACTCGATTCCAGGTCTCCAGGATCACGTCCTAGGCCAAAGGCGGTGCTAAACTGCTGAGCCACCCAGGCTGCCCTACTTATAGCCTTTAATGACAAAGATAAATTCTCATGGCCCTAAGTTAAAACAAATAAAAACAACACTGGAATTGTAGACTCTTCCCAGTAATGCAACAGCGGTTTTTAGTGGAGTTGGACACATCAGGGTGAAATCCCAGAGACACTACTTGTTTGCTGTGTACCTTTGCCAAGTTGATTTGTCCTTTTGAGTCTCAGGTTTGCTCACAGAATTGTTTTAAGGATCCAATGAAACCACATAAAGAAGAGAGCCCTACCTGCCTCCTTTTATTAATAATGCTGAACATGGGGATTATGTAGCATGTGGAGGGAAGAGGCAAGAACCCAGATTCATGTACAGACTGATTATAAGTTTAAAATACATAAATATGTATTATTATCCATTAAGACTTAGAAGGACACATGGTTGGTTTCAATTTTCCATTTTTAAGGAAAAGTGGAAAAGAGTTGCCTAAATTTCCATGAGAGTGTGGCTTCTGTCCTGGGTGGAGATTGGGACCATCTTGTTCACGGGATCCTAGTATGAGATCTCCAGGTGAGAAATCTCATGCCAATCTTATTCCCAAATGACCGACTTACAAGAATTTCAAAACATTTTAACCCAGATGGGAAAAGGGGTTCCGGTGTGATTTGTGGAAATGACGAAACCACTTCTCTCACATGCTCCACAGCCTACGATGCTGGTCATCAGCTTTCACGGTGATCAATACCACTGAATATACAAAATGCAGATTCCCAGGCTCCATACTGAGAGATTCTCATTTTGGCAGGTCTGGAATGAAGCTGGGAAGTGTGTGTGAAACAAACAGTAAAGTTTATAAGTCTTAAGCATAGAGCTCAATGCACATGATACCCGTATGCACATACAGTATATCCGCACCCTAGAATACATATGGTATACGGGTACAGGTAATATACCAGCATACACACCTGAGTATACGTGCTTTTTCACATATGTGTATATCTGTCTAACCACCATTCAGATCCAGGTGAAGAACACTTCCAGCATCCCAAAGACCCCTCCCCAGTCAATAACCCCTACCCTCGCTCCAAGTAGCCATTATTCTGTCAACGTGGATAACTTAGTCTGTTCTTAAACTTCACATAAAGGGAACCATATTGTATTCACTCTTTTGTGTCTAGTTTCTCCTGCTCCACAACATGTTTACAAGATGAATTCCAGGTTGTTACCTGGAAGGGTAATTGGTTCACTTTTATCCCTGAATGTGGACAACCCCTCCATTCTTCTGTTGATGGCACCCAGGCTGACCTCAGCTTGCGGCTTTTTTGAATAGCACTGCTCAAATGTTCTTATCCATATCTTTTGCGAAATGTAGACTTTCATTCTACATTTTGGGTGTGGAATCGTTGGGCTACCGAGTAGATATGTGTCTAATTCCAGTAGACACTGCCACACAGTGGAAATCCATGTTTTTAGAAGGAGTTTTGATGCAGGTGGTCTTGGACCACACTTTGAGAAACCCTACTTAGCTAAAAGCCCCATTATGTGAGTAAACACATTCCCTTGAGTTGACCCTTCCTTGGGGTACGCTACTTGGGGTACAAGTGGGGACGAGCTTGCCTACAGTGAGATACCAGCTAAGTGACTTGGGGACATGGGGAGAAGAAGAAAACTAAATTTATACTACCTCTTAGCACCTCTTTGGAACAAATCTTTGTAATTTACTACTTTTTTCCCAAGAGAAGAAATTGAGACAAGGGAAGCTTTGATCAGGCTGGGAAAGTGGGAAGCCAGGTCACTGTGCCCCATCAACCAAGCCCTATCTCATCCCAACCATGAGCTAGTATAATAACATCCATTTATTTGCTGGCAAGGAGGGATTTGTATGGGACCTTGGGTTGTCCATACCGGGAGCAACTGACCCTTCCAACTCACCTGATACTAATTGCAAAGCCATTTCCCCCACGCTCTTAATGACGGAAGTGGCTTGCAGGAAGTAAGAGAGATGGCATTCCTCCTGAGGTGCTCAGCAGGTCTGACAACAAAGGCCAGTTATAGAAAAAACATCCTTTTTAGCCAACTCTGGCCATTTTGTCATTGATTCAGCCAACTTCTTTGAGGTCAGAAAGCCAGGAAACAGGACTGCATGCTGGGAAAGTAGCAGCGGTGTGGGAAGGAGGGCCTGCCTGTCGTGTTGGCCAATGTGCTGCTTCCCTGGTCTCTCTGCCAGAAGCCAGTTACCCTTCCAGATTCCAGTGATCTCAGCAGGCTGGCTTAGCCTTGGCCCAGCCATGATCTCAACCTGCTCTCTACTGTTTTCAGCTGAGCACTACAACAGGGGTGGCAGAAACAGAGACACCTGCAGGTCTCCAGAAATGGGAGAAGGGCTTCCACGTGGAAGCGGGCAGGGGGAGTGAGAGGTGGTTATTAAAGGAGCCAGGCTCCTCACATGGAAGGCAGGCTCTAAACCCCACCCACCCCACCCACCTGGCTGGGCCCTATGTCCCTCCTTGAGTGTCCTCTACCAGAACACTACTGTTTATACTCACCCTCACTTCTCTAGAAACCCAGTGAAACAAGACAAACAGTGTTTTAACCTCAAACCTGAGTATGTCCCTAGAGCTCAATGTGTTGCCTGGTACATAATACGATCAATGAATACTTTGTTGAATACATGAGTGAATAAGTAATTGAGTGGATTTTGAATGAATGAATGAAGAAGTCAAATATCTTATTCATGCTCTTTTTCAGAGAATTAAGCTGCTAGGATCACAGAGTTGTAAAGCTCTTCTTCCTAACAAGAAATCCCTAGCTCTTTCAAAATAAAAAGGGACCCTGTTGTCCGAACTAGCAATGTCTGGAGATATTTGGGGTCATCACAACTGAAGCACGGGGTGCTACTGGCATCCAGCATGTAGAGGCCAGGAACACCATCACACACCCCAAGGTGGACAGGAGAGTCCAGCACAACGCAGAGGCATCCTAGCCAAACTGTCAATAGTGTCGAGGCCAAGAGAGCCAGATGTGGGCACGTGGCCTGCTGGAGGGCTGGCGTTGACATTGCTTGTGCAGAGTGGCAGCAGCGAAAGCTGTCTGGGAGAAACTTGCTCTGATTGAAAGCAAGATGAAAAAACTGGAACAGGTAAGAACCAGTCAGAGAAGATTTCACAAGTTGTATCAGCAGAAGCCAAAGAATTGGTACATCTGTGTGTCAAGAAGTGAGTGGGTGGTGTTTCTCTAGGATGTCTGTGACACCTAAACCCAGAAATGTGTTTGCGTCTTGTAGCTAAGACGGTGATAAATGCAGCCTTCCTCCCAGCCCAAGGACTGTGGTGTGCGACCATTTCATTTGGCCAGACCTGGAGTATTGGCTTCATTTTGATGAACAGTACTTTGCAACCTTCAAATATTATTGGTGTTGTTTCCCACACCCAATGAACTGGATGCTAGAATGGAAAGGAAAGAAGGTGGGAAGAAGAGAGGAAGAGAAGGGAAAGAAGGGAGGAAGGAGGGAGCCAGGGAAGGAAGGATTAAATCAAAGAAAGCATAATTGTCAAAAATACAAGTTATTTGGGGCACATTGCTTGCCCTGCTTTCATGTCATGGAAAGGACATTAGGATGAACAAAAAGTTGGAAGACAAGGCCATTTGTGGTTCTCCCAGAGCGACCAGAAGGGTGAACTTTCCCACTTCCTAGTCCCTTAAAAAATAAGATATCTCAGACTTATCATCCTTGGTATGCCGGGATGTCTAATCCATGACCACATCATAAGAAAGCAAGCTGAGGGGATCCCTGGGTGGCTCAGCAGTTTAGTGCCTGCCTTTGGCCCAGGGTACGATCCTGGAGTCCTGGGATCGAGTCCCACGTTGGGCTCCTGGCGTGGAGCCTGCTTCTCCCTCCTCCTGTGTCTCTGTCTGCCTCTCTCTCTATGTCTATCATAAATAAATAAACAAATAAATAAATAAATAAATAAATCTATCTTAAAAAAAATAGAAAGCAAGCTGATGATGATAATTCAGTTGCCAGTAAGATGGTGTCAGTCTTCACCTGCGGACTGCTTATGTGGCTCTCCATGTGGCCACACGATGGTTCCAGCCAATATTTCTTTCAGTTTCTTTTGGGGGAACGGGGGATATAGAACAGGATCTTCTGTGAAGGTTGTACTAGTTCGAGCTAATTTATTTATTATACAAGAATACACATCCCGGATAAAGTCCTTGATAATCGTTCCCTGCACTTGTACCTCAATCATCCTACTATTCATACAAGTCACCCCTAAATCTGGCTTCCCTGCATCTCGCCATGCCCATTCTATATCTGGAGGCTCAGGGTGGACGCTTAGCTTGTCCCGGATCCCTTGAGAGGGGGAGGCAGATCCGGAACTCACAGCTGTTCTTCTGATCAGCATCTGATGCTGAAGGTGTGTCCTGGGAATATACTACTATTTCTGGTTCTGCAGGCTTCAAGCTTAATTTGTCCAACGGCGGCCTCCTTTGCTCTGCCAAGCCTCCAGGCAAGTCCCTTTGCTCACTTCGGCCCCACGGTCTGTTCTGTCCTCGGGCAGCAGCAGTGGCACCTGCCCTCTGGGGTGCTCAGCCTGAGGCCTGGGGGGGCAGCCAGCTCCAGCACTCTGTGTCCTGAGTCCTTGCAAACCACCTGGCCTCCAGTTCGATTCCGCATGCCTGAACATGGGAAGGAGAGTACTGGCCCACCCATCAGGTTGGGAAGACCTGCTTTGTGGTGTGAACTGATGGAGTGGCTCCCACATCTCCCCCACCGTGATTGCCATCTACCTGCGGGGCGCTAGTCCGACCGGCAAGAGGGCTGTCATCTTCCTCCTTTTCTTTCTTTCTTTTTTTTTCAACCAGGATGTGGAAGGTATACACCAATCAGATACACAATTACAAAATGCAGCAGAATCCAAATTAAAAGGCCCAATTTAGGGCCACTGGAGCTAGTCTGGCTCAGGCAAGAGAGTTTTTTCACACACACACCTTGACGTGGGATCTCTAAAGTCTCAGGACCTGTCAGGTCAATGGTTTCTAAGGTTCTTTTTACCTTTCAAAATTAGTTAGTAGTTAGGAATTAATTGTATCAACAATTTTAATTTATATCGATATTTATTAACAGAAGGATTGATTCTATTAAAATGATGATACATGAAGAAATAAAAAATTGGTGATAAATTAATGAATTATGAGTCACCTAGGAGGAACACTTCTGTGGTGACAAGGTCTTCAGGAAGGAGCAGGAAGGCAAGTGGATGGCCCCAAACGTCACCTCATCAAGTGGAAAGCACAAACAGGTGTCCTTCGCTGTTCCAAACTTTGTGCTATGTCCCTTCGCTTTTGGGAAAAACCCAACATTAGTACCGATTTTCACTTCTATGAAAAATGGTGAAAAGCAAAAAAGTAGCGGTCAGCGTTGGTTTTGCAGTGAGAGGAGCCTTGAGGAGGCAGCGCGCCCCTGGCCGAGGACTGGCGCCCCCCGCACCCCCCGGGAAGTACCCTCAGCATCTCCGCCCCGGCCAGCTGAGCTGTGTGTGAGCATCCCGGCTTCACCTCCCCGTGCCGTGTGCATGTCAGCAAGGTGTGTCCTAAGTAGCAGAAAAGCACCTAAGGGAGGTTTTATTTGGGGGTCTGGGAATGCTAAAAAAAAAAAAAGAAAAAAATTTCGGAGAGATTAGTGGTAACTTTCTTTGCTTTTGGCCATTTTAGCTCAGGAAAAGTTCCACAGCCACGCTGTACTTCCAGATCTCGGGGAAAGCTGTATATTGTTGATGCTGTTTCCTCTTCCTCTCCTGAGATTTTCTGTGTCCTGCAGCCCTTGCAATCCTGGCTTACAGTAAACCTATGAAAAGAACTTCCCTTCTCAGTTTCTGTTTCCTAGTGGCTGCTAACTCCTGATATTAGACAGGATTGTGATAGCCAGGGGAAAATCAGAAAACAGGATTCTCACAGAAACCTGGGGCTTAATGCAAGAATAGAAAAAAAAAAAAAAAAAATAGGGCAGCCCTGGTGGCTTAGCGGTTTAGCGCCGCCTTCAGCCCAGGGCGTGATCCTGGAGACCCGGGACCGAGTCCCATGTCCGGCTCCCTACATGGAGCCTGCTTCTCCCTCTGCCTCTCTCTGTCTCAAATAAATAAAATCTTTTAAAAAATAGTGATTTTGGTATTAAAGAATGTGAAGTTTATACTTATCTCCATAGAAGAGACGAATGAATCCAAACAAGAACATTGGATGATGATATCAAATACTCTTGGATATTTTTCAAGGATGCCACAACCTGATTCCTGTTTGGCTTTCTGAAAGCCTCCTCCCAGCTTCAAGAGAACACCTACTCCAGGAAGCCTGCCTCTGTTTCCCTCCTGAGATTTTCCTCCTAGGACACAGGTCACAGTTCATTGTATATTATTCCATTTGATGATGGTAACTTGGTGTCCCACACAACTACTATATGTTAGTTTTGGCAAACTTCCTTCTACATCTACAATAATGTTACTGCATTTACTGTGGGCCAAACCGACTTTGGCTTTACCTGGAGTATCTCACATAATTCCTACACGACCCTGAGACATGTACCATTACCCCCATCTTACAGCCGTGGAAGTTGATGCATACTGTTGTAGACACGAATGGTCCCCACATGCAGACCATTCGTTTTTGTTTGCGTTAACTCAGCTTGGGATGGGTTCTGCTGTGCTAACAACGAAACCTCAGTGGATGGATGGAATTAAGGTTTACTTGTTCACACCACCCTCTGCAGGCTTGCTGGCCCTCCTCCATCTATGGCCAAGCCTTTCTGGAATATGTGATCTCTGACATCAGGGGTGGAAGCAGAGATGGATACACCCAGCCTTTAACAACCCCTGCCTGGAAGTACGCTCCATTCTCCTTTAGAGTCACAGGGTGCAGCATGAAGGTCTCCCTCCTATAGTAGGGATCTTGGGGGCAAGTTATGCTTTAGAAAGAGCCTCTAGTGAGGAGTGGAGTTGAGGGAGGGGACACCTGGCTGGCTGGTGGGTGTCCTCCTGGCCCCCAGCTTCACTGGTCTTCTCAATCTGAAAGTGTTGGTTTCAAAGATCCTCACCTGTGATGTTTTTCCATAACTGTGGTGACTTTATATGCATTATTTTATGACTTATTTTTCCATCACAGATTTTGAAAACTTCCCATGTATGGATAAACTTCCATTTGAAAAATTCCATGTACTCAAGGGAAATTATGCTGAGCATCAAAACACATACAGCCTTTGGCCTCGCATGTGTAGAAAGTGTGCCATTTGCCATGTTTTAAAAATCTGTTTACCAAGAGTTTTTTCTTCTGCCTCAATACACTTTTAAAAATTAGTCAAGGGGGATCCCTGGGTGACTCAGTGGTTTAGCGACTGCCTTTGGCCCAGGGTATGATCCTGGGGTTCTGGGATTGAGTCCCACATCAGGCTCCCTGCATGGGGCCTGCTTCTCCCTCTGCTTCTCTCATGAATAAAATCTTAAAAAAAAAAGTTAAATGCATCAATCTTTTATCCCTTATAGTTTTTGTCATCCTTACACTCATGTCTGAAGTGACACAAAGTCCCTGAACTTTTCTCCTAGTATTATTTAAACTCCATTGTTTAAAATTTAAAACTTGGATCTACTTTTAATTTAGTCTGGTGTGAGGACAAGTAAGCAATCTTTTTTCAGATTGGTACGTAACTGAATCTTCACTGTTCAGCAAGTAATTTGCCATTTTCCCATTGATGTGAAATGAAAAGCCGTTTGTCCCCAAATCCAAATGCACAGGCATGAAGTACACTTCTGGACTCGTCTGTGGCAGCTCCAGCTCCAGCTCTAGACTAACACTTAATCCTCATTTCCTTTCTTAGGTCCATTTCATATATGAGTTGTAGAATAGTATGATGAAACCAGGAGGGGAAACGTTTTTTATTGGAACTGCAAATTTAGACATCTTTACAATGTTAATGTTATCTTTCTAGCCAAGATCATCTTTCATGATTAATATGAATGTTTGGGAATGGTTTTTCAATGCCTAAATGCATGTTATTCCTTACTTTTGAAGGCAGTACCAAAAAAGGCACAGCCTGCCCCAGAACGGAGTATCAGGTGGGATCTAGGTACATCTGGTACAAGGTCTTCAGCTTACAAACAAGTTTAGGCCCAGAGAAGGGAGGTGAGGTGGCCTGGGTCACACAGCATTCTGGCAGTTGGGATGAGGATCCAGAAGTCACGGTCCCTTCCTGGGGGTTTCTCTCTTCTGACTCGGGTTCCTGAACCTTATGCCTCTGAGGCTGCAGGCCGGGGAGAAGCCACAGGGTCCGACACAGCTTTCCACGTCCCCTCCCTCGCAGGCCCCCCCCCCCGCCCGCCACACAAAGTCAGCGATCCACAGTGAAGAGAAAGACATTTAATCACTTCTTGGTCTTATCTCTTAAAGCGCTCAAAGTGTTTTCACAAGTGCAAAGGGAGCGATTGCTCTCAGCCAACATTTACCAGTAATTCCAACACACGCAAAAAAACTACAAATCACCGTGCTTTATACTTACTTTTAATTTCTGCACTGAAAAAAAAAAAAAAGGTGAAAACCATGACAGGTTAGTTTACAGTGACGTCACCTCTGCCTTTAAATTAACCTTTGCTCTTGGGGGCAGAAGGAGGAAAGAAAGACAGGAACACATCAGAGCAGGAGAGCAAAACGATGGCCAAGACACCCGGGTCTGGCTAACTCAGGCTCCGAAAACCCGGAGACAGTGGTGCCCTCGGTGCGCTAGCCTGTAAACACGGACAGGCGACAGTTAAGATACATTAAAAAAAAAAAAAAAAAAATCCCACAATTCCATTCTTAGAAATCAAGCACAAAAACTGACAGTGAATACAAGGTTCACGAGTGTGCCCCGCTGGCTGCAGAGGCCGCCACATGGTGTGGCACACGCGCCCCGGCCCCGAGCGGCACCTGCTCTACACAGAACCCCAGGCTTTGCTGAGCTGCCACGGGCGCCCCCTCGTCTCGCCAGCACAGGACGTTCTGCAGGTCGGGGGCGGCCTGCCACTGTGGCCTCCCCGGACAGACAGCAAGAGCCGCGGGGGCGGGTCTGTGTGCTTTCAAGGCTCTGCCTCTGGAATGTTCTGCACCGGGGCTGGGCTGGGTGGGGGGGTTTTAGTTACGCTCCACAAGTTGTTTTAAGTGCTTGTTTTATTTTTCATGTGCAAACTGTCACTGTCTAAAGCTTTCAGAAGGACGTGTACAGATAGGAACACCCTGCAGAGAGACGAGGGCACTCGAGTGAAGGCCCTCCCTCCTGAGCGGGTGGGGGGCATGGGGGCGCATTACAGAAATATTTAGAGAAATGACGTGTTCTGCTGCGGTTAAGCTCTAGTCCCTGATTCGGTCTGTCCAAAGGAGGGGGCTCCTCAGTAGCTGATTGTCCATTCTTTGACGGAGGCATCATGGGAGGTCGTGACCAGCGTGTGCTCATCCAGCCAGGCCAGGCTGCTGACGTGGTGGAGACGGTGCGCATCTAGGGAGAAAGCAGGCACTTAAGGGAAGCCCAGCATCTCCGCTCCCCCAATGCCCCACACTAGGGGCACAGGATAAGCTGTGCCAACACCAACAACTGGCCCTCAGAGCTGACTGTGGGCTGCTGTTCATCAGACCCCTGGCCCTCTTCACAGAAGGGTGAGCATCTGGAAGATGGAAGATGGGTGCAGGTCTTCTCAGCCCAGCATCCCTGCTTTCCCTCCCAGACACAGTACCATCCCGACAATCAGAAACGTCCCTTGGGAGATAAACTGCTCCTCCCACAAAGGGGTGAAAAGTCTTTCTTTTGATGCATAAAGCAACAATGCACAGAAAATACACAGCTTCCTCGTCCATCTGCTGTAATAAGATGGAGAGACAATGAATAAAGACTGAGAAACCTCTATAAGAAGTGGACCAGTGACCAGAATACCCTGAGAAATACCCCTCTGTAAGAGGTGCACCAGAGATGACCAGATTCCCCCTCAGGTTTCCGCCTCTACCCACGGACTCCAGCTGCATCGTGACCTTGCTGGGTCTTACTAGAAGCCTCACACACCAGCAGGCCCCAGAGAATGTGTCCTATACCGCCTCCAGCCTGGCCCTCCCATCTGGCTGGGGCTGCAGCCTGCCCGTGCCCTCCCTCCACAGCAGGT